>NC_081405.1:373853973-374172558 GCF_030272615.1 Cryptomeria japonica
AATCTTTTTTATTTATTACTGTGAACTTTTTTTTTTTGGGCTCCACATTTATATACAACAACATCATTCATTTATTAATCATATGAGAAATGAATCTGCATCTAATAGAATATAAGCAATATCCAGTTTTTAATCACATCATTGTTACATCTTTAAGTCCTGCATCTCATGCTTTTATTTTGTGTCCTTGTTATATAAAGTTTCAAGTTTTGTGGCTATATGGTTATTGTCCATATGTGTGTGTATGTGTGTGTGTGTGTCCACAAACACACACACACACACACAATAGCATTTTATTTTATTCAAAGATGTTCAATGATGGATTTGTACTCATTGGTACCTACAAAAATTGATTTTTTTTCATTAGTTATGTCAATGGCATTGAGGGTTTCATTTCGATGATCTTTCTCTATTTATAACGCCCTTGTATGGACAAAAAATTGTAGAGTCAAAGTCTAGATTATAGTGTGAACTTGACTCCAGTTTCTTTGCTTCATTCAACTTACGAACAACCTGCAATTATATAAAATCTTCATGGATTACAGAATCACGCTCTACATTGAACATAACATCTTTTTCTGAATTTTAAAAATATTAACAAACATACAAATGATTTCATTTTAGTGATCTCTCTCTGTTTATAATGCCTATATGGTTATTGTCATTTCGATGGCTATATGGTTATATATATATATATATATATGTATGTATATACATATGCATATACATATACATATATATATACATATATACACATATATGTGTATATACATGTATATACACATATATATACACATATGTATATACATGTATATACACATATGCGTATACATGTATATACATATATATATGTATATGTATATACATATACATATACACATGTATATACATACGTGTATATACATATACACATATGTATATACATACGTGTATATACACATATGTATATACATACATGTATATACACATATGTATATACATACGTGTATATACACATATGTATATACATACATGTATATACACATATATACACATATGTATATACACATATGTGTATACATATTATAGGAGTTGAGAAATACAACCCCACAGGAGTCTGAAGATCTTCTGCAAGCCGAATAACCTGTTACAAGGAGAAGCAATGAAGCAAAATTTGAAGAACATACAAAACACAAAGAATATGCTCAAAAAGAGAGCTCAATATTCACAAAAATATGTAATGTGATTCTTACAATGAAAAGAAAGAACTCAACCTTTAATAGGTCAAGAAATGAAAAGAAAGAACTCAACCTTTAATAGGTCAAGAAACCCTAAAAAGGGAAAACCTAGGTTTGCACATAATAATTAATTAAAATAATTAATTATATGCACCTAAAGTTAGCTTAAGTGTAAAAGAGATAAAGGGAACTTAAATAATTAAACAAATAATGTTTAATTAATCAAGTAAATACCCGAATACTCTAACACCCCCCCTTAAGCTAGACTTAGGGAGAAGCTAAAACCTAGAACAGCTATTGAAAGCAATAAAGATGGGTCCCGGCAACAAGGCCTGATCAGGTACCCAAATATAATGAAATCTCTATGAAACGGAGACAAAGGAGAAAACCCAGTGGGAAAAAACTCCTCTCCAAAAAGAGATAAAAGAACACCACTGAAGCATGAAGAACATGCAAACTCTGTTGAAGAATAACTACTGATCTGAAGAACATCCACTGAACTAGAATATGACCAGGTAGAGAAGACTGTAGTCTGCATGAGTGCCCTCAAATGACACTACTCGAATCAGGAGGCAAACAAGGCAAAACAATTGAAATCGAAGATACAGATGGCATGAGAAACCAAATCTTGAAGAGATGATCAATTGAACCACGGAAGCATTAGAACCAATAGGATAAACCTCCCCATAATGCGGAAGTGGGAGAGGGACAAGAACATTGAAAAGGATAGCCAAAAACAACTGCATGACAAAGAACCAAGAACATCAAAGGTGCTGAGACACATCATCATGAGGTGAATGTCATGGAAGGAACACTCACTTGACAAAGGAAGATGGCAAACAAAGGCAAACATCAACCCCCTCATGGCACTTGATCAACAGTGCATGTACAACGAGACACAAGGTATGCAAGATTCCAAGTAAACAATGCATGATGGCACTTTATCTCAGTGCGTTTGCATAATTACAAGCTACAATGATAAGAAGACTAGAAATAGAAACGAGAATCAAAACAGAGACACCCTACTCAGAAAAGAGATCCCAGGACCTGAAACAACCACGATATCCACCAGAGTGCTGAAAAGCAAAAAATTGAATAAAATATGCATGGAGTAGAATCTAGAAAAAAAAATCATATTTATGGAAAGTACACAGAACACGCTTTCTGAAAATATAAAGTTTTCAAAAAATGGAGGTCGGATGCTCATTCTACATCTCCCGGAGTGCAAAAAAGAGACCTCACTTTGACTATAAAAAAACATAGTCAAACAAAAAAATTAGAAAAAATTACCAACACCATGAAGTCGGCCTCGGAACTATCTATCCGACGCCTATTCGTTCTCAAAAAAATGACTCCGTATGCCCAAGATAGGGCCAAAAAACCAAACCCCCCCTGAAAAAGCCAAAAAAGGGGGTCTGGTTGCTTGTTGGTGGTCCGGTGGCCAGTGGGTGGCGCACCGATGGTGGCCCGGTGGTGGCCCAGTGGCTGGCAGGCCGGGTGGAGATTTCCCAGTGGCAAAGGAGGCCGGCGGGGAGCTAAGCGGGGAGCTGGCGGAGGGCCAGGGCGGAGCATGACCGGGGAGAGGAGCTGCGGGCGGCGGTCGGCGAGCAGAGTGGCGGTCGGCGGGAGCGGAAGCCGAGGACCAAGCAACAACCGACAGGAGCGGAAGCCGGGGATTGGAAAAGAACGTTAGAAAGGGCCGCCGGTGGGGGCTACGGAGGCCGGACTGACAGGTTTGACAGGCTTGTCAGTCTGGTACCCTGCGGTACCCCAAACCCCAAAAAAAAATTTTCCAAAATTTTTTTTTTTCTTAAAAAGAAACAAACCCCCTTTTTTTTTTCGCCTTTTTTGAAAGATTTTTTTTTAAAAACAAATTTCGGCTTGCATGCTGTAAAAAGGCAAAAAATAATTTTATTTTTTTTTAAAATTTTTCCTCGATCTGCATGCCAGTGCTGTACGGCCTGGTTCAGAGAAAAAAATTGCTCCCAAAGGCTCAGGAACCAAAATAGGTTGAATTTTGTATGACCATAGGGGTTTTCGAGCCTTCTGAGCACAATGGTGAGGTCCGTTTAGGCCCAAAGTGCTCAGAAAAAAGGCTCAAACCCTAGGTACATAAAAAATTCCTGAAACCCCAGATCTGCTTCCAAAGCCAAAAATTCTCAAAACAAGAACAGGTAGCTGCAGATTTGAAGCTCTGATACCATATAGGAGTTGAGAAATACAACCCCATAGGAGCTTGAAGATCTTCTGCAAGCCGAATAACCTGTTACGAGGAGAAGCAATGAAACAAAATCTGAAGAACATACAAAACACAAAGAATATGCTCAAAAAGAGAGAGCTCAATATTCACAAAAATATATAATGTGATTCTTACAATGAAAAGAAAGAACTCAACCTTTAATAGGTCAAGAAACCCTAAAAAGGGAAAACCTAGGTTTGCACATAATAATTAATTATATGCACCTAAAGTTAGCTTAAGTGTAAAAGAGATAAAGGGAACTTAAATAATTAAACAAATAATGTTTAATTAATCAAGTAAATACCCGAATACTCTAACACATATATGTATACATATATGTATATATGTATACACATATGTGTATATACATATGTGTATATACATGTATATACACATATATGTATATACACATGTATATACACATATGTATATACACATATGTGTATACATATAGATGTATAGATGTATACACACACACACACACACACACACACACACATATATATATATAGCCACAAAACTTGAAACTTTATATAACAAGGACACAAAATAAAAGCACAAGATGCAGGTGTTAAAGATGTAACTATGATGTGATTAAAAAACTAGATATTGCTGATATTCTATTAGATGCAGATTCATTTCTCATATGATTAATAACTGAATGATGTTGTTGTATATAAATGTGGAGCCTACAAATAATAAATTTGACTGAGAATAGTAAAATTTGTTGGCCTGTAAACATTATTTGTAGTTAGTACAGTGGCCTAAATTTTTTGAATGAAATTTATTGGAAGTAATAAATAGAAAAGATTAAAGTTGTTTGAAAATAGTATAATATACCTGATAATATTATTTATAATGAGTATATACTCACTGTAAATAATATTATCAAGCATACATATTATTAAAATAAAAATATTAACAATTTGAAGGAGAAATGGTGGAGAACAAGGTTTTTTGCAGAGTAAACAATGAAAATGCCCCCCAAAAATTTTCATTTCCCAAAGTTTTAAGGGCAACGTAGTTGTCGGTAATTCATGCCAAGTGGGCCCATAACGTGTATGCGGGAAGGCAGTTATGGGTGTTCAACAAATTTTTTGACCATCCATTTTAAGCTTTATAATATTAAAAATATGTTTTAAACAACTTCATATATATATATATATATATGGACAATAACCATATAGTCATAGAACTTAAAGATGCATGACTTAAAGATGTAACTGTGATGTGATTAAAATATGGATATTGTTGATATTCTATTAGATGCAAATTCATTTCTCATATGATTAATAAATGAATGATGATGTTTGTATATAAATGTGGAGCCTATAGAAAATAAAGTTGTCTGAGAACAATATATAAATAGTTATTTTGTTGTTGCTTAGTGCCAATATATACTCACTATAATATTATCAGTCATACATATTATTGAAATAAAAATATTAACAAATAGAAGGAGAAATGTTGGAGAACAAAGTTTTTGGCAGAGCAAATAATGAAAATGCCCCCCAAAAATATTTATAATTAACAGTGCACCCATTAAATGATAAGATACATAATGAACAGGTTTTGAATAATAACTAACAATAATCATTTTTTTTTGCATTCTTTGTAATGATTTTGGCATTATAAACAGAGAGATACCATTGAGACAAATGACCATTATACAAACCAATGGAGAAAATAGCAGTACAACCATTAAAGTTTATGAAACAAAATCAAGGGTTTCGAATAAAAGTAAATGCTTATAAATTTAAGTTGACTGAAAACAATATAGCCTGTTAATATTATTTACAACAACTATATTGAATAAAATACAATTCTGAGATATTGAAAGAATTATATGAAAGAAATGCTAGTTTACTGAAAACAATATAATTTATATTGAAAGAAGTATAACATTAAACATTGACTGCATTGACCGGAAAAAAGCATCAAGTTTAATAAAAATACAAATTTAGTTATTATGTGTGTACCAACCTAAATGAGCGCCCTTGAATAAGGAATGTGCAGAGGGAATTTGCAAAGCTCAGGAATATGCAGTGAATTGGATTGTAATGAAAGTGACATGGGAAATTTTGTCTTATAAAATAATTCAACTATGGAATATGAATGCATTCATTTGTGGTAGTTGATTTTCAAATTTGAATTTTTGTGAGAAACAATTAGTCATCTCATATTTAACGTGCAATCCTTCAATGCTTTGGTCCCTTCAAACTTCAAATGCAAGCAATGTCTATTTTCTACGCTGGCTTGAATGAAATTTGATTTTTTTAATTCATTTTATGCAAATTCTTGGATACTAGGGATTCTTACACCATTTGTTGCAAATGCAAGTACCAAATGCAAATCTATTTAATGTATGAAGTTGTCAAGTGATGTTTGGGAGAGTGTACACTTGAGTGTCTATAAAGTCAATATTTGATTGTTATTATGTCATGTAATGCACCAATAACTATGCATAATGTAAATGTAATTTGAGTACATCTCCACTTGCATAGAATGGTCAATGTAAACATAAATTAAAAAAAAAAAAATGTATATAGTTTGTGCAAGTTGATTGGTATTAAAATTGGAAATGTACCAGTAGTTGGTTTTTTTAACTTTTTTGTGGTCAACTACACATTCAATTGTGAACATGTATTGGTGTTCAATTAAATATTTAGTGGTATAATTATAATTATATACTGACAAAAATATTTGTATTTTTTTGGGGGGTCAATATGACAATAAGTGTGCAGGTATTGGAACTATGACAACTATTGGTACTTTTTCCCTATTAGGTTGAACATGTGAAAGGTTTGTAATAAATATGAAAACTTTGTAATAAATATATAGAAATCAAACCATTGTGAATTATCTATTTCAGGTTGGAACGACAGGTTGTCATAGTTAATGCGACTAGAAGTAAGATTCGGTGAATAAATGCTACATGTAATTAATGCATTTCCTATTTAAACTGTTGGCATCATGGTGAGCATGATGAAGTTTGAGGTACTTAGAGGTTGTCATTGATGGCAAATATCGACTCTAATGCCATCACGATCGGAAAAGGGTTATAGTGGATTGGTGAGGAACAGGGGACTAGAAACTTCCAGTGGTGAGCAGAGACTGGTTTACAGGAAGCAACCGATAGTTGAGCTAAGTGAAGAAGGTTCACCGATATAAAGGAAGCAACCGATAGTAGATCATAACGGTGATTGATAAGTATGCAAAGTGAAAAGGATAAGAACGCGTAGTCATCAGCATGTTTGACTTGCTAACATGTGGATCTGATAAATTTAGAAAGAGCCAGTTGAAGCCAGAGTGCTTGCTAGAGAACCTGCGAGATTTGTGGCATGAATGGATAGTCCCACTAATATAATCGGCGAGATTTGAGGAACAAATAGATTGGCGCATAGAATGATTTTTGAGTTTGAATTTTGGAGGGAAAGTTTGCACATAGATTGAAGACAACTATATACATGTTTTTCATCTTGATTTTCATTGGTGTGGGAGTTGTTAGCGAATTGAGGTTGAAAAATAGAGTAAGGTGAAGAACGAGCTAAGTGCAGAAGGGTTACTTATGAATTGATGAAGTCATCACCAAGCAGAGATTGAAGTAGATACAGAGCGGTCTATTCAACAAAAAAGTGTCATCATCAGATCACTGATTTGTTGCTCTCTAATAATTTTAGCAGATTAAATCCCCTAAAAGGGTGAACCTTAATCGATTCTGTTTGTAAAATCCCCTAACAGGGTCACTCCATAACATAAGTGTAAAATCCTTTTTCAAGTTGAATCCTAACAGATTCTAAGGTATTCTTAACAGGATACCAGTCATCTTTAACAGGGTGATGTTCTCAGAAGGAGCAAGATTGTAAGCTCTTAACCGGGCACTCTTTTTCACTGCAGCAATAGAGATTGTGGGTTATCCTCACCATGGTTTTCTCCCTCTAACCAAGGGTTTCCATGTATATTTGCTGGTGTTATGTGATGTCTATTTGATGCATGCAAATCTCTCTCCTTCAATGTTCTTTCTTTCATGATTAATATAATATTTTAAGGCAATTTGAATAAGGTAGTTGCAGACCAGTCAATTTGGAATTTTGAATTGTTTATAAACTATTTTGACCGATTCACCCCCCCCTCTCAGTCACCAGTTAGTATCAACAATTGGTATCAGAGCATAGGTCCTCTGAAGAAAAGTTTAACAGCTTGAGGAAAAGATCATGGAGGAATATCGATATCAGAAGCAACTTGATGAAGCTAATGAGATGATTTCTCAGCTGAAGGATAGACTGAAAAAATCACTTGCTAAAAGGAACTCTCTCTCTCTACAACTTAATGAGAGTCAAGATATCATAGATCAACTCTTTGAACAAAGTGGATCTAAAGAAGTAGAAGAGGCAGTCTCAGAGCTGATGGAAAAGAACAAGAAGCTGACTGAAGAAATCACAAATCTAAAAAGAGAGCATGAAAGTTAGGCCCTAAGAATGACTTAAATACTACAAGCTAACAGGATAGTGGAGGAAAGAAAGAGAAATGCGGAAGAAGCACTATCAAAAGCTGAAAGAGCCAAAAGGCTTACTGAAGAATCCCTAAGAGAGAATGATGCAATCATCATTGAAAAGGATGAAGAAATCTGAATTCTTACTCAAGAGAATCATGCAAGGGTATCTGCATGACAAAGCAGAGGAAAAGGAGAAGATGATGAAGGAGATTGAACAAATCAAAAATCAGTTGAAAGCTACAAATGAGAGAAATGAAAAGATGAGAAAATTTAATGAAAGCTCTGAGGAGATAGATGAAAAATTAAAAGCTCAGAGGAGAACAAAGGTGACAACCGTTCTTGGCTACTCCGGTATAGGTCCAATGGAAACAACAAAATCATCTAATCCCAAGAGGATGAAGAATGATAAAATGGACAAATCGGGAATAAAAGGTATGAAGTTCTAAATCTTCTTGCAATTATTGTGGTAAACTAGGTCATAAGTCTGATGTCTGTAGAAATCAATCGGTCAGTCACAAGAAGTCATTCACCTTTGATGGTTATTGCTATAACTGTCACAAGTATGGACACACTGCTTATGAGTGTAAATATTGATCAAGTAGCATGTCTAGTAGAAGAAGCTTTAATGGATATTTCTTTATATACAATAAATATGGACACAAAGCTGAAGAATACATGTTCAAGACACATGCATCAAGATCTCCACCCAAACCGGTTATTCCTATTAAAAAGAGTAATAAGCTCAATGCCACTTGTTCCACTTGTGGCAATTGTTGCAGCGAATTACGGGATGAGAATGGGTCAGAGAAATAATGCAGTACCATGGAAGACAACTGGTATGGCATGTTTCAATTGACATAAGATCAATCATTTAGGCAGAGAGTGCAGGAACCAATCCTATAACTCGTCTGAAGACAGGAACCAGTTTGACAAGAAGAAAGGGCCAAATGATTTGAAAGGAAAGAAGACAATTGAAGAGGTGAATAATGAAATGGAAAAGACGTGGACTAAGAAGGAAGAAAGAAAATAAGGAGAGAATCATTCTGAAACTAATTCATCATCCACTGATGATGATAGTTCTTCTCAAACTAAGCATATCGATGCTCAAGGGAGAACCTTTTAAAAATAATAAAAATATCATGGCTACTTCCCCGAAACCAAAGTGAGGTAACTCTTATTTGCATTACTTAGATGCAAAAAAGTTGGCATATTGTTTGTAATTCTTCATCAGTGAATTGTTAATAGTATAGGTGTTAAAGGTTGTATTGTTACCAATAAGGAAGTGACACTGGTAAACTATAAGCTATTATGGTTTGAGGTCGTACAACTTAACCATTGTAAAATTGCACCGAACAACTTAACACATAAATAAGGAAATGAAAGCTTATTTTGTCTACCTTGCTTTCATTTGTGCATTCATGAGCTCCTAGTGCAATCAAAGGCTTTCTAAATCTATTAAGTGCATTATGTACAAAGTAAGTTTGGAGATCAAGCTATGAAGTTTTGATGATCGAAAGCCCTAGCAGAAATGGTAGAAGAAATCAATCTATGAATTCTGTTCAAATTCATCATGGCAGCTTCCATGTTGAATCCTAAGTTGGTTGAGGTAGTTAAGGAACCACAACCTGAGTTCAAGATGCATCCTATGAAGGCTGAAGAGATCGATATGACTAGTGTCCTATCATCTGTGCCCTCTAATGTGTTACTGGTTGAAGATATCCGTTCTTTCATCCACTATAAGCTTGAAGAGCTCGGAGAAAAATTCATTCAAGATGAATTCAAAGGGTTCCACAACAATGGTTTGTTGAAGGTAGAACATATGCATCTGAAGACCAAGGGTTTGTCATATGCTATTGATATTCCTAACCAATTCTATGTCAATTGGATCAGGTATGTGCTAAGTAGAGTGCATGACCAGTTTCTATGGTTGGAAGCTGAAACACCAATCAAAATCACAAAGGAGGTGATCTAAAGAGTAGCAGGGTTCAACGCAATAGGTGAAGCACTAACCCTAAGGGAAATATCATCTAGTGATGTCACTTGATTGACTCAATCCTGATTTGACAAGAGAGAAATAATAGTCACTCACATTGAGGACACAGAAGCGAGGTTTGCATTTGCAGTGATAGCTTATAGGGTTTATCAATCAAGCCGCATGAATAGTGTGTTGAACGGTGCTATCCATGCATCTTACTAGATCATCAAGGAGGATGCAACATATAAAATTTGTCAGATGATAATTCAATTCCTGGTGAACATGGGCCGAATCAAGAAGGACAAAACTCAATAATTTAAGTATGGTTCAATACTGGTATGTATCTTCTTCTATGTGAAAAATTTATTTCCCGGTAAGGGCAATGTAGTGTGGTCTGCAAATAAACCTATCACAGTTCAGACATGTGAAATGATTAGAGACTTAGGTGATAAGTTTGGAGAGACAATGTGGGGTTATTTTAAATATTTACAAACTAGAATGCATCAACGAGAGAGAATCCCAACCGGTATAGTTCAAAAGTTCAAGGACACCATTTGTTTTCTTGTTGATACTAATTGTTGCAATATTCAAGTGGTTCAACCTAGAACCTTGTAGCTACCCACTATAGGTTATGAGATCGAGGCAGACACTTCCAAATTATATGCAAACATGTTACTATCTAAACTGGTAGATAGAAATGCAAAGAGATTTGGAACTTATAAGGAGTCAAGCTCCAAAATAAAGAGGGAACTCAAGGAGCCTATCATACAAAAGAAAGTTAGGAAAATGATTGACACCTTAGATAAGAAGTATGGAGGTGAAACATCCGGTGCCACTGCTTCCACCAGTACAAGTGAACAAACAGGGGCTAAATCAAGAAAAGTTGAAGAACAAACAAAAGAAAAGAAGAAAAAGTCCAGGACAAAACCCAAGGGTGTTGCATCCAGCAAACCGACAACATACATGAAAGAAAAGGACTCAAATACTCCTACATCTTCCCAAGGTAAAGGTGGACCGATAAGAGTCACATGCAAGAAAGAAAAAGAATGAAAGGATATTTAACACAAAGGCCAAAAAGAAGCCCAAGAAGGATGAAAAAGAGGGTGATAACTCTGACACCCAATCTGATAAGATAGTAAAATAAGTCAGTAGAAGTGGTAGGAATGTAGCTCCAACTGTTGATGAATTGGTCCATGGGATCAAAGAGTATGGAAGTTTAGCTTCTATTGGGAGAAAGTATCCCCTCTGCAACAAGGAAGACAAAAGAAAAATTGAAGATGAACTTATTTGGAACTTATATAAATTCTTCAGATGTCCCAGTGAACTACATGGAACTATTCCATTAGATTTACAAAATCTCATTGAAGGGAGATGGAAAACTTCCCTAGAAATTGAGAAGGAACACAAAATAAAGGCACTCATGGAAGTGCAATATGAATTAGATTATAATAAAGCATTTCTAGTGGCCGAAGCATGTGTACAATGTTTCAAAATAAGGAACAGAACATGGAGAGTGGCCATAGGAGATATTAAAGGTGTGCATGATGAGGGTGTTGCCATGTGGAAAATAATTTTGAACGAGTAAAAGGAAGTTGAGGAAATAGAAAAAGAAGTAAAACAAGGACAAGATGTAGCTACTCAAGAAAAGGGTGAAAGAAAAGATAAGGACACCATGGATGAGTTTGATGTATTTACAGTTGAAGATATCACAGGTGATGTGTCAAATATTCCTAATTTGACAAAGGATGCAGAGCCACCGGTTGAACAAAAACCAACTATTGAAACTATTGATATTGATGATACACCGACAAAGGGAATCGATAAAATTGAGCATCCCGAAGAAGATGAATTCACAATTGAGGAGATCCCTTTGTAGTGTCATAAATTGTACACCCTTGCTAGGGCGGTACAATTTCACACTTAGGTTAGCACTCGCCTTAGTGTGTTTGCATATTGCATTATTATTTCCTTTTAAGTATCTAATTAATTAATTTAATTAAATCTAAAGTCATATTTCATCACTTCACAAATTATAAAATTGGGCCCTTTACCCTAAGTGTGCCCCTTTTTTATTTTATTCCTCCAATAAATCATTTAATCATAAACCTTAATTATCTCCTATTTTTACCCTTAAGGCTCGATTCGCATATCAAAACACCTCAAAATCAGATGTAACTTTGGGATTCAGTCTAATATCATCATATCTAATGGCCCTAAAAATTTGGTGAAAAGTTGGTTGGACCATGTGCGTTCTCGCCACGGTCCTCGACTTTTTTCTCGAAATTTAGGGAGCACAATTCTATGATATTATAATGCTTAACCCCAAAATATTGGTGGGAAATTCAATTCCTAGGTCAGCATAAAGGTAGAATTAAGTTGAAATTAAGATCTAGGGTTTCATACATAAGAGCTCTCTTTCTTCATTTGAAGGGAACTAAGGACTAAGATCTATCTTTCTAAGAATCTAAGAGCAGGTTTCTGAAGCATAAGGAGCCTTCTGTGTAGTGAAAGAGAAGCTTATGTGGAGTCTTCAACAACATTCAACAACATTCAACAACATTTCATCAAGCATTCACCATCAATTAGGATCCTTGAAGACATTGAAGAATAATAGGAGATCTAGTGGCAATATCTCTCCCTTGGGGATTGGTATGATTTCATGTTATTTTCATGTCTTTGTATGAACTTCTTTACATCAACTTCCATATTTACATTCATGATTTAGATCACTTTACATCATTGATTTAGAGAATTTACTTTGTCAATTACAAACAACTAGGGTTGCTCTAGATTGTTTACTTTCATTTTAGGATCTTGCATACACACAAGGTTCTATCACACACATTTTTCAGTATATTATCAACTATTTGTGGAGGTGGAAATCACCAACACAGGGGTTTGACTAAGGAAAAACCCTATATAGCCACCCAAACCTTCCCTTTTTCAGTTGTAGGTGCATAAACAGGTACTCGGAGGCACTTTCAGCTTAGCAAAAGGCACAGGAACCACCCAAAATCATCATATCTGCCCTAATCTACCCAGGACAAGGGCATGGCACCCTAGTCCTTCCTAGGAAAGTGGCGTGGCACCATGGTCCCTCTACTTTTTCAATGATTTTTAGTAGGTTTCAATTTCACGTTATCAGATTTGCAATCTTTCAGTTGCAGCCTCTTGTCTACAAAAATAGGACAGTGACATGGCACCCTAGTCCAGGTCATTTTTGTTCAATTTGCAGCATCAGGTACACATCCAGAATAATCCTCTCATTTTTTAGTATCTCAGTTTCAGATTGCAAGTTTGTGCAATTATGAGTTCATTTATGCTTCATTCTTTATCTCCTAATCTAGTTGATCATTCAAACCCTATTTTTTCTCATCATTTGCAACAAGAGGAACAGAAACCCTAAGAGGTAATCCTTGGCTCTCTCTTTCTCATAAGAAGTAGCCAAAGTGATCTACATCCCTAGGCTCTTTCATATTCCCAATGTGTTGGCAAAAGTGGGATTAGGTCCTAGTCACCCGATCTCATTTTTCCCACCACCACACCCTTATGAGGAAAGACCTCAAAGGAATCTAGTGACAAAAAATATTCCCACAACAAATCCTACTGACAATGAACCTCATTTTCTAGAAAAAGGCGCAGAAGAAGAAACCCCAAAGGTGATAGATTCATCAATACCATCTGTTGATGAAGCATAGAAGAAGGAAACATGGGAGAAAGAAGAAAAGAAGGAAGAAGAGAAGAAGGAAATAGAGGAAAAGAAAATAGAAAGGAAGGAAACAAAAACAACTGATACTAGTCCAGAGGAGACCAAGGAACCAAAACATGACAAGAAGAAAGAGGATTCCTCATCCGGTTAACTTGAAGGCAGTAAGAAAATAGTGGTGGACACTCCTCCAGTGAAAAGGAAGTTAGATTTAGAAAAGGAAAGTGAGAAGAAGAAAGCTAAACTCACCACCTCAGCCAACTCTGAGGTAGAGGCTGAAGAAGAAAAAGAAGAAAAAGAGGACGAAGAAGAGGAAGACTCAGTAATAGATACCAAGAAGATGACCCCCAAACAGTTAATGAAAGTTTTAGAAAAATTGAGAATTAAAGCTGAAAAGGCCAAACATAGAGTAAAGAAAAAGAAGACAAGAATTATTAATACTACAAAGACAATTCTATCTGATCTCATTCTTGAAATTGTTGTTGATGAGAATGCATCCATCATTGATCAATTGGGTACTCTTTTCAAACCAATCGGTTCAGAGGCAACCGATCTGGAGAAGGTTGTAGCTAGGCAGTATGAAACCGGTAGAGGTGATAAATTAAAGGAACAAATATCAGTTGACAAATTTGCTCTCTCTAACAACACTGAAGAGGTGAAATCTATCTTAAAGGAAGTTGGCCAATTATTGGTCAAATTATCAAGCTTCACCGATTTCATTAAAGATCTTGAAGATAAAAGAGTACAGACTCAAAAAGGAAATCCAAGATCTAATAGGTACTTTTGATCCTCTTACAAGCTCTGCAGCGACCTTTAGTGGTAAAGTCAAATAGTTGACTCATGAAATCAACAAACTGAAAGAGGAACATGACAAACAAGCTCTCAACCTGTTAGAGCTACAGTTCTACCTTGTACCCATCATTGATTTAATGCAAGGGAATGTGAAAGAAACAAAAAGACTCATCAATTCACTTGACTGTAAGACAGTAGATGATATGGAGGATTTTGTCACAAGTCTACATGGACAAATCCACACTATGAAATAGGTGAAGCCTACATGGGAATCTTCTTTGTAGGCTGATAAGGTCAATTTCAAAGACATTTTTGATTTACTCTCATCTTTATGAATTCTTTTGTATACTTTGATTCTTTTATCCTTTGTCATTGTTACCAAAAAAGGGGGAGAATAAATGTATATCAGACTATACATATGAGGAGGAAGGACTATGTGTACAAAGAAAAAGAATGTATATAATCAGAATACCATCGATAGAGGCAGAGTAGTACCGATAGAGGCAGAGAAGGCAGAGAACAGGGGGAGAACTAGAATAGGGTGAGAATTAGGAGAATTAGCAGGAATAGAGGACTGACTACATCATGGGGAGAACATGAATATAGTAGAAGGTATTCATTATTCCTCTTAATCTAGTTCAATCTAGCTAGATGTTTTTCCACCAATGCCAAAGGTTGAGATTGTTGGCATCATGGTGAGCATGATGAAGTTTGAGGTACTTAGAGGTTGTCATTGATGGCAAATACTGGCTCTAATGTGATCACAACCGATCAGAAAAGGGTTATAGTGGATTGGTGAGGAACAGGGGACTAAAGACTTCCATCGATGAGCAGCGACCAGTTTATAGGAAGCAACCAGTAGTTGAGCTAAGTGAAGTAGGTTCATCGATATAAAGGAAGCAACTGGTAGCAGATCATAATGGTGATTGATAAGTATGCGAAGTGAAAAGGATAAGCACGCGTAGTCATCAACATGTTTGACTTGCCAACATGTGGATTTGACAAATTTAGAAAGAGCCAGTTGAATTCAAAGTGCTTGCTAGAGAACCAACAAGATTTGTGCATGAATGGATAGTCCCACCGATATCATCATCGAGATTTGAGGAACAAACAAATTGACACATAAAATGATTTTTGAGTTCAAATTTTGGAGGGAAAGTTCGCGCCAAGATTGAAGACAACTATATACATATTTTTCATATTTATTTTCATTGGTGTGGGAGTTGTTAGCGAATTGAGGTTAAAAATCAGAGTAAGGTGAAGAACGAGCTAAGTGTAGAAGGGTTCCTTATGAATCATTGAAGTCATCACCAAGCAGAGATTGAAGCAGATACAGAGAAGATCTATTTGACAGAAAAGTGTCATCATCAAATCAATGATTTGTTGCTCTCTAATAATTGCAGCAGATTAAATCTCTTAACAGGGCGAATCTTAACCGAGTTCTATTTGTAAAATCCCCTAACAGGGTCACTCCATAACGAAAGTGTAAAATCCTTTTGCAAGATGAATCCTAATAGATTCTAAGGTATCCTTAACATGATACCTATCATATTTAATGGGGTGATTTTCTCAAAAGGAACATGATTGTAAGCTCTTAACCGGACACTCTTTTTCACTGCAGTAAAAGAGATTGTGGGTTATCCCCACCATGGTTTTCTCCTTCTAATCGAGGGTTTCCAAGTATAATTGTTGGTGTTATGTGATGTCTATTTGATGCATGCAAATCTCTCTCCTTCAATGTTATTTATTTCATGATTAATGCAATATTTTAAGTTAAATTGAAAAAGGTAGTTGCAGACCGGTCAGTTTGAAATTTTGAATTGTTTATAAATTGTTTTGACTGATTCACCCCCCCCCTCTCAATCACCAGTTAATATCAACATAAAAAACCAAAACAATCACCTCTCACTCCACTCCAAGAGCCACTAGATTTGAATTACTATTCACCATGGCCAGGTATGATAGCCAGATTTATGGATGTCCATCTTTTCATTTTTAAAGCTCTTGTCTCACCTACTTTATTTCTTTGAGGTGATTTTGTCCAAAGGTTTGCATTTCTTGTCTATTCTTTTGTTAGTGTATGTAGGAAATCAGGCATAAGGTTCATAACACATAAAAGCCAACCACAAGGCTAAAATGTTATGAAATATAATGCTAAAACATTCAATGAAAGAATTGAAAATAAGATATAAACAAGAAATGCAAAACAAATACAATCTCCTTCAATTGAGCTCCATTGTTTCTCTTTCTCCTTCAAATATGTTGTGGATCTCACCTACAAAGCATAATTGCAAGAAAGGAGATGAAAGAAGAAATTTCATTTGAAATTGGCACAATGATTCAAAAAGAGAAAGGTTACGAAACCTTTCTATGTCACTTTTATGACAAATTTCCCATGCAAGGTGTTATGACAACTTGCTATGTCAAGAGTTATGATATGTTGCTATGCAAGTCTTATGAAAAATTGAGAGAATCATGCTTCCAACTTATGACAAAACGAAGCACAAAAATAGGAGAAACTAGAAGAGGATAATTAGTGGGAAATGAAATTCAAAAATTAGGAAATTAGGTGGAAAAGGGAAAATTAGGAAATTAGAAAATTAGAAAATTAGAAAATAGGAATTAGGTGACATTAATTAATAAATTCTCATTTATCAATTAACTCACAAAGGGGACACAATTAGCCAATTAAATAAAATATTTAATTGTGACAAGAGGGACCTAGGATAAATAAATAATTTTATTTAACCTAGAGGGAAAAATTAATAGGATTAAATGATTAAATCATAAAACCCTAGAAGAAAAATTAGAAATGAAAGGATGTCAATTAGGTCATGACATAATTGAAACAATTGATATAATATCAATCATGATTAAATGATAAAGATTTGATGATTGATGAAGAACCAATGTTGATTGACAAATATCAATGACAAATTGATCAAAAATTGATAAAAGGAACCAAATTGATAGACGACGATTGATAAGGATCAATGACTAATCGATCCAAAATTGATGAGAAATGATGATTGATTGAGATCGATGAAAAAATGCGGATCAAAGATTGATAAAAGGTCGACTTGAGGAAGGTCGAATGAAAAAAGGCCAATGATAAATTAGTTGCAAATTGATAAGGGATTGACAATTGATGATTGAAAGAGATCCAAAATGATGATAATTGATCAAAGATGATTGAAAATTATAAATATGGAGGACAAAACCCTAATTTGACATCGATTGATGATGTCCAATTGACATAATAAGATGATCACAACCGAAGATTCCAATTCGAAAATGATATTGACAAGACCTAATTGCAAATGTGAAAAATGCAATTGGAGGAGGAAGAAGTGCAAAAGAATGAAAAGATGTTCACAAATGATAAAGATAAAGTGCGTTACATAGAAGAAATGTTAATAAGATGTGAAAACCATAAAATAAGGTCATGTGGTCATGTTAAAGTATGACACTGCAAGCGTTGACCATTTTTAGACGTCGGCATTTTGCCCCTTTTTGAGACAATGCAATTCTTAAGTGTTGTTTCAAAGAACAATCAATAAATATGCCCTAGTCAACAACAGGATATATGTATGGCCCCTCAAGTAATTGGCTAGAAAAATCTAGAAAAGAGTCCAGTTGATCGAAAATAACACCAAGATTAGACCAAGAGGATTGCAATGACTGACGAAAGAAATGTGAGTAAGATGAAATTATACGAAGAAGAATTAGTGATGAAGAAAAACTTTCTTTCACCAATGCACAAAGAGTAGGTGAGAACCTTTATTTTGATATTGCAAAATGGATGTGGCACATCATGACAATGAAGGTCAGGACAATAATGCAATCCTCTTACATAAAATAGACACTTCGTAGACAAGGAAGGAGTCATGACATTCTAAGATATTATGTGTGTCAGGGGTCCAGGTATGTGCGGAGTTCACAAAACAAACGTACTTATCACAAACACCCAAGACATACTTACCCCAAGATGTTATGAAACACCCCACAAACAAAAAACAAAAAAAAAAAAATGACCATGAGCCATCCCATCCAGTCTAAATCACTCAGTGACATCATCGAGCAACATAGGAACATGGTCAAAACCAAAGATAAATCAATGAAAGATAAGAATCACAAATTAAAACAAGTCAAACAAACATTTTGATCTTCATTGTTAAAAGTGATAATGTTGTGGTAAAAGGACTATCATGTTGTCTGGTTTCAGGGAATGTAGTACCCCATCTAAGATAGGAAACAATTTGGTTTTGAGTATACCACACCATGTATAAGACCCATGATAATGTTGAAAAAGGACTAATAATGTTGATGTTATTTGATTGATACGACAAGTTGACCAATTTGAATGCTTGGTTTGTTGAACAGTTCATATGTTGATGCGTGATTTCATTAAGCGCAATGTTTCAAGTGTTTTGTTTGTTGTTGGCTAACATGTTTGTCTATGTACAAAGGGGACAATTTATTGATGGAATGAAACAAAGATGATTGTTTGTTTTTGAATTTTTTATGTTTTGCAAATTTTTAAGGTTTTTTTGAACTTTTTGATTTTTTTGTTTGTGCTGTTTTTAGGGCATTTTACGAATATTTTTGTGTTATTTTAGGATGTTTTTCAATTTTTTTTGTATTATTTCAGGACATTTTTTAATTTTTTGGATTATTTCAGAACTTTATTTGATTTTTCCCCCAGTGTCTAACAAGGCAAGGAATATGACAAATGGATAAATAGGCTTGCTATAAGGTTGGTGGATAGAGAGAAGACAGAGGCCATTTATTAGGGAGACAAAGTAGATTCAATTTCTAAGGGCTATCACCTAATGGGATAAGGGACTGGATATGACAATGTAAAACAATGGAATGGCATGAGGGACATGTCAAAAGGTTTTTGAAACCATGTTTTGCATTATACATCCTCAAGATCAAGGGACGAAAAAGAGTGTATCGACGGTAGTAGGATATGGATAGGATAAGCAAGATCAAAAATGGATAAGGGGCATTGAATAGGATAACAAATGTGATAGGATAAGGGATGGTGATAGAAGGTTGCAATAAGCCAAGGAATATGGATGAAAGACTATAATAAGCTAATGGATAAAGAGGCAAAAGTTGTGATAGATTGAAAACTGCGAACAAGATGCATGATATTCATGAAGATCCTCAGTCTTGTCAAAATCAAAGGTGGGAAAGGGGATATGGACATGAGGGACAATAGGATAATGGAGGGTATGACAGGGGTATGCTAGGATAATGGAGGGGAATAGGACATGATAAGATAATGAAGGATGATAGGATATGACATGATAGCATAGATGAAACCTGCCCCCAAGTATGGTATGCAAGAAGTTCATAGATTATGCATGATGCCTGTTTACCAGGTTTTCATCATGGTACTTTCCCAAGACGCTTGTTTGCCAAGTTTTCACCAAAGGATGAACCATTTATCTTTACCTTTTTTTCTCTCTCTTTTTTTGTGTTTTCCACTTTTTTTTTTCATTTTTTTGTATTTTTGACTTTTTAGCAGAAGATAGACACATGATAGGGGATGGAAGAAGGAACCAAGCATCTCATTGTTCAGATAGTAGCTTTGAAAAATGGACCATGACCATTAAAAGTATGCTCAAAGACCTTGGAAGGATAATGACTTGGAAATGAAATGGAATTAAGGCAATGATTTATGAAAAGGATTAGATAAGAGGGAAGGAAGGATGGAAATTTTTCATTGGATAATGGATAGGATATTGGAATATTTGGGCTTGAGTGGATGGAAATGCTAGCAAAACCAAAATCAGCACACCTTGAGGGGTGATGGACTAATGGAGGAAAAGTGGATTTCAAATTTTGAGATTTGGATGGAGGAATGACTATGGACCTTGGGACACAAGGACCCAAAATGGATGAAGGAGGTGATGGAGGAATATATTTGAAAGGTTTGGATGGAGGAATAGCAATTTTGGATGCCAATTTGGATTTTTATTTAGAAAGATGGGCTTCAGGGAGTCACTTAGGGATCCACATGGTTTTTTATTTTTCATGTTGTTGTAGTTCCTTGGAATGCATTGCTTGCACAAGGGATTTAGGAACCCATATAACTTTTGACTTTTCTTTGTTTTTCTCAATGGACCTTTGCGGCCTTTTGGATTTTTCTTTTTCTTTTTGGATCATATTTTTCTTTGTTTTGACATGTTGATTAGATGGAACATGTTGATCCTTGAATACATGTGGATTATTATATTTATGACACTTATGCCTGGCATCCAAATTGTCTAGAGGGGGAAAGGAATGTGTGGGCGGATAGGAATGATATGGAGGTCATTTATATGGGTGGAAGGTTTTAGAAGATGTGTGCCTTTGTTGACCTTGAATAGGGGATAAAGGGATATAAGGACCTAAAATGGAAGGAAGAGATGAAGGGCTAGGTGCCTGTTTGGATGTAGATGGAGGGATACCAACGTCTGGAGGAATGTTACTAAAGTCATGACCATTAATATTTTATTTCACATGGAGGGGTTCTTTCTTGTGGAGGTCTACCCCTTTTCCTTTTTCTTTTCTTAGGGAAGAAGACAAGAGTCCATTATGAGTTTGACATGAGATGATGGGAATTATGGGATCATGAAGTGGATCGGACTGGACCAAAGGGGATTCTTGAACATCTTGCACCAACATGTTAGGATCATGTTGTGGACATGGATCAATGATAGGTTCTTCATGAGATGGAGTGGTGGGAATAATGGGATCATCAAAGGAAATAAGATAGTGGAGTGTATATGGAGGATTAGGACATGGAGATGGAGGAACAAAGGGTCTTGTGAAGGATCTAAAGGGACGATATGATCACATGGTGGACATGAATCTAGAAGGATAATTTGATCCTGACAAGGAGGAAAGTCATTGGATTCCTCTTTATAGGTGATCTTCTCTTGACTCTAAATAGGATCATTAGGAATGATAGAAGGGATATCTTGACCTTGCTCAGTGAGCGAAATGTCAATAGGACTTGAAAAGGTGTGGTGTTCTTGGATAGAATGAGCAAGAATAACAAGATCATAATGAATGTCTAGGAAAATGGGATCTTGGTCAACAATTGGATGTAATGACAAGGTTTCACGATATTGATCTTGATTTGTTTTAAGGCTCATTTCTTGGTTCTCTAAATCATCCTCTTGACATGGGGTTATAATTTGAACATGCACGAGGGATTCTGGCAAGGAATCAATGCTTTGACATGAGGGATATGGGCTTTGAATGGGATCCTCAGAAATAGGTTTTATGGTAAATGAAGCACATGGTGGCATTGGGTCTAGCATTTTTGAAGCATGGTAGGGACTTGAATCATGAACTAGATTAGCTTGGCAATCAATTGTGGATAACTCATGGGAGATTTCATCCTCTGGTGTATCGTTTGGTGAAGATGATATGGAAGGTTCTTGCAAAACTTTGAAAGGTGTAGGGATAGATGCCACTGGAGAGTCAATTTGTTTATGGGGAGATGAGTCGTTGCTAGACAAGGGTGTATGATTTTTATCTTCCTCAGAAGAATCACTTAGATTATATTTAGGAAAAGTCTAAAAGAGCTATCGTTCTTTGGAGATTCCTTTGAATCCTTACGAGGTTCTGGCATGATTGTGTTTTGATTTTGGATTTGTTTCAAAGGGACTTTATTCAATTGGTCTGAAATATTTGAAATATGTCCTGGTGTGTGTTGAAAATTTTGTTTTTGAATTTTTGGTTGTAACTGTTGATATTGATTTATGTGCTGCTTCTGGATCTGATTGTGTGAGTATTTTTTTCATCAATGTTTTAGATCACACTCTGTGATCCATCATCAGGATGAGATAGAGATCATAAGGAGTGATGTTGATATTGATTTGTTGACTGATGTTGTTGTTGGTATTCCACGGTTGGTTGAACAAATTGTTGACATTGTGTGCTTGGTTGGACATATTGTTGAAATTGCAACATTGATTGTGTTGATTGAATATGTTGGACCATTGGTTGTGTTGGTTGAAAATGTTGGACCATTGGTTGTGCTAGTTTGAAATGTTGGACCATTGGTTGTGCTAGTTTGAAATGTTGGATGATTGGTTGTTGTTGGATTATTAGATGTTGTTGGATTATTTGTTGTTGATTTAGAATTGGATTGAATGGAGTTTGATCAAATGATGTTTGATTGGACATTTGGTTAAAATTTGTGTTTGTTGCTTGAAATTGTTCCATCATCTTTATTTGAGAAATGAGAGTTGGTATGTTTGGTCGTTCAATGAGAGCCTTCACATTAATTGGCTCAAGGTTTGAATTTGAACCTTGAAATTTTTGGAGCATTTTTATCGTTTGGGATCTAATTTTTTACTGTTTTTTGCTCTTTGTTCTATGATCTTTGTTTCTTGAGCTAGTTTTTCCTCTAGTTTTCGTATTTATATGCATGTTTCATCATAAAATGTTTGACCAATATTGCCTTGTTGTTGAGTTGGATAGAATTGTGATTGTCTTGGATTAAAACTTGATTGAATTATGTTATTCACTGGACCAATCATCGGTTGATATGTCAAACTTTGTTGCATCATAGAAGCTTGGAGCCTTGTTTCAATAGACATGTCACTATGCAATTTTTTTTTTGATTTTGGATTTAAGAATGATGGACACAACTAAGTGCAATGATAATGAAACTTATGTTTTTGGTCTTTTGAATTTTGGGAATGATAATATTGTGCAAATAAATGCAATCTTAGGGAATGACGATGCAATCTATGACAAGAATGCAACCCATATTTTTTTGGCTTTTCAAGGTTTGGAGAAACTCTTGGAATGCGAACCTAAAGATGCAACCTTTGGAAATTGAAATGAAGTCAAGACCTTAATTGAAAAAAGGACAAAGGACAAAATGACAATAGTACAAATGACAATGTCTCACCTATACACTTGGATACTAAGCCAGGTTTGACAAGATGATATTGATAAAAGGACAAATTTTGGACAAGGTCTAGACTCTCTAACAATAACTTAGAATTTAATCTAAATTTTTTATTTTTCGAGTTTGGAAAACTTAATTTTGAGATTAAATGCAAAGGGGACAATGATTAATGACCAATACCTAGGGCATGAACCTAAGATATGATATGAATATGACCTCAATATGTCTTATGACCTAGAGATATGAAATGTCCCAAATATACGAAATGAGCGAAAGATGATATAATCTAAAGATGTGATGCAAATTTATGCGATGATATGGACAATTATGATTATGATGCAATGATATGATTTAGGGTTATCATATAACCTAATGCTATGGTATGACCTAATGATATGGACTAAGGGTATGATATGGTCAAACTAATGATATGATGTGATATGAAAATGATCTAAGGATATGATATGATATGACAAAATGATATGAACCAAGGATATAAATGCAAATGTTTGACAATGTCAACATAATAAAAGCCCTAGGGTTTTGACTATGCAATGATAAAACCAATGTGACATGGATATGTGAAAACCAATGACTTTGGAATGCAAAATGCAACCTAAGCCAAGACCTAATTTTGGAATGATGATAATGCAATGAAGACTTAGGAAAATGATTCTAACCCTAAGTGCAAGAGAGGATAATGACCAAGAAATGAACCTAATATAAAAGGAGATGAATGTATGCCTTGAGACCTAATTTTGAGTATGATAATTCAAGGAAAATGAATTATAATGACCTTAAACCTAAATGTAAAATGAGGATACTTACAATGAAATGGACTAAAATGAAAGGTAATGACTATATGCCCTAAGACCTAGGTTTGAACTATGCAAAACCTAACCCTAAGTGACATGAATTTTGAAACAAGGATACAAATTTTTTTGACAAGCCATGTTCATAAATGTTGGATGAATACTTGGATAAAATTTTGACCTTTGTTTGGACTTTGTTTGATATGAAACTTGTTTTGAACTTTTGGAAACTTTTCTTGCTTTTTGATGACCAAGGTTGTTTATGACTACCTATGAGAATTGCTTTGATTGCCAAGGTTTAAGATGTTGATTATGTCCTTTGTTTGTGATTCACTTTTTTACAAGTACAAAAGACAAAATATTTGTTTGACTTTGACAAAAGACACTCATGCACATTCAACAACAAATCCTAAGGCTAGCAAGGACAATATTTGTTGAATTCCCTAGCAATAAAATACCTCAATCAACCATATAGTTAGAAGCTTCGTAGCACTAGCTCCCATCCACGAAACTTAGTTCTACGGGCATACCAAGCTTCAAATTTTTGGGTCATCACTTCCCAAGAAATTTACTATCTTGAATTGAGGGGAACATGAGGGGTATCTTCGACATGTGTGTATCACAATGCCTAAGTCAACAAAAAGAAGATTTTTGGCCAATCTAAACAAAAAGGGTTGTAGTTAATGCATTTGTTTGAGTGGTCATAAGTAGAAGTATTTTCCACTCCATTAAAGGAGGCCTACCAACCTATAGAGGTTATGCTCTATAGGTTTTTATGTGCCACACAGACACTAAGGAAGACATAACACCATTCTGGCAACATGTAACACTCGTTGCTTGCAAATTTTGTCATAAACACATTTGTTTATAGTGATTTGGAAGGGCTTGGCTTTAGCCTCTTACCACTTGGTTCATTCCCTCACACTAATGCCTGTGCAAAATGCTAGACAAATCGGGAGGCAAACCCTCTAAAGGTAAAAACACACACACAAAATGGAATAAGACATAGCGAACATGATCTTCATTAACCTTTATAAATTGAAATGTGAACTAATTTACAAAATGCAAACACTTTGTTTTTGGATAATGTTCCTTGGCCATATCTTGTACCAAATCAATTAGTAGTTTTAATGAAATCTTTTTCCCACGAATGCCAATTTGTTGCACAAATCATCAATAAGCTGTCCAATTTATACCCCTACTTAAAAAGCTAGATGAATATTGTGGGGTTCATTTTAACAACTTATAAAATGATATGAGAATTTGTTGTTCATTCAATCCCCTAATTAGACTATGTGATGATTCATTTTGAAACCCATAGTAGATTGTAATGAGAGATTGTTGTTGATTGACCTCCTAATTAAGCTATGTGAGGAATTGTTGTTCATTCAAACCTCCTAAGTAGGTTATGTGAATAATTTTTGTTCATTAAAACCTCCTAATTAAACTATGTGAAGATATGGTGTTCATTAAAACCTCCTAATTAAACTATGTAAAGAATTGTTGTTCATTACATGTTAAGAAATCCTACATAAATCATTGTTTAGACTCCATACATCCCACATGCAACAATAGATCCTCAAATAAAATCTGCACGCACCAACAAATCAGCACTTGAAGCCTGCATGCAGCAATAAATTAGTACCTAAAACCTGCATGCAACAACATATTAGCACCAAAAACCTGCATGAAAGAACAAATCCACACATAAAACCAGCATGCAAATATTAGACAAATTTATCAAATTTAATGTGTTCACGTTGGGTTCACCAAGAAATGTACGTAGGAAATTAGGCATAAGGTTCATAACACATAAAAGACAACCACAAAGCTAAAATGTTATGAAATATAATCCTAATACATTCAACGAAAGAATTGAAGATATGATATAAAGAAGAAATGCAAACCAAATACAATTTCCTTCAATTGACCTCTATTGTTTCTCTTTCTCCTTCAAATATGTTGTGGATCTCACCTACAAAGCAAAATTGCAAGAAAGGAGATGAAAGAAGCAATTTCATTCAAAATTGGCACAATGATTTGAAAAGAGAAAGGTTATGACACCTTTCTATGACACTTTTATGATAAATTTCATGTGCAAGGTGTTATGACAACTTTGTATGTCAAGAGTTATGACATGTTGCTATGCAAGTCTTCTGACAAATTGAGAGAATCATGCTTCCAACTTATGACAAAATGAAGCACAAAAATAGGAGCAACTAGAAGAGGATAATTAGTGGGGAATGAAATTCAAAAATTAGGAAATTAGGTGGAAATTAGAAAATTAGGAAATAGGAATTAGGTGACATTAATTAATAAATTCTCATTTATCAATTAACTCACAAAGGGGACACAATTAGCCAATTAAATAAAATATTTAATTGTGAGAAGAGGGACCTAGGATAAAGAAATATTTATTTAACCTAGAGGAAAAAGTTAATAGGATTAAATGATTAAATCATAAAACCCTAGAAGAAAAATTAGAAATGAAAGGGTCTTAATTAGGTCATGACATGATTGAAACAATTGATATAAGATCGATCATGATTAAATGATAAAGATTTGATGATTGATGAAGAACCAATGTTGATTGACAAAGATCAATGACAAATTGATCAACAATTGATAAAAGGAACTAAATTGATAGACGACCATTGATAAGGATCAATGACTAACCGATCCAAAATTGACGAGAAATGATTATTGATTGGGATTGATGACAAATCAATCAAAGATTGATAAAATGTTGACTTCATGAAGGTCGAATGACAAAAGACCAATGACAAATCGGTCAAAAATTGATAAGGAATTTGTAATTGACGATTGAAAGAGATCCAAAATGATCCAAAATGATGATAATTGATCAAAAATTATTGATAATGATAAAGATCGAGGATAAATCCGTAATTCGACACTAATTGACGATGTCCAATTGACATGATAAGATGATCACAACCAAAGATTGCAATTTAAAAATCATATTGACAAGACCTAATTGCAAATGTAAAAAATGCAATCGAAGGAGGAAGAAGTGCAGAAGAATGACAAGATGTCGGCAAAATGATAAATATCAAGTGCGCGACATAGAAGAAATGTTAATAAGATACAAAAACCCTAAAATAAGGTCACACGGACATGTTAAAGTATGACACCTCAAGCGTTGACCATTTTTAGATGCCTACAATAAGGTCTACTCTTATTTATATTGGGATTTATATTTTCTTATCAATTACTACACTTTGTTTGGTTAGTGACTAATCTACTTCATAGGCATAGATATCAAAGTTCCAATGATGATACTACTTTCTTTACCTTAGTATTTTACTTAGATGGAGTTTCTTGTTATGTGAAACCAAATGAACTTGTTATTTATTGTTTCATTATCTCTTTTTCATCCCCATTCAATTCCAGAATAGTATTTTAACATGAAACAAAACATCGAATGATTCTACCAAAAAATTCTCATTCCTTATCTGTGCTACGACATTTTACATGCAGGTCTACCATTATCATTGTTGTGGCCCGCATATGTTTTTTTGTCAGCGTGGGTAGGTAATTTTAGCATGCAACAAAATCTCAAGACGCCAACATGACTGAGTAGTGAGTACATATTCTTGTTGTTAAGCCAATTTAACATACACTTTTATTTTTGTATCACTGTTAAGCTAACATCAAACAATACTATGTTTTTCTATACTATAGTTTATAATATTTATGAGTCACCGTATAAACAATTTCAAGTGAAACATGCCACAAAGAATATTTTAAGTTTTATTAGTTCTAGCCAAGGCAAGATACTATTACATCCATTTAATTCAATGTTTTAATTAATTTAACCAATCAATATACGAGATTAAAAATTTGAATAATTCTTCCATAATCTGTAATTAATTATTTATTTAATAATTTCATAAAAAAACACTTCTCTTTATGTATTGTACAATCGTACTCTATGAGAGTGACTTGCCAATATAAATATTTTAATTCAATCTCACTTGTACATCCATGCCTTACTCTGTATTCATTTAAGAATTAAAGGTAAAAAGTTTTATTGAAGGCCCACCACCCATGTGATTGAAGAGCTTGAGCCTCACTATTCTCCCACCCCCTCAACTATGAAATTCCCATTTTTACTATTAAATATTAAATATTTAAGAAGTGTTTTTGATTGAGAAAGTAGTGAAAACCAGGGCACTGACCCTTTACATAGTTTAAACTATAAACAACACTTAAATAGTACTATAACAACAAACATCCATAACTAGAGTTTTTCTGAACTAGAAATGGAAAAAAGAACAGAACAACAAGGAACAAGGGAAAGCATCCCAAAACACAAAAAAACAACACAAGACCTAAGGGGTTGACTTGCGAACCGCAACCCTATCAATGAAATTTTTCTAATCATCAAACATGAACTTGTAAATTTCCCTGACTTCATCTTTGTCAACATGGTTCAGTACGCTCTCTTGGGAGGGAGAGAGTGAGGGTCAAATTGTGAAGGACCTGCAAGCAAAAATTATTGAGACAGGCAATCTGGGAATCCCTAGCCTCCACCTTATGTTTTAGAACCTTGACCTCCTCAAGAATGCCCTTCATTTCCAGCAATGGCCCCAGGTTTTCAATCCCCTATAAAATATCCATAACATTTGTATGGATATTTTCAAGTTGTTCCATAGTCGAGATCCCATTGGGGATCAATCTTTTTCTCATCACCCTCCCTGTTGATAGTCTCCACCACTGGGTCAATGTTTTCTATTTCCACCATCTTAGCCAAATCCACAACAAGAGCACTGACCCCCTAGGCTCCCAAGTCCTCCAAGTCTGCCACATTCTTGTTCTCATCACCCTCCCTGTTCATAGTCTCCACTACTAGGTCCACTTTTCCCATCTCATCTGCCTTAGCCAAATCTACAACAGGAGCTCTGGTCCCCTGGGCCCCCAAATCATCCGGTTCTATCATTTTTATCACTTCATCTAGGTCCACAAGGTTGATAGTCATTGTAGGTTCTATATCCGAATTAGCATTAGCAGCCTCTTTGAGGGGCCGAGAGGAACCCAAATCTTTAAGGTCCCCTCCCTTCTTGTCCTCAATCAAGCCTTCATCTGAATCAGAGACATCTTTAGATTTTTCCTTTTTCTTCGAGGATCTTTTTGATGCCAACCTAGGTGACCTCCTTCTTCCTTCAGTGTCAGGGGAAGGGCTTTCCTCCTCAAATTCTTCAGATGAAGAATTATCCTGAATGATAATTTTTTTCATTTAATAGGGGCTTTCCCTTTACCCTTAGTGGGGGTGTGAGATTTGCTGGTTGAGGGAGAAGGCACCAGGTTAGGGGTTATCTCAATGATGGACACTGAGGGAGGGAATTGACCAGATGTAGAGGTAAGAAAATGAGTGTCCGTGAGGACACCCTACAAAAATTGGAAAAACCTAGGTATAGCCAAGCCAGAAGAAAAGGCCGAAAGCGGAAGAGAGGTCGTGGCAGGGGGTTGGAACAACATAAGGCTACAAGGAGGGAAGAGAGCCAGATGATACTTGTAAAGCCTATATATTAAACCCTGGTGAAGCAAGACAGGCAGCTTGTCCTCATGCTTGGGATCAAGGGTATCTTTCACAAAGTTTTCCAGAGAATGGAAGAGGAAAAAAGGCAAACATAGCAAGTCATTATTACAAAAATGGTTAAGCAAAGGAAGGTGGTGGTGGTAAAATACCTTAAAGTGACCTTCCAGCATGAATTATTTCATCACCATCAAGCAAATTTGGTTCCATGGGTGCCTGAGTTCTTCACGGGAAAACCCTCCTTGCAACTTAACCAATTCCTCTTTGCTTCTAAAGAAGCACTTAAGCCCTTCACTATTAAAAACATGGCTAGTGTGCTTCCACTACCTTCTTCCAGAGAAAGACCCGTTGCCTAGGAAATGGAAACCTTCGACACTTCAAAAGAAACACCACCCACCATGACTCTCCGCCCAGACCAAGAAGCAACAAATTGGGTTGAAAGTTGCTCGTCATGGCCACAAAGGGACTCCAAAAACTCAGCCACTCCTCCCTCAACATAGTAATTCTAGATGAAGGGGTCATTCTTGAAATCATCGGGCTTTTCAAGCTCAAAGCACACTTTATCACCTCCCATTTCCTCAATAGAGAGAGCTTGTTTGGCAAACGCCATAAACAAGACCTCACAGAGGATGCCACATATGTAGCCCTTAGTGAAAAAAGCAATGTCAATATTGCAAGGGATGGATAAATTTATCCTGAGGTGACAATAAAGGCACAAAAAGGCAAAATGATTGCCATTAATAACCTTAGAAATAGGCGACTTGTGCAAGCTATAATTCATGAATTGAGACATGACTTTAGGCACATAGGAAATATTCCTAAAATAAAAAATTACATGCATAGTAATGATCTTGGGGGCACATGGCACAAGTTGCCCATGACAAGTTTTTAAAACCATCCAACTTGGCCTGGAATTCATCATATCATCACTTGCCCAGTATGTCATTATACGGTGACCCCAAAAAGCGGACCAAAAAATCACTTCACCTTTCGTGGTTGAGATGGAAATCCCTATCAACACATAACTGGCGGTAATCCTATGAATATTCCCCATATTCAAATTTAAAAAATAACTCCTTCCAGGATACCCAGAGGTGAGGAGGAGGGTAGCAATGAGGCTAAATAAGAGCTTCATCATCAATTTGAGTTTGAATTCTCTCTTCTGTTAAAATGAAGTTGACATGAGGCGGCAGAGAAGCGTGGCTCCTCCAACACCTTAGACTAGTGTTAGTTAACCCTAGGGCAGCAAGAGCATCAGTAAATGCATTGCCTTCCCTAAACACATGCATTATCCAGAAAGAGTCCAACCCAGAAATAAGCCTAAGAGTGTCATTGGTGGAGCCTTCAATGGTCCAATTGAGCCTGTTCCACCCTTTGACAACATCAATGATGAGATTAGAGTCCCCTTCTATGTCCATACACCTGATGCCCATGGAGAGAGAAAACTTGATCCTCTAAGCCAAGGCCATGGCTTCAGCTTGGCTATTAGAGTGGCCATTAAAATTCCTATCATAAGCAGCAACTAGGGCCACAATGTGGGTTCTAATGACACCTCCCCCTGCTGCAAGACCCTGTCTGGCAGCCCCATCAAAATTTAGTTTGTAACAGCTAGGGAGAGGGGGGAACCAAACAATATTCTTCCTTAGGAGACGTTTGGAGCAATCACTGTAAGAAAATGAAGGAGGAAGGTTCCATCCGCGATCAATCTCCCAATCCCATTTTAAGGGGGGCATAGGAGGCAATTGAAACCTGGTAACTGAGATGTTCTTTAGAATGAGCTTAAGGAAGCAAGCAAAGATATTTTCCAAGGAGACCTCATTATCCCTAAATATCCTATTATTCCTTTCCTTCCAAATGCACCAACAAAAATGGGGGGGATCTGTCTCCACAATTGTTGAACAAGAGGATTGGAAGAGGGGCCCTGAAACTCTTGCAACAAATGCATCATATTTTCATTCAGATTCTAGCTAACACTAATCTTATAGCAGTCCATCGCCCAAAGATCTCTAGCAAAGACACATTGGAGAAAGAGATGGGAGAGGCTTTCATCCTCATTTTTGCAAAGGATACATCTGTTAGGGAACTGAAATCCCCTCTTAGACATGTTGTCCTGAGTCAGGATTTTGTTGTGCAGAACAGTCCACCAGAAGAAATTGATCTTTGGGATGAGTTGAGGATTCCAAACCTCTTTCCAGTTTATAGTTGAGGCAGGTTCTCAAAGCAAGCTATTGTAGGCTGTTTTCACAGATTACTCCCCTAAGGGGTCCCCATTCCAAATAAATTTGTCATCTTTAGGAAATAGGGGGAGGAAGGTTACAGCCAGAATGATCTGTAGCTCTGTAGTGGTAGGGAGAAGATGGGGTTGATCAAAACAACAATCCTGCATAATTTTCCAAGTGTTGTTGGAGAAGTAGTATGAGACCCTTTCCCCAAAGAAATTTTTTGTTGCAACCTTGATCCTTCTAAGTGAGGGAGAGGTTATTAGGGTCTTCTACCCTAGCCAACAATCCTCCCAGAAAAGGATATTTCTACCATTTCCAATGAGCCACTTCATGCCTTGGGATATGAGGTCCCTGCAACATATGATATTATTCCATATTTTTTATCCCCTGGGGAGACCCACATCATTTAAAGAAGAGACAAAACTATCATTTCCAAGGTATTTAGCCCTCATGATATAGCCCCAATAAAGGTCCTTGTTCATGAGCATCCAGACCGTTTTGGACATTAGGGCCTTGTTGATGTGGGTGATTTTATGAATGCCCAACCCTCCCTTAGTTTCGGGTAGCAGACATTTTCCCAACCCACCAAAGCAACGCTTTTCTTTTCTTCCATACCAATCCAAAGAAAATTTCTTTGGATGCTCTCTAGTTTAGTAGCCATGGCAGCTGAAATTTTGAATAGGGATAGGAAGTACACCAGGATTCCATAGAGGAACGAGGCCAACAGTTGAAGCTTCCGAGAACTACTAAGAAACCTTCCCTTCCACCCAGCCAATTTTTTCTACATTATTTCAAGGATAGTGACCCAAAAGGAGTTGGAGACATCCTTGATAGTTAGAGGAAGCCCAAGGTATGTGCCCAAGAGGGAGTCCATTTGAAAAACAAGGATCCTATAGATTTTAACTTGGAGATTATGAGTAGTATGAAAGAAATAGATGTTGCTATTTTCATAGTTAATATGTTGTTTAGAGGCATCAACATATTGATTTAGGAAGGATTTTCATCCCTTGGATTCAACCACATAAGAGATCTCAAAAAGAATAGTGTCATCCACAAACTATTGGAGGATAGAAGGAGGAACAGTGGAAGCAAGTTTGATGCCCAAGAGGATCCCTCTATTGACAAGAGAGTTGAAATTAGAAGCCAAAACTTCAACAAGAATAATAAAGATGCAGGGAGAGAGGGGGTCCCCTTGCCTCAACCCCCTAGAAGCCCCAAAGTTCTCCTGAGGGCTCCCATTGAGAAGAATAGAGTAGTTGACCATAGATATTTGACCATAGATATGCATTCCCTAATGAGGTTGAGCAACTTTCCCCCAAAAACCAAGCTTTTGTAGAATGTTAAAGAGAAAGTTCCAATTCACTCTATCATAGGCCTTGGAGATATCCAATTTGAGCACCATACCAGGTTTATGACATTTATCCATAGAATGAATGATCTCGTGGGTGGAGATGGCCACATCAAGAATTTGTCTTCTAGGGACAAACCCCTTCTGATTCAGGCTAATCAAGGAGTCCAGAAAGGGTTTAATCCTATTAACCAAGACTTTTCTGAAGATCTTGTAGATAGTGTTACAGATATTGATAGGGCGGAAGTCCTTAAGAAGGGAGGGCTCCTAAATTTTAGGAACCAGTGCTATGAAAGTATTATTCAACTTCTTAAGAAGCTTCCCTGATATGAATAAATCTCTTGTAGCAAGAACCAAGTCAACACCCACCACATCCCAAAAGTCCTAGAAGAAAGCCAGAGGGAAGCCATTAGGACCCGGGGTTTTCAAGTCCCCCATAGAGAGCACAACAATCTTAACTTCATCCTCTGAGACCGGAGTCATGATGAGATCATTATCTTCCATCTTGAGGGGAGACGAGAGGCAATGAAGGAGGTCCTCAACCAGCACAGGGTCCTGAGTTCATCTATCATCCCTAAACAATGCTGAGAAATAGTTGGTAGTCATTCTTCCCAATCTATCCTCATCTTTGATATCTTGATTATGGTCATCCTTTAAACAAGAAATGTGGTTTCTTCTCCTATGGATATTGGTCGATCTGTGGAAGAAGGTCATATTTTTATCTCCCTCTTTTAACCATTAAACCTAGTATTTTTGTTTCTATTAGAGTTCTTCCCTCATAGAGTTTTCCTTCCATTTCCTCTGAAGGTCATCCTCCTCCATGTGGGTCGCTTCCAGGAAATCCCCTTGATCACTTTGTTCCTGAATGGCCTCTAGCTTGCTGCTGATTTCTTTTTTCTGAATAAAAATATCCCCAAAGCTGTTTTTATTCCATCCCCTGACATTTATTTTGATTAAATCTAATTTCTGGGCAACCCGAAACATGGGTGTGCCAGGGATGTTAGTCTCCCACCATATTTTAATGCAGTCCTTGAACTTCGTGTGGGTATTCCACATGAATTCATACCTAAAGGGGTAGGTTTTCCTTTTGGAGTTGGTGGTGTTGAAGAGAAGAAGGGGGTTATGGTCAGAAACCATTCTGGGGAGGGAAAAAAGTATAAGAGTGGGACCAATACCCCAATTGCCCGAGATGAGAAATCTGTTTAATCTGACTTGAATAAGGTCCTTCCATTTTCTAAGATTGGACCAGGTGAATCTTTAACCAGTTAAGTCAACATCAAGTAACCCATTCCTACCTATGAAATCCGCCAAGTCAGTCATGCTTTCAGAGTACTTCGGAAGTCCTCCCAATTTTTTCGAAGGAAAAAGCGGGGAATTGATGTCACCCGCAATCATCCAATGAGCATTCTGATCATTTTGAAGGAGAGAAGTAATGTCATTCCACAGAGTTAACCTACCCATTCTAATATTAGGGGGATAGACATTAATGAGAAACAAGGAGTCCAGGGTAGAAGAGAGTCTAGAGACAATAAAGTTGGTAGATGTGGAAATCAGGTTGCCAAAGAACTTAGAGGGGTCCCAAATAGTAACTACGCCACCAAAGGCTTCACTAGAATCACTAATAAAGAACTCAACACCAGGCCATATTTTTCCCGCGATAAGGGGAAAAGGGGCATCAGTCATTTTAACCTCTTGAAGAAGAAGAACCTCAATTTTATTTTGAAAAATACAATTCTTGAGAGCATACTGCTTCTAAGGGTTGTTCAGGCCCCTCATATTCAATGAAAGAACCTTCATTTCTTACCTCTTATGGACGTCTCCAAGGTCCACTGCCTGCCATTGGCGACATCCCTTGTTGCTTCCTTTTGTCTAGATAGTCTTTGTGATGGGCGACCCATCTTTAGGTCTGCCCCTGTTAGGATTCCCAAAGATACTGAGAGGGGGGGGGGGTGAATCAGTATCTAACCAGTATATCAAATTACTTGATTTAAAACAGGAAAAGCATATTAAAACTGAGTACCGATAAACCAGAAATAATGCAGTAAATAAGAATGATAACAACAACATGACAAGCACACCATAACACAATATTTTAACAAGGAAACCCGGTGTGGGAAAAACCTCGGTGGGATTTGTGACCCACAATATTCACTTACTGGCCAATAAGGGAATATTACTCTTACAATAGGGGCCTGCACATGCAGGAAGGCCAAGTGCCTAGAGCTCACTGCTCAAAATGAAGTCACATTGACTTATAAAATGGATTATACTAATCCAATGTCTTGTACTGCTTCAGATCAGCATCTGCTATGCCAGGTTCAGTACCAGTTTAAGCTCTGCTACATACATAAACCTTTAACCAATAATTCACATATTAGGTTTGCATGATTTCACCTATCTCCTATTTCCTTGTTCCTTAAATGATCTACAATAATCTCATACATATATGAGTCATATTACAACTCGCCATGTTGGCTTACAATGATTTTACAATTAATTACAAACACATTTTAAACAAAATTGAAGTCGGCCAAGGTGTCGGTATCCTTCCTTTCACTGTCGATGTTCTGTATGCCGGTGTAGAGTTTGTCGATGTTGGTGCCAGTATCTTTGTCTTGCCGGTGTCATATGATTGCAAGGTTGCCATCAATGACAAAACCTTCAATCACCTACAATTTCTCATTGGAGTGTGCATTTGCCAACAATCTCCCCATTGGCATTAATGGCAACACTCATGAGAAAAATCAAAAGTGTCCAAAATGATATCCAAAAATAGTCTGCCAAAATTGTCTTACCAAAACTGTGTGCCAAAAAATGTATGCTCCCCTTGAGCAGATGATGTCCTTTCTTCTGACCATTTTTCTCATCCCACTACTCCCCCTTTGACATCAATGACAAAGGTTGTCATTCAGTGTCAGTGGAGTCCTGCTTGGATTCTTGTAACCAGTGGGTTACAATTTGAAAAATATATGTCAAAATCAAATTTATACCATTACTGAATGTTTTGTTGTCTTTTATTGCCTCTTGACTTCTATGCACTGTACTAGTGAGTATGTGCATTTTCTCTTCCGGTGTCTTCAGTTTGGGAACCAGAGCCTCAGATATTTCTTTTCTCAAAGAAATAAGGTATTCTAGTCTTGGACTAAGTCTGCATTTCAAGTCCTTTGCTTTATCCTTTATTCCCTATTTGTCATTTTCTAGTTTCTTGATTTTCTCTTCTTTCTCTACAATCTTCTTCTCTAACTCCAAAAATGAATCCGATGCACCTATCAGATTATCATCAATATTGTTTATCTTATCTTGTGCTGTGCTGATCTCCTTGTCAAGATCCTCTATCAAAATATTTGTTTTACAAGTGTCTCTGTACAGTTTCTTGAAGTCAAAAATTATTTCTCCAAGTTCCGATAATAGAGTATCCATTTTCTCTTTATTCTTATTTACAATTTCCTCAAAGAATTTATGTTTTTCTTTTATCATTCTTTCCTTAAAAGTATCCTCATTTATTTGATCAACAATCAATAAGTTACCAGTGATGAACTTAGACAATGTGTCTAGTTGTCCTAAAGAATCCTTATTATCAACTGTGCACTTTGGTGTAATCAATTTAAGAATTGGAATTGTATCATCAATAGCCTTTTAGGCTTGTGCATTGCATTTTGTGATCTTCTTTATTGAATCTAACAAGACCTCTATTATACTTGTAGGTCTAAATTCTGCCATAGATGTACCAGATGTTTGTCCAACAGTCTTCACAATAGCCATGCTACTGGTTGTGGTAATCATCTTACTAGATTCGACCTCTGGTAGGTCAATCTGTGTTTGCATTTTTGCAAACAAAGGTTTTTGCTTTTCAGTTTGGGCAGGTGGCACTGTTTCTGTCTGAACCTGTGCTTCAACCTGTACCTGTTTTGGTTTCTCTATCTGTGTCTCAGAGGGTTTCTGTTTGTACCTCAAAACTTTCTTTTGTCAGTTCTTCAAATGTTTTTTTGGTTGTATCTACCAGTTTCTCTATGATATCCTCTGTCGGTTGCTCTTCCTATGTAGGTTTTTCTATGTTCATCTCAACTTCTGCAGCCGGTGACTCAGTAGCCACATTTTTCTCCTTATCCTCAGTGGTTTCTCTATCAACCACAACATTTACTTCCTGTGTGTCTACATTTACCGTATACAAAATTTCAGATTCAAGATTTGTATCCTCTATCAGAGTTTCCATACTCTCTGTGGATAGTTGTCTGTTAGTAGTGTCTACTGGTGGATTATCTGAAAGAGGTGGGGGCACATTGTCAGTTATTTTTAGGCTTGGTGGTCCACCTACCTTAACTTTCCCCTTATCTCTATCCTTTTGGTATACTTTAATAGTTTTTGGCCTAAGTAATTCTTCCTCTTTTTCTTTTTCCACAAAGAATATATTCCATCCATCTGATGTTTCTTCAGATACTTCATTTACTCTATGAGCCATTAGTGCTATATGCCGGTGAGCAGTGAAAAATATTGTCCGGTTAGCATCACTGATTAATTTGTCTATTTCATCAGGTGAGTTAATTGGATGCACTGCGAGTAATTTTTCAATCTTAATTTTCTTATCCAACTCAACAATGGCTAATCTTATGGCTTCAAGTCTCCTATACATATCATTTGGAATTTCATCAACAATTTGCATCAAAAATTTCTTGTATATATCTAAGTGTAAAATTACACTGTTCTCTATGCTTTCCTTATCATCAGCTGATAGTGTATTGTATATTTTGTTTATGTTCTTCAGCTTACCATCCTCTGTAATTTTGCTAAGAAGTTTGTCTATTGGATCAATATCTTGTTTTACCTTCTTCTTCTTAGGAGTCATTTTCTTTGCTAGAGGCCTTACTGCCTATTGTTTTTGTCTGGATCTTTTTGGTGTAGGAGAGGGTACCGGTGTGGGTTTTCTTTTCATTTCTACCCTTTTAAATACTGCTGGTATATCACTCTCAGAAGAAGTTCCAACTAGTGAAAGATGAGTTTCTAGTTGAGGTGCTTCCAACTCACTTTCACTTATACTAGTTTGTCTCAAAACATCTTCCTTGATTGCCTTTGCCTATCGGGTTCCTTTTCTTACAGTTGCTTCAACTTTATTAACCCTTTTCCTAGATTGAATAGTACTTTCTATTGTTTCAACACTACCAAACACTTTCTCTTCCGGTTCCTTTGGAGCTTCAAGGAGGGCTTTTGCATAAGTTTCTATGATGTTTTCATCTATTTCATAGCCCATTTCAGTTACCCAAATGGTTCTAGGGACAACTGCTTCCATCCAAATTTCATCTTTCTTGATCATAAAATAGATTTCTTTCTGATACTTATCCACAATAGCTCATGACAGTCTTACTCTAGTTTTCATTCGAGTCTTCAATGCTTGAAAATATTCATTTAGGTTTTTCTCCCTATTCTCTCCCATATTGTTTAGTAAATCTAATAGTTGTTTTCCTACCGGTATGTCAAAGCCAAAATCTCTAGCACCAATACCGGGTACTTGTTTGGTTATGTACAACATCAAACAAGCAAGTAAGTTTCCAAATCTAAATGTTCCTTTCTTATCTCTTTTAATATTTCCCAAATTGTTTATTAACTCATCTTTAAGCCATTCACATATATCTATTCTTGCATTATCATTGACCATATCATAGGCACTTTTGATACATAGGCTAGAAACTGAATTTAACCTATTTGCATGTGTAGCCTTATAACCTAAGATTATACTGATAAATCTGACATTTATATCTTTTACATCGTTTACTAGAGATTTTTTTAGTGGTGAATTCGAATAGTCTTGGACACCATCGTGGTTAAATCGCCAAGAATTTTGGGGTTAATGACGCACTATAGAAACTAGCTTCGCCATTGACCACACACCATCGACGTGCATACCCGTAATATTTGCCTAGAATCACTCAGACATGGGTATTAGATCACCTCTGCTATTCACCAGCAATAGTTAAACAACCACGTACCCAAGACCTAATTCGCCAATGGTAAATTAAATGTTCATTGCATGCGTTGGCCAAATTCGCCAATATCAAATAAAACATTATAAGCATTTGAGGACCCATTTCACCTCGCTTAAATTAAATGTTCATTGCACGCCCGCGCAATTCGCCAAAAATGCAATTAAATTAAATGTTTATTGGCAATTGCGACACCCGGGCCCTGCGCAATTCACCAAAAATGCAATCATGGATTGCTATAAATACAATATTTCTTACAATTTGTTCATGTCTGATTAGTAAATTGGAAGCTCTTGGAGTCTCGAGTCTCGATTCGCATTCTACAAATTGAGTTGGAAAGTCAAAGTTCATTGTAGGGCGGAGGGCCAGAGTTACAATCCTACAACACAGGCCTAGGCATTCATTCCTAATTCCTGATTCAGAGAATTGAGAAGGCATAAAGGTGAGTAATCATTTCTTCATACTTGATAGTATTATTTTTAACTTTTAATTCGTAGTGAGAGGTCAAGACTCAAGATGTCACAGTCAAACATGGGTGAGACTCCTCAGGGTGGTGAAGGGATTGGGATGTCAGACAAGGGTAAGACTCCTCATGGTAGTGAAACTGAAGGGATTGGGAGGCCATGAAAACACCCAAAACTTAAACTTAAAGATAGTACCATAAAGTCTTTTTTTGCAATTCGCAAAGTTTCTGGTCCATCGACCTCTGCAGTTGCAGAACCCATTCACAGTAGCTCACCACCACCACAAGGTGGGATTTTCATTGAGTTAAATGCATCAAATGAGGATGACAATAGCGACACGGCAGAAGATGTTCTAAGGGATACACACAATGAGATACCATTGGTGAATGCAAATGCTAGTACTGAAGATGATGTTGGTAGGAAGAAAAGAAAAAGGAAAGTAAAACTGGGGCGAGAGTGGGAGATGAAAAGGAGTTTTAAGATTGATTGGGTAGAAAATTACCCATTCATTAAACCGGTCCCAAACAATGATGAACAACCAATAGAATGCAGGTGTAAGATTTGTAGCTAGAAAACTAAAAGAGAGAAGAAGATGCAGCTAAAGCTTGACACCATAGAAAAGCATATTGGTAAGGTTTATGAAAAACAGATCATAGACAGAAAGGAAACACGAGTAGTAAGATGGAAATCAAAGGAAGAATGTCTTCATGTTAAGTATGTCGCAGAATATGAAGAGCATAACCACAAAATGACACTGATTCATAATAGTGGATTTGGAAATACAATCAAGGCTGGGCTTGAACATGCAGCGAAAGATGCAAACCTAGCAAAGACTATTCAGATGAGTGTTGTTTTTCATATTATGTCGAGAGGGTGTCCTATGAAAGATTTCCCAGAATTTAGTAATTTATTATCTTTTTTGAATGTTCCTCACTATCCTATGTCACATTGGTCAATAAAAATTGGATGGGAAATGGCAAACTGTCTTGCTGAGGTGGAAAAGAAAAATTTACAAGAGAGTGTAAAAGAGTCAAATTTCATTTCATTATCCATAGATGAAGTTACTACGGTAGATAACACTGCTTGGGTTTGTATGCATGTGTATACCGTAAAAGAACATGTCTGTCAAGCTCATCTACCCTGTGTTCATAAAATGAGGGGCAATTCAACAACAAAAAATTTATATTTGGAAGTTAAGAAAGCTTTGAATGAAATTACTGGTATGGATGACTTGACAATTGCCAAGAAGTTGGTGTGTGTTGGAGCTAATGGAGCTGCAGTAATGCAAGGTCAAAGGATCGGTCTTTGCGCAAGATTACAAACTAGTATTGCACCATACATGGTTGGCATTCACTACATGGCCCATCAAATGAATTTAGCATATAGAATTGTAAGCAATTTCCCTACAATGTCAAAAGTTGAAGATCTGGTCCACGAGCTCCACTCATACTTCTGCCAAAGTCCTAAACGTTTTGCAGAATTTCAGATATTTGCTGAGGGAGTAACAGGAGGAAACAAGCTTCTTAGGGATGTTGAGACCAGATGGATCTCCTTGCATGGACCAATGGAATGAGTTCTAATAGAATATCAATCCTTGATCAGACTAATTTATGAGCAACACCTCACAGTAGACAAAGCTCCTGATCTCTTATATAAGTTAAGTGATATAGAGACTCTATTAACTTTAGCTAGTCTTCTCCCCATGTTGGATTCAATGAACAAACTTGTTAAGAAAGCCCAAGATAGAACTATGTATATCAATGAGTATAGCACTCTATGTAAAATGACATGCTTGAGCCTAAATGGTCTATATTCAAATCTAATAGGGCGAAGCCCAAATTTTTTAGGTGGAAGATAATTACAGATTTGAATCATGCTGAAATTTCTTTACATTTCAATACAAAAAATGAGTTATGTGTCTTTGTAAAAGGATTTCAGATACCAATGCACCAATCTAAGACATGCAAGCGAGGCAGAGCACTACCAGTTAAAAAGGAAGATTTTGACAGGATTGTTAAATCTATTAGTGATAATTTGAAGTCTATTGCATATGAACTTTCAACTGAGATTCGTGAAATATTCCCTCGAGAATAAATACTTGAAGCCATGGGTTGTGTGTATCCTCAATTTTGGCATTCAATTGGAGATAATCCAAATGACACAAAGATGTATCATAAAAAACTAGAGGAATTGATATTGACATTTTCAAAAGATGCATATTGCAATGGACAACCAATAGAAGGAATTTTAAATTTAGATCATCTTAGAAAACAATGTAAATAGTTTGCATTGGTTATGAAACAGTAGTTGGTTAACTTGGAGAATCCATTTGAACCTGGATCAATCACAAGGCTTTGGAAAAGGATAGATCAAAGTGAAGCATTACGTATTGAAATACCAGAATATTTGAAACTTGTTGATTTATATCAAACAATGATATTGGGGTCGGTGGAAGATGAGAGAGTTTTCAGTGCATTAGGGCTTTTGAAATCAAAGATCAGAAACAAATTAGAAAAGAATTTGGAAACTTGCTTGAGGTTGTTTGTAACCCAGTATAATGTTAGAGATATTCCATATGATAGGGCACTGACAATCTGGAATTCTATGCGAGATAGACGAGGGGTGTGCAACACTTTAAAAGCTGGTGGTGCTACTGCTAGTGCTAGTGCTAGTGCTGAGACAAATGAATATGATGGATCACAGACTCAAAGTCAGCATGAAGATGAAGACATTTTTGAATACCCGACTCAGAATGAAGATGAGCCTGTTAGTACTAGTCAGTTTCCGAATCTTGAGTCCATTTGGGATATAGAAGCCTCAGACAACCAGACTGAATCACTGAAGTGAATTAGCAGTTAGTCTATAGGTATTTATAATTATACTACAATTCTTGAGTAATATTACAATTTCAATTTGCAAAATTGCAATACTATAGTTGTCATTGATGATTTTTTATATTGTATTCCTTGAATTTGTCAAGCAGAAGTAGAACGGATACTTATTTCATATTTTTAATTGTGAATTTGAATTATTACTAAACAATTGAATTATTAGTAAATTGGTATTTGGTTCCACATTATGTAACATGTTGAACATGAAATGCAACAAATTTTTGTCACAAGATCCATAAAATTATTCATATTGCATAACTGTTACTGCTAGAACCTTTCTACTGTTCTACATTAAATGCTTAAAATGATGTTCATGGGGATTAGGGTTTTGTGTTTGTTTTTTGTCTTAGTTGGCTAGTAAACCGAAGTTGTCATGCATTGAAAATCTGAGTTGTCCTCTATTTATTTGTCCATGTCAACATCAAGTGTGGTCAAACGGTTGGTCAGACATGTTTAATGGTTATCGCTAGCTCGCAAGTCTTTTATCATTAAGTCAGTTTAAGTCGCGAGCTTGTGAGTACTGGGAGATTTTAGTTGTCGCTAGCTCGCAAGATGTTTTGCACTTGACCATTTTATGTTGCGAGGTTGGGATTGGGTGTGATTTTATGTTGTCGCATGGTCATGAGGTGTTCATGGTTAAGTCATTTTAATTTTTGATCATGCACCATAGTTGGTTTCATCACTTGCTCGCAGGTTTTGAAGTTGTTTAGCATTTTAAGTTTCGATCTGGCAACAGGTAAGTTTTGGTCTGATTTTGTGGTCATCGCATGCTCGCGGGTTTGTAAGTCTTAAGTCAAAAAGTGTTGCGAGCATGTGATGGTGGTTAAGTGCCTTGTTATCACGGGATCGCAAGGGTTTAAGTCAAGTTAAGTTTTGAGTTGCGAGCTTGCGATGAAATAAGTTATTTTGTTAGATCAATGGTTGTCGCTCACTCGTGAGATTCTATGAGGATTCGTAAAAGGGGTTGCGAGCTTGTGATTAAGAGGATTTGGTAGCATTGTCATTAACTCGTTGGTTCCTTTCCTGATTGCTATAACCAGTTGAGAGTGTGCGATTAAAGATGGGGATTGACACGTGGACTTGTTTGTCGGGTTCTGTAAAAGTTTTGACGTGATCGAGCTGAGATTTTGACATTTGTACAATTGCATTAATATTCTATCAGTTTAATTGAATTAATGCCACACTAGCTAGTTCATGCAAGTGTGGTAGTTAATGAGACAAAGACTTGAGAGAAGTGACGACGCCCAAATACCATTTTATGTTGTGAGGTTGCGACTAGGTGTGATTTTATGTTATCACAAGGTCGTGAGGTGTTCGCGGTTAAGTCATTTTAATTTGCGATCATGCAATGCGGTTAAGTCACTTGCTCATAGGTTTTGAAGTTGTTTAGCATTTTAAGTTGCGATCTGGTGACAGGTAAGTTTTGGTCTGATTTTGTGTCATCGCATGCTCGTGGGTTTGTAAGTCTTAAGTCAAAAAGTGTTGCGAGCATGCGAAGGTAGTTAAGTGTCTTGTTATTGCGGGATCACAAGGGTTTAAGTCAAGTTAAGTTTCTAGTTGCGAGCTTGCGATGAAATAAGTTGTTTTGTTAGACCAATGGATGTCGTTCACTTGCGAGATTCTTTGAGGATTCATAAAAGGGGTTGCGAGCTTGCGATTAAGAGGATTTGGTAGCATTGTCACTAACTTGCTAACACGTGGACTTGTTTGCTGGGTTCTGTAAAAGTTTTGAATGCCAATCGCCAATCAAATACAAGGGCATGAATTCAAATTTCACTTGGGTACTTCAGTTTGAAGTTTGAATTAATGCCATTATGCCACAGTAGCTAGTTCATGCAAGTGTGGCAATTAATGAGACTTGAGAGAAGTGACAATGCCCAAAATTCAAATAGCAAATACCATAAATTGCATGATCGAGCCGAGGTTTTGTATAATTGCATTAATGCATTCTATCTTCAAGGTAATCTAGTGAATTGAGCTCTGCAACAACATTGGAGAATTCAGAGTGTTGGGTGTGAGAAAATTTTAGAAAATTGGTTAAGTTTTTCTCCTGTAGCTAAAATGAGCTAGGCAACGAGTGGTACTAGAGGTTCTAAGCCCAAGCCCAAGCCCAAGCCCAATCCCAAGCCCACAACAAGTGGAGCAGGAGGACCTGGAGGTTCCAAGGCCAGTGCCACTGAGGAAACGATGGTTAAGAAATACAAAGATGAATTTGTAGATTTGATGCTAGGGACTTCCGTTGCTTTGAATACAAATCATTTGGAATGGAGATATTTATGGAGCCAATGCAAAAACCCTACCATGCTTAATATGACTGGTTCTACTCTGTTTCATTATTTCTGGAAAAATAGGGTTAAGGGTGTCTCGATGTCCACCCCTTGGGATTTAAATATGGCAAAGTTAATTGTGCTAGATGTGTATGTTGATGTGGATTTGATCAAAGAGTTTGGCAAATGCTATTGCCCAGTATCTGTTAGGCCCCGAAGACAATTGAGAGGGGGGGTGAATCAATTGTCACATAAATTTAAACCAAAATTTTTTTAACCAACTTAATGCTTAATACCGGTAAACCAGTTCAATATGCTGGTAGACAGTTTTAATAGTTAATTGTTATATCGGTAAGGATTAGTGCATGAAACATAAACACAAAGTCATCCACAACACATAACACCAATATTTGTACGTGGAAACCCTGTAAGGGGAAAAACCATGGTGGGAAACCTTACTTACAATCAGATGATACTACTACAAATAGTAAGTGTACATAAGTGGGGTCTGCACATGCAAAAAGGCCAACAGCCTAGAGCTCACTGCTCAATCACAAAATGGGAGTCACACTGACTACAGTTGGATGGTTAAATCCAATAAGAATGTACTGCACAAAATAGCATCTTCATATGCTGGATTTAGTACCAGTGTAATGCTGATATGCTTTCACAAAAACCTAGCTTCACCTTCAAATGATGTTTGCGTGTATAGCTCTGCTTAATCTCGCATATACCTTCACATAATCCTTTTTCACATTCCACATTTGATCTTACAAATAAGATCTTACATTTATACCATAACCTAAGACCAATTTTAGTAGGTCGGCTCTACAAGATATCACAATAAAAACATTTTACAAATAATGTAATATCCGATGCAATAACCGATTGAACATGTCAACTTAATGCATTTACAATAATAATTAATCATCTGCATAGCGTTCCATGCTGATCTGGAAAAGATAAACCTATCAGTGTAACCCTAGACCTATTTGCCGGTAACAACAAATATGCAACTATGAATATACCAATGAACAAAACTCCAGGACAAGATGTCCAAATGATGTTTTCGACATAACCATGTGTCTTCCATATCATTCCAAGTGTCGGTAATCATTATATCTTGCCGGTGTACCATATACCGATGACTGTGCATGAGTCACTTGCTTGCCGGTGAATGTTGCTGGATCTCCAAAGTGCTAGTGTTTTAGTAGGTGTTGACATCAATGACAAAACCATACCAAAATACCAACAATCTCCCCCTTTGGCATTGATGGAAACACAAGATGGAAAAACCATCAAAGTGCCAAAACAGAAATGCCAAGTACCAAAAACCAACAATCTCCAAAAAGATCATAACCAGAAATCAGAGAGTCATAATCTCTCCCAAACAACAATCTCTCCCCCTGGGAGCAACATGTGTTTTCCAAAGTTTTTCCATACCAATCTCTCCCCAAAAGATAATGTGTTTTTCCATAGATATCTCTCCCCTTTTGACATCAAATGCCAAAGTTACAATAAAACCAAGTTCATATACAAAATACCAATCAATTCAATATACCAACTACTCCCCCTGAGAAGTAGCTTTCTCATCAAAGACCGGAATAAAAGATTTCTCTGTTAATTCTGCTGGTTGATGACAATCATCAACTATCTAAGTCTCTACCAGTGGTGGTATGACTCCAAGCTGATCTCTGAAATATTCAAAAGTTTCCTTAGGCAAAGGTTTAATGAAAATATCCACAATCTGCTCTTTAGTATTCACATAAACTAGTTTTATCTCCTTTGCTTCAACATTTTCCCTTAGAAAATTTTGTTTGATAGAAACATGTTTGGTTTTAGAATGTAATACTGGATTCTTAGATATATCAATTGCTGCAGTGTTATCACAATAGATAGTAATAGGTTCCTTGCATTTTACCATTATGTCTTTTAACATTTGCTTAAGCTATAGTACATGTGTACAGTTAGTTGTTGCTGCAACATATTCTGATTCTGTTGTTGATAAAGATGTACAACTTTGTTTCTTACTCAACCAAGAAACTAATTTGTTTCCAAGAAAGAATGCTCCGCCGGTGGTTCTTTTTCTATCATCCACATCTTCTACCCAATTTTCATCTGTGTATGCACGTAATTCAAAGTTTCCATCTCTAGGATACCATAATCCAAGATTTATAGTGCCTTGTAAGTACCAGAAAATCCTTTTTACTGCTGATTCATGATTTTCTCTAGGATTACTTTGAAATCTTGAAATAATACATACTACATTCATAATATCAGGTCTGGTTTGTGTCAAATATAGTAAACCTCCTATCATAGATTTGTATCTAGTTGGATTAACAGGTGTAGATTCATCCCTTTGTCATAATTTGTCATTTGTTGTCATAGGTGTGCTTACCGGTTTAGAGTTCTCCATCCCAAATTTCTTTAGCACCTCTTTTAAGTATTTGGATTGACTCAAGAATATACCTTTATTAGTCTGTGAAATTTGCAATCCTAAAAAGAATTTTATTTCTCCAATCATAGACATTTCAACTTCTTGCTACATTTTAATAGAAAATTCCTTACATAATCCATCTTCTCCTCCAAAGATTATATCATCAAAAAATACTTCTATAATCAATATGTCATCATTAGTTACTTTATAATATAAATTATTGTCTACATTTCCTTTAGTAAAACCAATCTTTAAAAGATACTTATCCAATCTTGCATACCAAGCTCTCGGGCTTGTCTTAGTCCATACAGAGCTTTTCTTAACCTGCAAACCATATCATTGTCATCTGTCAAAGAAAATCCATCGGGTTGTTCAATGTATACTTCCTCTTCAAGATCTCCATTCAAAAATACACATTTAATATCCATTTGATAAACTTTGTAGTTCTTGTGTGCTGCAAAAGCCAAAAATAATTTGATTGCCTCAATTCTAGCTACCGGTGCAAAGGTTTCATTGTAATCAACTCCTTCTTTCTGAGAATATCCCTTACACACTAGTCTTTCTTTATTTCTGACAACCTTACCATCTTCATTAAGTTTGTTTCTAAATACCCATTTGGTTCCAATTACATTTTTATCTTTAGGCCGGGGAACTAATGTCCAAGTGCTATTTTTCTCAATTTGTTCTAATTCTTCTTCGATAGCTTTAATCCAAAATTTATCTTCACATGCCTCATTAACAGATGATGGTTCAATTTGAGAAATAAGACATACCTCTTCATTTGCCAATCTTCCTCTTGTCATAACTCCTTTAAACTTGTTTCTAATTATCTGATCTTCAGAATGATTCAGTCTTACATACCGGGGTGTCTTTGTTTGTTGTTGTTCTTCAATTATTGTGGAATCCTCAGATGATACCGGGGTAACTGGATCTTCATTCTGTATCGGTGGATTTAGAGTAGGTTCATTTTTCAAAATTTTTGTTGTCGGTTCAGAGTCTATATACCTTGAAGTTCCTCTAAATTGTTCATCAATCTTTACATTTGTACTTTCAGCAATTTTCTGCAATCTCTTGTTAAAACATCTATATGCTTTGCTCTTGGATGAATAACCAAGAAATATTCCTTCATCACTTCTAGGATCAAATTTGTCAATATACTCATCTCTTCTGATATAACATTTACTTCCAAATATTCTAAAATACTTAAGAGTAGGAGTATTACCAAACCATAGTTCATGAGGGGTCTTACCAGTTTCACCTTTGATGTGAACTTTGTTAAATCTATAGACTCTTGTGCTGATTGCTTCTCTCCAATATACATGTGGTAGGTTTGCTTCTGATAACAAACTTCTTGCTGCATCTAAGATAGTTTTGTTTTTCCTTTCAACAACTCCATTCTGTTGTGGTGTCCGAGGTGCTGATAGCTATCTTCTGATTCCATTCACTCCATAGAATGTATTAAATTCCCTAGATGTAATTTCACCTCCTTGATCTGATCTTAAACATTTGATTTTCTTACCGGTTTCATTTTCTACCATTGCTTTGAACAGTTTGAACTTTCCAAGTGCTTCTGATTTTTCTCTGAGAAAAGTAACCCAACACATTCTAGAATAGTCATCAATAATTAGCATTAAATGTCTATCACCTTGTAAGCTTTTAGTTCTAGCTGGACCACATAAATCAGTGTGAATCAAATCAAGAGCATTATTTGATTTTTCTGGAATACTTTTGAAACTAGCTCTAACTTGTTTTCCAAATTGACATTCCTTACATACTGTATTATGAGGTTTGATAATTTTAGGTAAATCTCTAACTGCCTTAGTAGTACCAATCTTTACCATGCAATCAAAGTTTACATGATAGAGTCTCTTATGCCATAACCAACTTTCATCTATGTGTGCAATCAAGCATGTCTTTTCATTTTTATTCAAATGAAAGATATTACCTCTAGTCTGATTACCGGTTGCAATTTCCAAACTATTTCTATTCATGATTTTGAATTGTAACTGAAATCCTTTCTCAACTAATTGACCAACACTCAAAAGATTATGCTTTAATCCTTCAACATAGTAAACATTGTCAGTGTTATACTTACCATCAAGAGATATTGTACCCTTACCTTTGATTGAACAAGCTTTGTCATCTCCAAATCTCACTAAGCCACCATTGCATTCTTGAAAGTTCAAGAATTTACCTTTGTCTCCCGTCATATGATGTGAGCATCCTGAATCAATGATCCATTCATCCTTTACTTCAACTTTAGCTACCAGAGCTTGTACTACCGGTTGAGCAGTAGGTGCCGGTTGATCTTCTGTTATAGCAACAAAAACCCATCCATTGTCTGTCGGATCCTCATTAGAATCATCAATCACACCTTCATCAGCAATTTAACAAGATTTGTCTTTATTCTTCTTAAATCTGTATCTCTAATATTCAGGGTTAGGCTTGTATGTTCTTCTAGCTTCTTCTCATAGTCTAGCATGTCTATCAGAGCATCTTGAAGCCATATGACCAATCTTATTGCAGTTAAAACATTTAAAGGGTGCTTTACCTTCATACTTACTTCCAACTGGACCTTTAGGCATTTTCCTTGCAAATAGTGCTTCAATTTCTTCAAGTTCTTCATTTTCTTTCCTACTTTCTTCAAGTTCTCTTGCATAAAAGGCTTTCCAATCAGATTTGTCAAATGATGGAGCAGATGATGTTGATGCTTTAAAGGCCAAATCTATCTTTATAGTAGCAATAGGACCAAATTCTTCAATTTTAAAAGCTGAAAGTTTTCCAATCAATGTATCCCTAGTAACTGATGTATTAGGCATTGTTCTTAACTCATTTATAGCAGTGACTTTCATTTTATATGCCGGTGGCAATCCTCTTAAAACTTTTGAAACAATTTCATCCTCACTTAAGGTTCCTCCACAACATTTAATACCCAAAACAATTTCATTTACTCTTTCCATAAAAGCAAAAATCCTTTCATCTTCTTCCATTTTCAGATGTTCATACCTGACTCAAAAGCTTTCAAGTTTTGCAATTTTGACTGTGGAATCTCCTTCATTCAGTGTTTCCAAATGATCCCAAATAGCTTTAGCAGTAAACCTATCTGATAGTCCCATGATTTGTTGATCTGATAATGCGCTCAAAAGTGCTTCTCTTGCTTTGCAATCATTTTCCTCATCTTTTGTCAAGTTAGCTAGACTAGGCTGACCTTGTACAATAGTAGTATAACCATTCTTTGTAACTTCCCAAATGTCTTTTCTAATGCAATTCAGATGTGTCTCCATTCTGATCTTCCATATGCCTTAGTTGGTTCCATCAAATTTAGGACTGTCCTTCCTAAAATAATTAGTAGACATTGGATCTCCTCAAGCTGTTAAACTTCTGCAAAAAGAGGACTAAGCTCTGATACCAATTGTTAGGTCCCAGAGACAACTAAGAGGGTGGGATGAATCAGTTGTCACATAAATTTAAACCAAAAACAATTTAACCAACTTAATGCTTAATACCGATAAACCAGTTCAATATGTTGGTAGATAGTTTTAATAGTTAATTTATATACCGATAAGGATTAGTGCATGAAACATAAACACAAAGTCATCCACAACACATAACACCAATATTTGTACGTGGAAACCCTATAAGGGGAAAAACCATGGTGGGAAACCTTACCCACAATCAGATGATACTACTGCAGATAGTAAGTGTACATAAATGGGGTCTGCACATGTAGAAAGGCCAACAACCTAGAGCTCACTGCTCAATCACAAAATGGGAGTCACACTGACTACAGTTGGATGGTTAAATCCAATAAGAATGTACTGCACAAAATATCATCTTCATATGCTGGATTCAGTACCAGTGTAATGCTGATATGCTTTCACAAAAACCTAGCTTCACCTTCAAATGATGTCTACGTGTATAGCTCTGCTTAATCTCGCATATACCTTCACACAATCCTTTTTTGCATTCCACATTTGATCTTACAAATAAGATCTTACATTTATACCATAACCTAAGACCAATTTTAGTAGGTCGGCTCTACAAGATGTTACAATAAAAACATTTTACAAACAATATAGTATCTGATGCAATAACTAATTGAACATGTCAGCTTAATGCATTTACAACAATAATTAATCATCTCCATAGCATGCCATACTGATCTGGAAAAGATAAACCTATCGGTGTAACCCTAGACCTATTTATCGGTAACAGCAAATATGAAACTATGAATATACCAATGAACAAAACTCCAGGACAAGATGTCCAAATGATGTTTTCAACATAACCATGTGTCTTCCATATCATTCCAAGTGTCGGTGATCATTATATCTTATCGATGTGCCATATACCGGTGACTGTTCATGAGTCACTTGCTTGTCGATGAATGTTGCTGGATCTCCAAAGTGCTACTGTTTTAGTAGGTGTTGACATCAATGACAAAACCATACCAAAATACCAACAGTATCTAGGGTAATCAGAAGAAAGAACCAGTCTGCCCTAGTTTCAATTAACAGAGCTAGCTTTGTTGAAGCTTTCCATATTACTGGTGTTGCATGTACAGATATAGATTTGGAGCGGATTGCAAAGGATTATGACAAATACAAAGGTGTTATCAAGAAGCATGCAATGCCCAGATACATACCTAGGGTGAATAAGAAGCCGGTTATAATTCCAGAGAGTATCAAACCACCATTTGACATCACACCTTTCTAGCATTATATGCATTGTACAATCTATGGATTATGCAGAGTGTTGGGTTTTGATGGAGATTCAATAGTGTCAGTTGAATTACTGATGATGGCTATGGACATTCAACACCCAGATGTTAACAAAGATTATGATTATTTGGGCTATGTGGTTGAACACATTCATAATGCTCTAGTTGAAATTCAGAGTGGTGCACCCAACCCTACATTCAAGCATTATTCATTGCTAATGCATTTAGTCTTATTCTATAATGTTGAGTTCGTGGATAAAGAATTGGAGATTTTGAAAGAAGAATTCAGTGTCTTAATGCCAATACAAAGATGGACCCAAGTTTGGGACAGTAGTTCTCCCCATTCTTCTTTCATTTTCTTTGAAAATTGGATTGTTTCACCAATTATGGAAATGTTAGGAATAAATAGGGAACGATTGTCAATTAATGTTAGGAGAGTTTTGAGACCTTACCAGTATGTTCCAAACTAGCCTATTTCACATAACTGGGGGGACTTTTATTTTTTTTGATAACTTTACTGTGATGAGAGTCTATGGGTGTCCTCAGCCTCCCCATATTTTACCAAAATTTGTTCCAATTAGGATTGCTTTTATGGAGTTTATCTGGAAATTGACCCTAGTTGAAAAAGAATACCTTGATAAACATAGGAAGGGTTATTTTCTTCCTAGGCTTTGGGTTGCATCTGATTTTACCATTGGTAGGAGTTCCTTTGATGAAGTAAACAATTTCCTTAAACAGTATAGGTTGGTTAATATTGTGTCTAAATTCTGTGATCCGGAACAATTTATTAGAGTTGCAATGCCAAAAATGACACCTTGGGCCACAATAAAGGACCATGAACCATTGGATGATGAAGATGTGGTTAGAAATTTGCTGAGAAAAGATGAAGTACAAGAAAGGAGAAGAAAATGGAAAAATTTGATGAGAGTTGAAGCAGAATTGTTGGCTGTTGACCCTAGTTTCTCAGGTTTTTGCCCTGATAGCCCATAACTGGAGAGGATTAACAAAATGCTGAGTTTATATGTAACTCTGATGGAACAAATGCCTCAAATTCTAGAAGTGACCCCCAAGATGGAAATTCTTCACATGGCAAGAGGCCACTTAGTGTGTCTGCTGATGATGTAGAGAGTGGGGATGAAGTTCAATCTACTCGAGTGCCAGCTGCAAAGAAACAAAAAACCACTGAGGTCGGAACAATTGTGACAAGAGACCCTGCTAGAGAAATTGTTACAGAACAAGGACACTACTTTCATCAAATAAGGACACATCTCAGAGAAGCAGGGCAGGATGAAGAACGTGGAGAAACAAACGAAGCCCTTGCTCAAGGATTTGATGAGCGTGTGATGTTGTCAAATGAGTTCATGAAAGATGATTTTATTAAGTCAAATGAATTTAAAAGTTTTTTGACAAGGTTGAAACAAAATCAATTAAAACAAAATCTGATCATAGAGGAAGCAAATGAAGAAAAGAAAGAGGAGATCATCAAGGCACTGCAAGAATATGATCCTGACAGGGAGGAAATATCTGTGGAATAGGCAAGACAATTGATAAAGAGTACTGGTATGATTATGATGCCTGACTGGGATATCCAGTCTATTTTTATTATTGATCAGATTAGGAAGCAAGAGGACCCAATGTTTAGAACTGAATTTGAAATTGGAGATGTAATAAGAGGATAAAGATTTAATCCTAAGTCAAAGACACTTGCTGCTTGGTCTTTGGCCCCTTCCACTCAAAATACCCACCTTCTAAATATCCAAGTACAAAAGAAAGCTAATAGAATGATCTGGAACTTGCAGAACACAACTGACACGAAGATTGCCTCATTTTTTACTCAAGTTTCTTTCATGAATTTATCAAAAACAGAGGATTTGTCAAGAAGATACACAGAAACATATACCCAATTGATTGCATTGTCTAAAAAATATGAAGAGACACTAATGAAGAAGGGCACTCTGGAGGAAGAGTTAGTGGAGTTGAAAAAAAAATTGCAAATGAGCCCCCTCCAATATAGATTATAGAACAAGTACAAGAAATACTAGCTGATGTGACAGCAAAAATGGAGGAATACACAGGGAAAATTGAAAAGCTTTAAAAGGAACAAAATGTCAAGGCTATCTTTGTTGTGTTAGGAATTCTAAAACACAGGATTAGTGTATTGAAAGACAAATTGATGGTTGTGCATGATTTGCACATTTCTTTGTAAAAGGCAAGCAAAATATCCTCTGAGGTTGTCGCTTTTCTTGGACCTTTGTTCAATGTTTAGTCAGGAAGAAGCAGATTAATGGATAAGATAGATACTGCAATGATGTATAGTGATGAGTTCCTTCCTAAGATCAGTGACACTAAAGACATGGTGGAGGTAATGAATGCAGCTTATGCATTTTTCACAGGGAAGGATGTGCTTATAAATGAAAAATTGTAGACATTTGGGGAAGGTTATAATAAATTGGTGCCTTCAATTTATGGTAGTCATGGAGATTTGAAATCAGTTTCTAATTGGACCAGTGAATTTGATTTGATTCTGGAGCAAGAAGAAATAATCAAGCATGTAAATGAACAAGTTGATGCTGATTTCCTTAACGGTCTGCTTGATTCACTGTTCAAGGTTGAGGTTGACCATGCAAAGTTTATTGTTGAGTCCAGGGCAGTTACAGATTCCAGATGGACAAATTCAGTTGCAAAATTGGAAGAGGTAAAGGCATTCAGTTGGCCAACAGACAAAGAGGTGGATAGGTGGAAAGCCATGCTAAAGCCAAAGAAGAAATCTCAGGTTGAGGTTGCTACCCAAGATTCCTCACAGTAATCCTAAGCTTGTTGAATCCTCAGGTTGAGGTTGCCACTTTTATTGATCAATGATGTTGAACTTGAAAACTCTTATATTAATATAGTTATAATAGCTCAACTGTTCAAGAATTTGATAAGTGCATAGTTGAATCGCATTGTGAATTTACTTTCTGATATCATTATGAATATAATATCAATATCATTTGCAGTTTGAGAAATATGATCTTCACATAATTGTCTTTGTGTTGAATTTATGTTTTCACTGTGAATTGAATGGTCAAGGGTTTTTCAGTTTACATATGAATCTAGGTTGTGTAACTGTATGTAATGGAATTATTCATAATTTCATTCCTATTTATCTGCAAATAAATCTTATTGAAGTTTATTATCAGGTTGTCTTGAATTGTAAGTGACTCTATGCCTTAGGATAAGGCACTGGTCTATTGTCTTGATGTTTTGCTAATTATGTTGTATAATTGTATTCCTATATAATAATCTATTGTGGTGTTTAATAATTTCATTCTTAATACTCTTATGATTTTATATGCTATTGATGTTTATGTAATATATATGGAGGTGTTCTATGACTGTCTATAATCCACCCACCAATTACAATGAGGTGAATCCTTAATTATTTAATATGATTCCAGACTAATAGAAATTTTGCATTCTTGGGCATAATAGGATTAGGAAGCATTAAATGAAAAATTACATACACCATAACAATGCAACAAATGAAAAAAATTAAATCTCATGATTCTGATCAATTGAAAGATAGAATTATACACAAAATAAATTTATATATAACTCCTTCAAGAACCTGCACAGACAAAGCTTGGCACTAAATGCTTTTCATTTTCTCTATAAATGACTATACAATATACAACTTTCTCCCTTCACCAAGAGTCTAGAATCACTACTGGAACCAGAAAAGGAACCCCAATGACTATACAACTTGCAAAACTGCTTGAGCCATGCCATTATCACCCTGATGCCTTCATTTTGGATGGAATGTGAGATGTTATGTTCTGTCCAAGTCCAACAGATTATTTCCAAATAGAAGAGGAAGCCTTCATGCCCAGGAACAAAGAAAATGGAAAGAGGAACTTGAGCCTTCATGCCCACGATCAGGGAAAGTGGAAACATGAGCTTTAGGGTAAATGTAATCTGTTGGGGGGGGGGGGGGGTTGCAGCTTCCATGTCATCACAAAGATGATTGGCTGCCACTCCCCACCCAAACAAATCCTTCTTCAAACCCCTTGCCATCCTATGGTAGAGTAGAAGCAGAGGATGTGCCATGCTTGGCCCTTCTTGGTAAAAAAAGCTTTCACACCCCCTCTGGCAATCCTTCTCACTTTCACAACCCCTCTGACAATAAACAAACTCACACAGAAGAAAACAAAAAAACACCCATCCAGTATCACAGAGCACACAACAAGTACAACTCCATGCACGATCCTGCTCAAACATCATCTTCCTTTCTAAGGAAAAAAACCACTCTCAGACAATGAAAAAGGTTTATTTTCTCTTCTACCAATTAAGTCACCACTCCATTGTATTTATAACATTTTCACACTTCATTTGGTGATGCTCATTCTGCACTCACATGAAAAATTATCATTTTGGTGGTTTTCAACATAGCTATAGACTCTAGATTCCTAGAAGTCATCATCATGCCTATCAAATCCACTGCATCCTGCTAAGGCTCATCTATTGTGAATGAATTTGTTCTGATTTTATTCCCCCTTGATTGAACAAATTCTACTTCAAAATCCTTGACAACAAGCAGCCTGAGCTCTTCTCAGAGAATTCTGTGATCTCCCATCTCTAACTTAGAAGCTATCAAATCCTTTTATGCATCTGAAACTGTCATCCTCGCTTGTCTAATCAACCTCGACTCAAGAGAAACCTTCAAACTAGTCCCTCAGAAATGAGTCAGCATCCAAGCCTTAAAAATTTTAGGTTGCGAGCTAGCGACCAGATAGTTTGTGGTTAAGTTTTATGGTTATCGCCAGCTCATGAGGTAAAATGTCTGAAGACGTGATCAAGCATCGAGTTGACGACAAGTTGGTTTGGGTTTACATTGTGAGGTCTCTAGCTTTTTGGGTGTTAGCATTTTATGTTACCGAGCTGGAGATTGTTAGTGAAATTGCTTTGGTCACGAGGTCTCGAGTTGGTCTGAGATAAATAGTTTTATGTTGGAGAGTACGCAACAAGGGTTAAAGTTATCACTATCTCCAAGTCGCTACGGTGACGAGGACTTAACATTTGTGGTCGAGAATTGGCGAGTGCCAGTTCAGTTTCCCTCAGTCGCTAGATCTCGAGGTTAAGAAGGCTTAGCATTTTCAGCTTGTGAGTTGGAGATAGAGAGAGTTGACGACTGTGAGAGGCAGAGAGTTGACGACTATGTGCCACGTATTTTAATTACTTAAAGTTAATATCTTAAAATTGCCAAAATTTTATTTTTATGGTTTGAAAATAGCTTGAAATCGCCAATATTTTATTTTTATTGTTTGAAAATAGCATGAAATAGCCAATATTTTATTTTTATGGTTTGAAAATAGGTTGAAATCACCAATGCAAATATTTTTCTGGTTTTAAAAACATTACCATTCACCCATGCAATTATTTTTTGGGTTTTAAAAACAGTACAATTTGCCAGGATTTTTCACAAACTTTGAGTGATCATGGCTAATTTGCCAATGGAGATTATTATTTTTCTCCGTAAACCGCAAAAATTTGCCAGTAAAATTAAAATTTTCCTTGGAATTATAAAACTTTCGCCAGGTTTTTACACCTTGTCCAAGGGGGGGGGGGGGTTTCTTAAAGTTTTCCCTATCGTTTACCCTTAAAGATCTTTTATCAAATGTTGCACTGGTTAGGTTTATCACTGTGTCATTCGGGACCTTCTTTGTTTTGTTAGGTCTATTACTGATGGAGGGTAACCCTATTATAGCTTTTACTGCTTCTTTTGTGATCTTATGAATTGAGTCCAACTAGAAAAATTCACCATGTACTTTGCTTAACACAATCCTTATGATATCCTTGGGAAAATCCAGGATACTAAGAATTTTAGTGAACCCTAGGGTTTCTACTATCTTATGTTCAAGCTTGACATTTCTAGATTCATCACAAATAATGGTTTTATACATATTCTTAATCTCATCATCACCTAATTCCTCAATATGATAATGCATATACATCCTAGGGTCTTCAGCATATACTACTCCATTAGGGATTTGAGAAAATGCACCTATGCTATCATCTTTCTTTGCAATTTCGGGAACTAGCTGGAATACGGGTCTAGGGCACTTAACAACTTCAACAATAGTAGGGTTTGCAATAGATTTAGGAGTGGATGAAGATGTCATAGCTATAAATACCTCAATCTACCTTAGGGATGAATGCTTTCATGGATTGCTTCACTTCTTCATTTAGAATGCCTTCGCTCGGTATTTTTCGCACTCTCGAAGATTTGAATACTTGGTGAATGAAAAAAGGAGCCAAAACAATTTCTTTATAATGTTATTTTCTCCAACTACCACATTTAATGCTTGTCGGTTAAGTCACAACTTAACTCATCTACCGGTATAGAAGTAATTTCAACATCTTACCATCAACCGAGGGAATAATAGCATATTTTTCATTTTGTTGCTAAACCCCCAAAATATTTTTCTTCAGTTAGATGAAGATTCTCCTACCGTTAGAGTGTTACTTTGTTTTGCCGGTGGAGGAGTATTCCCATCAACATTCTAATCTAACTTTTTGATCCATTGTTTTGAGAATTCTTGCTTTACCTCTTCAAATTTTTCTGTACCTTTCAAACTCGGACTTTTATTGTTTACCGGTGATGTCTTACTTCTACAAAATTTTGCAGTATGTCCAATTTTGTTATAGGCATAACAAGTCACATTGTTCTTCTTAATAGCTTTCCCATATCCTATGCCGATATGTGTTCAGCATTGATTAGATAAGTGTCCAAATCTTCCACAAATATAACATCTTACATTCATTCTACAATTCTCTAAATTATGACCAACTTTTTTGCATTTAGAACATTGACCAGTGGGTGTATTAGTATTCTGATAATTTCTAGATCTACACTGATTTGCTCTATGACCATACTTGTTACAGTTAAAGCATTTGCCATTAAATTTGTAAGCAGTAGGTTGTCTTACTGGTTTGCTATGATCATGATTGTTTGCAGCACTAGAGCTTTCACCAGTTTCGAAGCCAAGGCCATTTGTATCACCATTAGGTTTCTAATTTTTCAGCATGTCACCAAGTTCTTCTAAACTTTTCTTGAATTTCTCCTCGTGTTGATTTGCAGCAATCAATTCATTCTCCAATATTCCTTTCTATTTCATGAGTTCAGTTCTGTCATTTTGTGTGTGCATAAGATTTGTCTTCAACATATCATTTTCATGACTAAGTCTTGTGTTTTCATTTCCAGCATCATTTAGTCTTCTAACCAAGTCTTCTTCATTCTTCTTTCTATCTTCAATTTCTTTATAGAATCTCATAGTCATGTCTTGCATCTCATTCTTTGTTGTATTGATTTCTTATCTTAGCTTGTTTACCAAATCATTAAGAGTTTCCTTTTCATTTTCCTCATTCTACATCTTTTCACAAAGTTCTCTTCTCTTGTTCCTTGCAATAGTAAAATTTTCTTGAAGTACTTGAATAATATCCTGAGCAGCCTTCAGATTATCTTCTAGTTTGATATTCTTCACCTTTTCTGCATCATAGTCTGTAAGAGTAGTTTCCAATTGTTTTCTCAAGTTTTCCATCTCTACCGGTGACAAGATCTTCCTCAAGTTGTTAGGCTTTTGAAAATAGCGGACCAGACTCTGATACCAATTGTTAGGATTCCCAAAGATACTGGGGGGGGGGGGGTGAATCAGTATCTAACCAGTATATCAAATTACTTGATTTAAAACATGAAAATTATATTAAAACTAAGTACCGGTAAACCAGAAATAATGTAGTAAATAAGAATGATAACAACAACATGAGAAGTACACCATAACACAGTATTTTAATGAGGAAACCCGGTGTGGGAAAAACCTCAGTGGGATTTGTGACCCACAATATTCGCTTACTGGCCAATAAGGGAATATTACTCTTACAATAGAGGCCTGCACATGCAGGAAGGCCAAGTGCATAGAGCTCACTGCTCAAAATGAAGTCACACTGACTGACAAAATGAATTATACTAATCCAATGTCTTGTACTGCTTCAGATCAGCATCTGCTATGCCAGGCTTAGTACCGGTTTAAGCTCTACTACATACATAAACCTTTAACCAATAATTCACATATTAGGTCTGCATGATTTCGCCTATCTCCTATTTCCTTGTTCCTTAAATGATCTACAATGATCTCATACATATATGATTCATATTACAACTCGCCATGTCAGCTTACAATGATTTTACAATTAATTACAAAATACATTTTAAACAAAATTGAAGTCATCCAAGGTGTCGGTATCCTTCCTTTCACTGTCGGTGTTCTGTATGCCGGTGTAGAGTCTGTCAGTGCCGGTGCTGGTATCTTTGTCTTGCCGGTGTCATATGATTGCAAGGTTGCCATCAATGACAAAACCTTCAATCACCTACAATTTCTCATTGGAGTGTGTATTTGCCAATAGCCCCAACATTAGTCTTCACATTCCTAGTCTTGCATCTTTGTGTGATCCAACCATCATCAACAGGAAGTTGGTAGCCACTAGAGGAAGCTCAAAAAGAGGAGAGACCCTTGCCTGAGGTAGGGGTAATAGGAAAAGTAGTCAGGAATGATGGGCCCTTCAATAATAACATCTCAGGAGGGGACCCAATGGACCCAGGGGCTGGCATGGAAATAGAGCCATCAACAATCTCCCCCTCTTCTAGAGGGGTGAACATCTTCAGAGGGGTGGAGATAAGAACTTCAAAGGGACCAAGTTTAGAGTTTACCTTTTTCAGAGCTAACACCTCGTCCGACAAGGGGCTGGGGGCTCCTTTAGCAAATTTGGTAGGTGAGCTAAGGAGAATATTTATACTCTCTATAAAGGGGTAGTCCTCACAACTAGCCCCAGGACTTTCCATGGAAGCAGTATCATTACTAGGGCCTTCCACAACTGCAGGACCTTTGAGCTTGAGGGGATTGGGGTCCAGAACTTTGTACTGAGAGATAATATGACCTACCTTGCGACATTTCAGGCAAAAGAGGGTAGCATTCTCATAGACCGAGGCTTGATTCCAGCTTCTCAACCTAGACTTGAGAGTAATGAAGTTAGGGAGATTCTTATTGATCATAGCCTACACATAGAAGCGCGCATAGACCAGTCTAGATTTGGTTCTATTTATGTCATCAACACCCAAATAGTTCCCAAAGGTGTTACCAATCCATCTAAAAATGGCCTCATCCCAATATTCAAGAGGGAGCCCCGAAAGGCAAACCCAAATCGAAGTAGTCTTTTCCAGGTCAGTCGTCGGGTCAAAACTAGCCTTCCATCTATAGAGAGATAAGTTGCATTTGCCATAGGTCCAACAACTAGAGAGGGCCATAGCGACGTCTTCCTCGATAGTAAATTTAAAGAGGAAGAGAGCCCCAGACATTGCACTAATTGAGACACTTCCTCTCAGTCTCCATTTGTCTAAAACCCATTTCCTAAACATTTCCACAATTGGTCGGAGAGAGAAAAATTTCCCCACTAGAGTGTTGCTCATGTTTAGCAGAATATAGTCCAAAACTTTTTCAAGGAGCTCAATAGCCATGCCTTCCTCAGTTTGTAAGCAGATGGGGACAAGATTGGGGTCCACCTCCCCAAAATCTTTCCCCATCAATACATTTTTCCATCCCTTCACAGTCGTGTTGTCAATAGAGGTCCCATTAGCTTTTAGCTCATCATGAGCGACATAGTCCTTGGGTTTAGGAATGGAATCCTCAAGCTTTTCCGGAAACACCACGGTTTTAGGACAATCAGTAGTCACTTCCTTTGGGGAGGAGATAGCAAGTGGTCTATCAACCGAGCCGGGAATCACATCCACCAAAAGGCCATGCGAGGATACGACAAAAGAGGTCAGCACTGCAGAGACCAGAAGGGGACTAGGGTTAGCTAGTGGGGGGAATGATCCCCACCCACAAGAGCCACCATGGACAGGGAAGATTCAAAATTCAAAAGTTGTAGAGCGGGAAAGTTGCAGAGCGGGATTTGTTTTCCAATTATTTAAGAAGTGTTTATATTGAAGACACCGAGCTATTTTTTCCACTTTTGGTATTAGCATTTCATATAAATATGTGCTTGTAGACATTGTTGCATCAAACGGTTTCTTGCAATCATGGCAAACATCTTAGATTACTCATATCTTATTTTTTTAATGCATGGTCAATTATTAAGGACAACCAAATATTTTTTCTTTAAATATTATTTGCCATGACAGGAAAAGTATTTCCATGAATTTTATGGCATCAAAGAAGACCAAAAAAAACATTCTTTATTAAAAATATATATTGTGTGAAATGATCATAGTTATAATTTAGCCAACGTGTGGCAAATATGAGATTATTAAATAACATTTGAGAAATCATTTTATTTATTTATATTTGTGGGTCATTGGGTGGTGGGTCCATTTCATTTTGTAAAGAAATTAATATTTTTTTATTAAAAACAGATAAATTGGACAACGTGCTTCATGGAAATGTTGATAGTTTTAATTTGATTAAAATTTAATTAATTACATTAGTGGAGATAAATCATTTTTTTTATTATTATATGAAAGATGAAGAAAATGTATACAATAGTTTTAATAGTAAAAGAATAGAAGAATAGTTAGAAGTAAATTTTAAGTGAAATTAAATTTCATGTAAAAATCAAATTTAATGTATATTATATAGTAGTAAAAAATTTATTTTTTATTTTTTATATGAATGGTTTAATAAATTTAAATTATTTGTATTTTAAACTTAGAAAGATAAGTGTAAGCTAATACTTCTTTGATTAAGAATTTGAGATTCAAAAAAATTATTCAATCAAGGTCATTTGAGTTATGATTCTAACCTCATCTCTTATAGTAATGGAAGTAAAATTTAATACTTAGTAGATTCATTTAGAACCATTCAACTTTATTAGAATTTTAAAGACTTTTTGAAAAAAAAATTATGTTTACTTATCTAGATAACAAATTACCAAATCACCTATAAATTACAAAAAAAATATTCCAAAAATCAAGGAAACTTATATCTAAATTCATAACTAAAGTTGGAATATAAATTTAAAATCACTTTAAAGTGAAAGTTAGCAAATAAATTTTTTAGAGAATCCTCCTCTAACTTATCTATGATTACATGCATGTTTTCTTTTCATTATTTTATCTTTAAAATACAAATATAAAATATATCTGTAGAATTAACAAATTTTGAATTTTGAATTATTAATATCAAATTATTTTTATGGGGACTATAATTTAAAATTTATACAATAATGTCCTCACCCAATATTAGTTATGCCTCCAAATTCACTTTGGAAAACTAAATATTTTAAATTTATAAATAAACTAAATATTTATATTCTAGAATATATATACTATAATCATGCTTCAATGCTATGCCTTTTTTATTGAATCCCTCAAAGGAAAAAAATACATTATGGGAGGCAACCAAACAACTACCAATATGCATGAATAAAACAATAGTCTTAAGATCGCAAAAGATTAACAAATTGTAGTTCATATAAAAATTCGTTCACCAAATGAGCTTCCTTGCTTCCTCCACACATTATTGTTAAAATAAAAGAAAATAACATATATAGTTATCTCTACCTCTCTATCCCTCTATGGTAGTGCCACATCTCTCTCTATCTCTCTCTACCTTTATCTCTCCCTCTAACTCTCTCTCAATCTATCAATCTTCTTATCTGTATCTCTCTATTTTTACCAAATGAGCTTCCTTGCTTCCTCCACAAACTATTGTTAAAATAAAACAAAATAACATGTATACTTATCTCTACCTCTCTATCCCTCTATGATAGTGTCACATCTCTGTCTATCTCTCTGTCTCTCTGTCTCTCTATCTCTCTATATCTGACAGTTCTATTTTTGGCAGGTTTTGTTGTTCAAATCAATTGACTTAGTCTCAACTCTTTTTGGCAATAATCAGTATTTGGAAGGGAAAAAATGTTTTTTAATAAAATACTTTATTATATTTTGCCTAGGCGTAATTGGTGTTCTGACTTAAGGGGTTCGACATGGTATTTTAATCAAAAAAATATAACTTAAAGTGAATGGGGCGATTTTGTGCCTAAGTTGTATTATTCCTCTAAAGTCATTTTTGAGCGCCCACTTTAAACTTTTTGTTATAAACTATTATTTATCCAAAGTTGCGATTTTGTGGTGAAATTTGCATTGTGTGAACTTTGTCTAGGAGGTGAAATGAAATGAATTGTATTTAGGTGCCATGTTAAGGGATTTGAATTTGAATTTGAATTTGGCTTGGCAAAAGTTATAATTTGGAGCCTTGGGCTCTCATTTTGGGCATCCATGAATTTTGTATAACGAAGTGTTATTAGAATCATGCCAGACTTGTGCTTTGAAGTTGCGAGCTTCCTAGCCTTTGTCAGTTTCATGCTTGAGATATAGCACTTAGTTGTGGACAGACTATTTCTCATCAAGAGGAATAGATAGATCATATTAAGAATGAATTGCATCAGTTCGTTTTCTAATCTATGTGTGAGTTTGTGTGTTTCCCGGTTGTTGGATGGCATCATGGATGAAGCATATTTTCACTCCTAAGTCTTTGTGTCGGCTCCTGTTGATTCTGGTTATTGGCTCTGATTATTTCTATGTACTGGGCGATGGATTTTGTAAGTTTTCATCCACAAGTTTTGAGCCTTCAATTTTTAAATGCAAATCATACTTTTTCATCCTAGTCGTCTTTTTAGGGGGTGCATTGGGATGCATGTTGTTTGTCTAGCGCCATGTTGTTGTTGTATTCCAGATTATACTTGGTCTCTTAATGCATATTGTTAGTTTGGGTATGTAAAGGGGAAATTTGAGTGAGTTTTGAGTGAGTTAGAAGCATTTTGGTGTGGATTGGTGTTGTTGGTTATGCATTTCCAGCCCGATGTCTTTATATCAGATTTTTCAAAAGTTGGATTTTGAGTGAGTTCTTGAGAGTGTGAATTTTTTGGGTTGTTAGAGGATGTTTGGAGTTCTTGTTACAGTTTTCAATTCTTAATCAGCACTTGTTGTCCAATTCTATATTCATTGTAATGCTAGTTAGTAGTACTAACACCAACATTTTGGCTTTCTGTTGTCCCACTATCTGAGTGGAAGAGGGTGGCTTGGCCACCTATCTTAGATTAGAAATATTTCATAAATTTTGAAATCTCTGTATGAATTGTAAAGCTAGTTAGTAGTACTAATAGCTATCCTCTAAGATTTCTCATTGTTCCCACTGCATAAGTGGAAGAGGTTGGCTTGCTACCTATATCTACACTTTGTAATACTGTCATCCTGCTGCATAAGCAGTTGAGTTGATTATAATGTTGTCCTCCCACTGAATAAGTGATGGAGTTGATAGTAATTTCCATTTCTAGTCCTCCCACTGCATAAGTGGTTGAGTGATTGCATTCTTCAGTTCCTTGGCTTGTCCTTGGTTGGTTTGTCACCAAGTGATTGCATTGTTTTCAATATCCCATTGTATAAGTGGAAGGGGTTGGATTGCCACCCAAGTATTATAATCAATTTTAGTTATTGGCATCTAGCGATCCCCTCAACATTGTATGCTCTCAGCCTCTCAGATTGGGCTCTCGATGATCAGAAAGTGGAAGGGTTACTTTCTACATTATTTGGTTTTCATTTCCTAACCCTAACGAGTGTTTTGTTGATTGTAATTTGGGAAAATCAAAATTTTTTTAAGGGGGATCATTACAGTGGTATATGATCCACTTATCCTACCAGCTTGTGTGATAAGGGTTCTGCATGAGTAATAGAGACATCAAATACTACAACAAAGAACAAAGGAGGTAGTAGTAAGAGATTCCGTCAGTGCCAGTGGAACAAACATTTTTAGAGGTATTGAGAAATAGAGAGAAAGAAGTGGATTCAGTGGTTTTAGTGGATTCAATGGCAGAGAGAACATCAAGTTAGAATGATGCAAATCGGGTTGTAGAGAGGGCTGAGAAAAAAGTATGATACTATGATTGACATGATATCCCAGTTGTTGGCTAAATTAACTAAGATCGTTGGTGGGATTCTTAATCAAAACATTAATGGAAAAAATTCCAACACCTCTAATAACTCTAGAGGAAATGGTAATGGAAGTAACCAAAGTAGCAACAATGTTGGAACCCCCATTGGGTCTGTTTCAAGACCCTTGCAACCGGTCTTCCTACCTAGGGAAGTAACGCCACCTGAAGTTGAGGTTCCAATAGCTGATGAGATAAGAGCTACCTACATGGAGTATGCTTCTCTTCCTGCGGAGATTTGGAACATTCTTACCCTTGATCAATACATGAACTAGAAGAAGAGAAGTGATGGGAGATATGATAACTGTTATTCTGCTCCGAGAGTCTATCAACAAGCTCTTGGAAAGGTGACTCTAGCTCATTTTGATGGGAGAAATAAGTGTACGACTAGAGCTTGGGTTCAGAAGTTGGACAACTATTTATCCTTGAGGTCAATGCCTAAAGAAGATGCCATCAAGTTCGCTACTTTGCACTTGGATGGGGTTGCTCACGAGTGGTGGTACCATGGGTTGGTCACCCTTGGCCATAGCTTGATCAATACCAGTGTTGAATTCACCAACAAGTTGATTGAAAGATTTGATACCAAGAATCTAGAGGCAAAGTTTATAGAGCTTGCAAAACTCAAATAGTAGGGCTCTTTAGATGCTTACATAACTGAGTTTCAAACCCTCTCAGTTATGGTTAGTAGTATTTCTAAAAAAAGGTTGGTGGTTCTATTCACTGAAGGAATTGAGGAATCATTGAAAGGTTGGTTTAAAGCCTTTGATCCACCCATCTTGGATGAAGCTATCAAAAAATATAGGAGCATGGAGTTGGCTGCCCCTGAGTCCAAATTTCAGTCAAAGCCTTTCTCATTTTGTAAAGACAAGAAGAAATTTTCTAATCAGCCTAAGAAGTTTCCTTCTCAAATGGATGATGATCTCTGTCAAGAGCTCTGAAGGAATAATTTATGTTATTCCTGTAGAGAACCTTGGGCCCTGGGTCATAGATGCCATGGGAAGAGTAATGTTCATCAAATGGAGGCATATTCAGCCGATGGGTCAGATTCTGAAATTTCAAAACAGCAGCTTGATTCGGAGGGAAGTGAGTATGAAGAGGCTCTAGAGGGGCCTGAAAGTGACCAATATGATAGGGGTGTAGCTGCTCAACTCTCTAGAATTCATAAAAATGAGTCATTCAGAGTTCATGGAGTGCTTGGAGAGCACCAAGTTATTGCCCTCATAGATACAAAAGTGACTCAATTTCATTGATGAAAGGATTGTGGAAAAAAGAGGCTTGATAACTGAAGAGGTTGATGGATTCAAATTTATAGTAGCTAATGGTTAAAAAATATCTTGCAATTGAATGATTTCAAACATGTCTTTGAAGTTGGGAAATTATGAAGTTAAGGATGACTTATTTGTGGTGAGCATTGGAGGAACTGATGATGTAGTTCTTGGTATTTAGTTGCTACGATCTCTTGGTGAGATCGCTTTAAATGTGCAAACAATGGAGCTGAAGTTTATGTCTGAAGGGAAGAGAGTGGTTCTAAGAGGGATGTCTAATGGAGGCCCTCGGATTGTATCAATAAAGAGAATGGAGCAGCTGATCTGACATGATCAAGTGGAGTGGGCAGCAAAGTGCATGATCATGCCATCTAACCCCATAGATGAGAAAAGACACTATCCTCCTGGCATTCAAGAATTGATCACAAAAAGGAGAAAGGTCTTTATAAATCTTCCCCTTGGGAGACCTCATGAGAGAGGGACCAAGCACATCATTGAGTTAGAAGAAGGAGCTAAGTCAGTTATCACTACTCCATACTGACACCCAAAGAAGCAGAAGGATGAGATAGAGAAAGAAATAAAGGAGCTTCTAGATATAGGATACATTAGGTTGAGTAAGAGCCCCTTTGCTTCAATAGTGGTGTTAGTAAAGAAGAAGGATGGGACCATGTGCATGTGCGTGTATTATCAGGCTCTCAATCAGAAGACCATCAAAAGTCGGTATCATATTCCTAGGATTGATGAGCTCATTTATGAGCTAGATGGTGTTGTCTACTTTTCAAAGATTTATCTTAGATCCAGATATCACCAAATTAGGATGAGGGAAGCTGACATTGAGAAGACATCCTTCAGCTGCCACTTTGGGCATTTTGAGTTTTTAGACATGCCCTTTGGCTTGACTAATGCACCTTCTAACTTCCAATCATGCATGAACAAGATCTTTCAGAAGCAGTTGAGGAAGTTTGTGCTTATCTTCTTTGATGACATCCTTATTTTTAGTAAGTCATGGAAGGAGCACTTGTAGCACTTAGATGAAATTCTCGGCATTCTAGAGTCTAAATCATTATTTGCAAAAGAATCTAAGTGTGACTTTGGAATGAAGGAGTTTCTTTACTTGGGGCATATCACCAATGCAGAAGGAGTAAAGGTTGATCTGGAGAAGATCAAGGCAATAGTTGATTGGCCTCCACCTGAGAAGTTGACTCATTTGAAGGGATTATTGGGCCTATGTGGCTTCTAAAAGAGGTTTGTGTAGGGTTACTCTTAGATGGTTTCCCCCCTCATGGATCTCACTAAGAAAGGAGCTTTTGTATGGTTGGAAAAGTACAAGTGGTGTTTGATAAGTTCAAGGATATTATGAGCTCATGCCCTATTCTGGCTCTACCAGACTTCACCAAGACTTTTGAGTTACAATGTGACACATCAGGAGAAGGAGTTTGTGTTGTTTTAATGCAAGAGAAACACCCTATTGTTGTGTTTGAGAGTAGAAATTTAAGAGGAGTTGAAAGAACTTACTCCATCTATGACAAACAAACGCTTGCAATCATGCATGTATTATCCAAGTTCAGGAAATACTTGGTGGACAACAAATTTGTTGTCAAGACTGATCATAATAGCCTCAAACACTTTCTACATCAGAAGGATTTGAATGAAAGACAATAGAAATGGGTGAGTAAGCTACAAGCTTACGATTTTGACATTGAATATGTCAAAGGCAAAAACAACATTGTGGTTGATGCACTTTCAAGAAGGCTCCATTTGAGTTCTTTGTGTGAGCTTATTATTCATTTGAAAGACTTATTGCTTGTTGAGTATGCCAAAACTCAGTTTGCAACCAACATTATTGAGGGTACTTCTTAGAATGAAAGGTACAAGGTGGTTGATGGTTTGATACTTTACAAGAGTAGAATCTTTCTGTTACCTGAATCTCAGCTCAAAAAGAAGATTCTACAAACTTTCCATGACATTCTCCTTGTTTGTCATCAAGGTTATTTCAAGACCTATAAGCAGATTCGTGAGAGGTTCACTTGGAAGGGGCTGAAAAATGAACTATTGAATTACATCAGGGAGTGACACACTTGTCAAATGAACAAAAATGAGCACACTCTACCTGCTGGTTTGTTACGACCTCTGCCTATTCCCGACCAAAAGTGGGAAAGTATTTTGATGTATTTCATCATGGGGTTGCCAAAGGCACATGGCAAGGATTGCATTTACGTGGTGGTGGATACATTAACCAAGTTTTCTCATTTCTTCGCCATCACTAGCTCATTTACAACAACTCAAGTGGTTGATGTGTTCTTCCGTGAAGTGTTTATATCGCATGGGCTGCCCAAGAATATTGTAAGTGATAGGGACAACAAGTTCCTAAGCACCTTTTGGTGAGAGATTTTCATATTATGTGGCACAATGCTTACTCCAAGAACAAGCTACCACCCACAGACTGGTGCACAAACAAAGATTGTAAACAAATGGTTGGAAGGCTATCTCAAAAATTATGTTTTGGAACAACAGATGGCATGGGTGAGATGGCTACATCTAGGGAAATATTGCTATGACTCCTCATATCACATGTCCATTAGGATGCCTCCTTTCATGGCACTATATGGTTATGAGGCCCCTAGATTTTTTGATTTGATGTTTGGTGATAGCAGAGCCCCTCAAGCTAGGAATATGGTGCAGCAGTGTTGGGATATTTTGATGGCTTTGAAGAACAACCTCCAATTTGCACAGAATCAACAGAAGTTGTACATTGATCAACAACAATCATTTGAGGTTAGAGACATGGTCTACCTAAGACTTCAACCTTATAGACAATCTTCTCTCAACAAGAGTGGAGTAGAGAATCTCAAGCCACGTTTCTATGGACCATTTAGAGTCACCAAGAAGGTTGGTGCAGTGGCTTACGAGTTGGAGCCACCAGAGAGTAGCAGAGTTCATAATTTCTTCCACGTGTCTCGCCTCAAGAAGGCACTTGGTCACAGTGTAATGGTCTCTTCAGATTTACCTCACTTGGATGAGGAAGGGCAGTTGGTGTTGATTCTGGAAAAGATCCTTGATTTCAAATTACTCTCTTTGAGGAAAAGGACAATCAAAGAGTATTTGGTTAAGTGGAAAAATTTTCTGGTGGAGGATGCTAATTGGGAGAATGAGGAGATTCTGCAGCATCCAGACTTCGATTGATTGAGGACATGCAATTTTGGGGAGGGTGGACTGTAATGTCCACTTCTCAGTAGTAAGCAAGTCAGTGGCCATTAGCCTATATTGGAGACCCATGGGCTAACTAGAAGTGGAGAATTAGGGATTCCTATTTTCTAGGAGGACTCCTCGCAGTTTTCAAGGATGTTTTGGTTGGAGTTTGGCAGAATGAATTGAGATTTCCTTCTAGGTTTTCTATAAGCTTTGTAGAGGTATGGCATGCAATCAGTTCAAGGGAGTTTGCAGAACTTACTATTTTTAGTAAGTTGATTTCAGTTGTCATGATTACTGGGTTATCTGGGTTTCTTGAGCTGAGCCACATGGTTTGAAGAATAGTCTTTTGGTGAGTTATCCTAGACTTACCATTTTTAGTAAGTACTATATCTAATAGTTCTATCATTGGTAGGTTTTGTTGTTCAAATCAGTTGACTTAGTCTCAACTCTTTTTGGCAGTAATCAGTATTTGGAAGGGAAAAAGTATTTTTTAAATAAAATACTTTAATTATCTTTGGCCTAGGCATAATTGGTGTTCTGACTTAAGGGGTTCCACATGGTTTTTTAATAAAAAAATATAACTTAAAGTGAATGGGGCGATTTTGTGCCTAAGTTATATTATTCCTCTAAAGACAGTTTTGAGCACCCACTTTACACTTTATGTTATAAACTATTGTTTATCCAAAGTGGCAATTTTGTGGTGAAATTTGCATTGGGCGAACTTTGCCTAGGAGGTGAAATGAAATGAATTGTATTTGGGTGCCATGTTAAGGGATTTGAATTTGAATTTGTCTTGAAAAAATTTATAATGTGGAGACTTGGGCTCTCATTTTGGGCATCCATGAATTTTGTATAATGAGATGCTATCAGAATCGTGCCAGACTTGTGCTTCGAAGTTGTGAGCTTCCAAGCCCATGTCAGTTTCATGCTTGGGATATAGCACCTAGTTGTGGAGAGACTATTTCTCCTTCAAAGGAATAGATAGATCGTATTGAGAATGGATTACATCAGTTGGTTTTCTGATTTCTATGTGAGTTTGTGTGTTTCCTGGTTGTTGGATTGCATCATGGATGAAGCATATTTTCACTCCTAAGTCTCCATGCGGGCTCCTACTAATTCTGGGTATTGGCTTTGATTATTTCTATACACTAGGCGATGGAATTTATAAGTTTTCAGCCCCAAGTTTTGATTCTTCAATTTTTAAATGCAAATCGTACCTTTTAAGCCTAGTCATACCTTTTAGGGAGTGCATTGGGATGCATGCTATTTGTTTGGGGTCATGTTGTTGTTGTATTCTAATTTTTACTTGGTCTCTTAATGCATATTGTTAGTTTGGGTGTATTGAGGGGATATTTGAGTGAGTTTTGAGTGAGTTAGAAGCATTTTGGTGTGGATTGGTGTTGTTGGTTATGTATTTCCAGCCTGCTATCTTTATATCAAATTTTTTGAAAGTTGGATTTTGAGTGAGTTCTTTAGAGTGTGAATTGCTTGGGTTGTTAGAGTATGTTTGGAGTTGTTGTTATAGCTATTAGTTCTGAATCAGGACTTGCTTGTCCAATTCTATATTCATTGTAATGCTAGTTAGTAGTACTAACAACAACATTTTGGTTTTCTGTTGTCCCACTATCTGAGTGGAAGAGGTTGGCTTGGCCGCCTATCTTAGATTAGCAATATTTCATAAACTTTGAAATCTTTGTAATGAATTGTAAAGTTGGTTAGTAGTTCTAATAACTATCCTCTTAGATTTCTCATTATACCCATTGTATAAGTGGAAGAGGCTGGCTTGCCACCTATATCTACAATTTTTAATATTGTCCTCCTAATGCATAAGGGGTGGAGTTGATTATAATGTTGTCCTCCCACTAAATAAGCGATGAAGTTGATAGTAATTTCCATTTTTGATCCTCCCACTGTACAAGCGGTTGAGTGATTACATTCTTCAGTTTCTTGGCTTGTCCTTGGCTAGTTTACTACCAAGTGATTGTATTATTTTCAATATCCCGCTCTAAAAGCAGATGGGGTTGGCTTGCCGCCCAAGTATTGTAATCAATTTCAGTTATTGGCATCTAATGACCCCCTCAACACTATATGCTCTCACCCTCCTAGATTGGGCTCTCGGTGATCAGAAAGTGGAAGGGTTACTTTCAACAGTATTTGGTTTTCATTTCCTAGCCCTAACGAGTGTTTTGTTGATTGTAATTTGAGAAAATAAAAATAAAAATAAGGGGGATCATTATAGACAAGCTTTTGGTTTTTATCAACTTTAAAATCTAAAGCATTCTTCAAAGAAATAATTGTAAGAGTGATGGTGAAGCTAAGCATAGAAGGTGATTGAATTTCTATTTTATTTTTTTATAGAAGTCAATTTCAACTATCTTCTTATTAAGATTATCATAAATATTTAATTTACATAAAATTTAAGTTTATCAATTTGGCTATCTTTTTTTAATGATTATATAAAAAGCAAGGGATGTAATGCGTCAAGTTCCTACCAATAATGTTCATAGAAGAGGTGAGGGAGAGAGGGAGATAAATATGTATAGAGGGAAAGATGTTCAAAAGGAGAGAGTAAGAGAGATATGGAGAAATAGATATAGAAATAGAGAGATAATGAGAGGGGGAGATGGAGAGATAGAAAGGTAAATATATAGGAGGTGATATATAGAGAGAAGTAGATATATACATAGAGAGATGGTGAGAGAAAGAGAGATAGGGGAGAGATAAAGTGACTAAGAAAGAGATAATCTAGATAATGAGATGTAGATAGAGAGGGGGAGGAGAGATTTCAAGAAAGAGATAGAGGGGGAAGAGTGAGAAATAATGATATAGATATGGATAGCGAGGGAGAAATAAAGAGTTTGTGTATGAGTGAGAGAGATATAAAGATGGAAATATAGAGGCAAAAACATGGTGTGTGTGTGTGTGTGTGTGTGTGTGTGTGTGTGTGTGTGTGAGAGAGAGAGAGAGAGAGAGAGAGAGAGATGAAAATAGAGATAGGGATGGGGATGGAGGAATTGTGTGTATGTGTGTGTGTGTGCGAGAGAGATGAAAATAAAGATAGGGATGGGGAAGGATGAATTGTGTGTGTGTGTGTGTGAGAGAGAGAGAGAGAGGGGAGGGGGATAGGGAGAGGAATTGTGTGTGTGTTTGTGTGATATAAAAATAGAGATAGAGATAGGGGGGAGAAATAGAGTGTTTGTGTGTGAGAGAGAGAGAGAGGGGGGAAGGGGGGAGAGAGTTTGAGAGAGATGGAGGGATGGAAGGATAGAGGAAGGAGAGATAAAGAGAGAGGGAGAGATGATACATAAATAATATAATTATATTGAAGGTGATTATTGCTCTCACACACTATTATTATAGAATATAAAAAATATAATTATAATATATTTTTTAAATTACATTAAAAAAATATAAAAACCAAAGTTCTTTTCATAAAATTTAATCATTTATTGTTTATTTATTTAAACAATAAGATATTTTTAAAAGATATATAGAAAATATAATAAATATTAAATTTTAAATGTTACCATTAAAACCTATATTTTAAAATCAACATTATTTGTGAGACAAATCTTTAATACTATAAAATTATTATTTTAAATTTTTACATCTGTACAACCTTATCTTGAAATTTTGATTGTATTTTATGTTGGCATTTTGATGATGTTTACTTGTGATTGTCATTGATGGACACACACTTATTTGTTATATGAGTTATTCTCAACTAGTACTATGTGATGTATTGCTCAAACGGGTATTGTATGCCATTGTATGCATAGTCTTTGTTTGTTGAAGACTATCGGTGTTTGCAAAAGGAGCTTACAGGTCAAAGCATGACTACGGACCTCAAGTAGTACGGGGACTTCAAGCGGTACGAGGACCCCAAGCGGCAGCCAATATTTTTAAGATCGGAAAACTATGTTCAAGTTTACCATTCTTTATTTGTAAACCGGTAATCGGTATACTATGTTTTGTTAACTGGCAAACTTGTAAAGTGTGACGAGTTATCATCCACCGACACCGATGCGGTGATTCTGTGTCGTGTTACAAATTGTGTCTAGATGCACTGTACCTAGGAAATTGTAGTCTAATATCATTGGACCAACATGAAATCAGATTCCTATATGAGGACATCGTGTCTAGGGTTTTATGTATGTGTGTAGAAGGGTTGCGTAAAAAGATTAGGTTTTTTTCAAGAAGGTATCTTGCGACAAAGATTGAACGTGCGAAGGACAAAAGACTAAAGAAATGCTGCAATGCATTAACAAAGAGCTATCAAGGATCTAACTAAGCATTCTGTGCTACTTTCTAGATCACTTACTTGTTGATTACTAATCTCTTCGACAAGTATGAAACCCTTAACCAGGTAGGCTTAGTTAAGCCTGTTCAAAATCCTCTAACAAGGTGGTTCACAATTGTGGATTTGAAATCCTTTAATAGGGTAGTCTTTAACAGGACTTATCTCCTAACAAAGATCAAGATTCCTAACAGGATCCATTCTAGTGAAGAACAGTGTAAGGCCTTAACCGGTTTGACCTTAACTCGTTTGGTTGCTATTCTGCATATAGTAGACTTGTGAGTTTTACTCACCGTGGTTTTTCCCATTTGGGTTTCCACGTCAAAATATCTTATGTTATGGTGATTGTTTTATTGTGGGTGAATGCTTTATTTCTATTTGGCTTTTCTGTGTATTAACCGACTTACTATTTAAAAGGCTATACCAGTCTACAGTAAATTTGCTTAAGTGTTTGGTAAAGTTTTTGGGTATACTAATTCACTCCCCCCTCTTACTATTCATCAATTGGTATAAGAGCCAACCTTTCTTTAAGTCTAACCACTTGAAAGGAGATATGGGGGAATACAATATGAGGGAACTCACTCACCATCTGGTTGAATCTGAGAAAGCCTATGATGAACTTAGGTCAAGTATAAAGCCTCTTTAGCCAAAAGAAGATAACTTGCTAAGCAAATGCTAGAGATTACTGAAAACAACTCTTCTGATGAAGCAAACATGGATGCCCTAGTCGAAGAAGTGGAGAAACTGAATGAGTCCAAAACTAACCTGAGGAGGGAGCTAGAAGGACTGACCATTAGGATAAGTCGGGAACTAGAAAAATGAAGAAAAGTTGAGGATCTAGTGAAGGATAAGGAGAACAAGATCTTTAAGTTGAAACAAGAAATTGGTACCATTACCGCTTATCTACAAGAGGGTAAGGAAGAGAAAGAAGAAATGCAAGCAGAAATTAATGCAACCATTTCTCAGAATGAAACCCTAATGAAGACCAATGAAGCTCTCTCCAAAGAACTTGCTGAGATGAAGGAGATACTTGCAAAGTTCAACCAGAGTGCTACAAAGTTGGACCAAAAGCTGGAATCAATGAAGCCATCAAAAGATACCACTAGACTTGGTTTCTCTGCGTGTGAGGAAAGTGAATCCTCTGGAAACAAGATTGATGCACCAAAAGAGCAACCAGTACTTGAGAACAATAGCAAAAGAAAAATTAAGTCAAAGTTCAAACCTGTATGCTTTAACTATCATAAGGAAGGGCATACTGCCAATGTATGTAGGAGAAAGACTTATAATAATTTCCCTTACATGAAAAACAATGTGTATGACCATAAGGCTAGAACTGGTAGATTTAATGGTCATTGCTATGCATGCAACAAGTTTGGGCATACATCCTTTGAGTGCAGATCGGTTATGAACAACTATGGAGGTTTTGCATCGAGATCAAAAGGAGTTGTCCAAGAACCTCTTATGAACTGGAACCCAAACTGGTATAGAACCTATGACCACAGGTTAAATGGTTATGGAGTGACAAACGGCTGGAGAGCAACCTGTCTGATCTGTCGTGGTAGTGGTCACACTACTACAACATATAGGAGAAATAATGGAAAGGTGAACATCAGACCATGGAGAGCACCTGGTATGGTATGCTATCATTATAACAAACCAGGACATCTTGCTAGAGCATGCAAACTGAGACAGAATCCATCAGAAGACAAACCGGTCAACCCAGAAGGTAAAGGAAAGGTCGATGTTGAAACCGTTCAAGCTGATATGGATAAAATTTGGAAAAATAAATCTAAAGAGAAGCCACAAGATGTACGAGTTTCCGCACCCAGTGTGGAGAACCCTGAATTGGCAAATTGATCTTCGAAAAGCTTAAGGGGGAACATATCGGTAGAAAATTAGGGTTTGTACCCTAACGATGATGCATTTATTATGGTAGGTAGGAGCATGTATAAAGGGATTCTTGTAGTCATTTTTACTTACCTATTTTTGAAGAAGCATTTTTCTAACTTGAGCAAAGCAACAAAAGTGATTAATCTTGCATTTGAAGAAACCCAGAAAGAAATCTTGTGCAAGATTCAACAGTTATTTCAAGTTACCCATAGTAGAGGTTAGAGTGGCAAAGCAAGCTCTTGGAGAAGTGTGTTGTGCTCGATATCGGTGAACCCTAGTTTGGAGTGAAAAGGTATTTTTCATCGAATCACTTATCATTCAAAATTATTTAGACATGGCTTCTACATCCAAAGTCTCTTCTAGTTCTTCTGCACCTAAGGAGTCATCTGAATCTCTTAGGAAGAAGGTGAAATACAATGCCCTGTCTCAAATACCCATCGGAGTCATTGTCAAAGGGGATGATTCTGGTTACATTGATTGCAAACTGGAAGACCTAGGGTCTCTAGTGATCCACTCCCAGTTGAGTTTGTTCTGTGGAAAAGATAAGAAGATTAAACCAGAATACAGCGTGATCGAGAAGAAGAAATTCCACAATGCAGTATATTTTCTTGAGGAGTTCACAGAAGATCATATAAGAATTATTCTTAGTAGGGTTTGTAGACACTTAAAAATAATTACTTTTAATTATTTTTAATTCCTCACATAATTAATTAATTAATTATGTTAATTCAAATTCTCCTCAATATTAATTAAATATAATTAATATTATCACTATAGTATGTGACTGATTTATTTAATAAATCAATCCCTTTCTTTATTCTTCTAAAAAAATTAAATACTCCCAAATCTTCCTCTTGGCTAATTAATTTCAATTAATTAGTTAACCTACATGATTCCTACAAATCATCTTCCTAATTCATCATTAACCTAATAAATTCTTCTAGAAACTCCCTAAACTCACTTAACCTTATTCTTGTAATTTTTAATTCCCTCCACTTATTCTTTCTCCTAGTCAAATCCTCCTATAAATCCTAATCCCACCTAACATTTCCTCTAATCCCCCTCCTAATGAGTTGTTAATGGCTAATCATCATGATTAGCCACAAAGTCAACTCCTTGTCCCTTCCATCCAACCACTAGCTTTTAATGCTCTTTTCCTAGGTGAATGCGAGATTTTCAAAATCTCACAATCCTCTAGGCATCTCCTCTCCCAAGGAATTTTTAATTCCTTCTTATTCCTCCAATCCCCATGATTATCCCTTTTTGGAGAATTTTAAATTCCTCCTCCCCATTCTTCAAGGAATGTCACATCCCTTGCTCCTCTCAAGGCACATTGGGAAGTCTTCCCAATGCACCTTGCTCTTCTCAAGGTACCTTGGGAAGTCTTCCCAATGTACCTTGAGGAGTGTGGAGACAAGAAATCCTTTAAGGCATATCTCTTGGTCTCCACACCCTCTCTTGGGCCTTGTGGGAGCTCACAAGCAATCCTAGCCCTTCATCTTGAATCCATCCTAGCCATCCATTTTTCCTCTCCTCTTCCTATAAATTGAGGATTCCATCCCTTCATTCTTCATCTCCAAGTTCAGTAATCTTATGCTGCCCTTTTGAACCTAAGAAATCATCTTAGCAACCTTATCATGTCCAAATCATATCTCATCCACACTTAACCATTTTATCCATATCATCCTCCTAAAATCCATTTCATATTGTGCACAACATTGGAGAGCCATCTACATCAAGCAAGCAAGAGGAGCATATCAAGTGGAACATCATCAAGGGGCACCTTCACTTCATCAAGCTCCATCCGAAGGAGAAGGTATTGGTTTGTGAGGTATATGCATTTGTCCTTGTTTTGAGCATTTCAAATTATATCTTTGGATTCCATGTGATTATATGTTTGATTTGCATATTTCCTATCTAATCCACCTCACTAATCTTTTCCCCTCTTCAGGGTTCATGATGACAAGATGTATCTTGAGCAAACCCATGATATCACACTGAAGGCAATCCATGTTGTGACTGGTTTCTGCCATATTGGAGAAGTCCCTGTTCTTCGTAAGATCATAAAAGCCAAACTGACAGAGCTCATCAGTTCTATGAGCAATAAGAGGACAATGATTGTCAACACCATAAGAGATGACTTATGTGTGCATGGTGATTGGGTATAGAGTAATCTATGCTAGCAGAATGAACTATGTTCCTACAGCTGTGGTGAATTTCGCTTATCGAATGATTAAGGAAGATGCAGAGTACAACTTGTGTACCTACATGCAAAAAAAACTCATGGAGAATTTGAAATCCATTAAAGAGGACAAGACACTAAGGTTCAAATTCGATCAACTACTTGTTGGGTTGTTTTTCTACTTTCAAGGGTATTTTCTAGGAGTTGGTGATGTTCAATGGTCAAGTGACCTACCGATTACCAAACAAATCAAGGAGAGTCTCCAAGCAGTAGGATCTACTTATCCAGAGATTCTGAACAAGTATTTTAATGAGTTCAGATTGAAGATGAACCAGAGAACAAGAATATCAGGTGACCTGGTAAAGAAGTATGAAGATGATATCTCTTTCACGATCAAAGTGGATCATTGCATAATGGAAGCAGTTGAGCCTAGAGAAGATGAAGTTGAGCCTATGGGCTATGAAGTGGTGAACGATATACACTGGGTATGCCTCCACCCTACTTGTTTTACCACTTGATCCAAAGAAGAAGAGGACCGGTGCCTACTTTGAGAGGGTTAATCCTAATGAAGTACCGAAGAAGAAGAAGAGGGAAGTTGTGCCATCAACATCAGCACCAGTTACATCTATTGCTAGTCCAAAAGTGACCAAGAGGTCACTGACCAAGAAGAAATTGGAGGCTATTCCACCAAAGGTATTTGAGAGGAAAAGGAAAACCAAGAAGAAAGCATAGGATTCAGTAGACACTGAATCAGAAGATGAAATAAAGAAGGTGAGGCAATCAAGTAAAAAGACCAAGTCAGCCGGTAATGTACCTACAACCTCTGCACCGGTAAATATACACGTTGCTTCTTACAAGCCTATGACACATTATCAAAGGATTATGAAGAATATTAGGAGGAAAATTCTTGGTGATCTAAAACATTATTTTGATGATCTTAGTGATACTGAAAAGCGGGAGGTAGAGCAAGAACTTATTAAGTATTTATGTGATAATGATTGGTCTCTGATTGATATCAAACCTATTGTTTCTAATTATTTGTATAATTATTTGGATAATAAATGGCACATTGTCATTGAAAAGGAGCAAACAATTAGGGAGCAAATTTTTGCTCACTATTTCCTACATGCTTCCAATTCTGAATTATTTGAGCTTCTTGATCGGTACAAAGGCATATTTTTTATGAGAAAGAGAAGACTTCAGTTACTTGGAGGTAAAATCTCTAAATTAGAAAAAAACACTCATTTGCAGGCTAAAGTAGCTGTCAAGATGCAGAAGGTATCCGAAGCATATAGACAGGCTAAGCAAGATCTTGACCTATCAAAATCTAAACTGGATGAAACCTTCAATGATAAGGGAGAAAGAATAGTTGAGTAAAATGATCCTATTGATGTGGATGCATTAGATGCTGAAGGTAATAAACTGGAGGTAGCTAAGAAGGAGAAAGCAGATAAGGAGAAAGTCGATAAGGAGATAGCTAAAAAGGAGAAAGCGGAGAAAGAAAAAGTGGAGAAAGAGAAAGCTGAAAAAGAAAAAGATGAAAAAGAGAATGCTGAAAAAGAGAAAGCAGAGAAAGAGAAAGCAGAGAAAGAGAAAGCGGAAAAAGAGAAAGCGGAAAAAGAGAAAGAGGAGAAGGAGAAAGCGGAGAAGGAGAAAGTGGAGAAGGAAAAAGTAGAGAAAGAGAAAGTGGAGAAGGAGAAAGCAGAGAAGGAGAAAGTGGAGAAGGAGAAGGTAGAGAAGGAGAAACTGGAGAAGGAGAAAGAGGAAAAAGAGAAGGCCAACAAGGAGGCTAAGGAGAAAGAAGAGCAGGAGAAGGAGAAAGAGGAAAAAGAGAAGGCCGACAAGGAGGCTAAGGAGAAAGAAGAGAAAAGCAATGGAAGGTGGACAGACTCCCAAGGCAACCGGAGATCAAGTTCAAGCCAAACAGGTTGATTCCACCAATCACAGTGAATTGACTCTTGCATGTCTCACCAAATCGGTAGATGAAAATGAACTCCTAAGAAGTATTCAACTTGATCAAGAAATATTGGAGGAACTATGAAGGAAGAAAGAAAAAGATGTTATTCAACTTGTTGTTGAAACTCTTTCAACCTTAGTCCCCGATACTGATCTTTCTGGTACCGATTCCTCATTGGCTCAGTTGAAACTTCTATGCACAGTAGTGGGTGATCAAGTGCAATAATTGGAAGATGTTGCCCATGCTACTATAGAGAAAAAGCATGCAAAGGTACTAAAAGTTGCATTGGTGAAGCAATTTAATGAAGACAGAGCCAAACTGATCCATCAGAGAGATGATATCAATCTGGCAATGGCTAAAGGACAAACTTTTGAGCAAAATCTACCAGCCCGATCTATTCTGTGATGATTCTCTAAAGAAGAAGGGTCAACTCCAATCGGAGTTAAAGCAGTATATAGACAACTTCAAAGTGCCATATGATTCCTTCACAATGTATGGGCAGACTGTACAAACTCACCGGCAATAGATTGACTGGATTGATTTAGAGATCTACAAGCAGTCTCAAGATCTGTAGAAACTTCAGTTGCATTTGTTACCTAAGTTGCAGATTCTTCAGAAGTTCTTTCTGAACATGGACGCCATCATTGTCACTTAGGAATTGAGCACTATTGATGCCATGGAGGAATTAGAATTCAGATGAAGACTCAGAGTGAAATTGCTACCTCACTCCTAGATACGTGGTCTACAAACATGAAGGAATTTCTGAAAAACTTTAAATTTGTTTTTGAAAAGTTTTACTCATTATTGTCATAAACATATACTCTGTTTTCATGTTATGCAATATGATTTTGGCATGTTTGCATTACTTTGTCATTTTTGGCAAAGATGGAGTGATATTGAATTGAAAATTTTATGGGGAGTGGTATGGAAGTAGTACATGCTTTTAATTTTGGCAAAGGGACTAGTGTATATGCTTAGGGGGAGTAATTTGATTATGGCATCATTTTTTTTTGTTTTGTAAGCACTTAGATGTCAAATTTTCCTAAGTGTTGCCATCAATGCCAAAGGGGGAGATTGTTGGCATTTTGATGATGTTTAGTTGTGATTGTTATTGATGGACACACACTTATTTGTTATATGAGTTATTCTCAACTGATACTATGTGATGTATTGCTCAAACCGGTATTGTATGTCATTGTATGCATAGTCTTTGTTTGTTGAAGACTATCGATGTTTGCAGAAGGAGATTACTAGTCAAAGCATGACCGAGGACCTCAAGCAGTAAGAGGACTTCAAGCGGTACGAGGACCCCAAGCGGCAGCCAATCTTTTTAAGATCGGAACACTATGTTCCAGTTTACCAGTCTTTGTTTGTAAACCGGTAATTAGTATATTGTGTTTTGTTAACCAGCAAACTTGTAAAGTGTGATGAGTTATCATCCATCGACATCGATGCGATGATTCTGTGTCATGTTACAAATTGTGTCTAAATGCACTATACCTAGGAAATTATATTCTAATCTCATTGGACCGATATGAAATCAGATTCCTATATGAGGACATCATGTCTAGGGTTTTATGTATGTGTGTAGAAGGGTTGCGTAAAAAGATTAGGTTTTTGCAAGAAGATATCTTGCGACAGAGATTGAACGTGTGAAGGACAGAAGACTAAAGAAATGTTGCAATGCATTAATAGAGAGATATCAAGGATCTAACTAAGCATTATGTGCTACTTTCTAGATCACTTACTTGTTGATTACTAATCTCTTCAACAAGTCTAAAACCCTTAACCGGGTAGGCTTAGTTAAGCCTGTTCAAAATCCTCTAACAAGGTGGTTCACAGTTGTGGATCTGAAATCCTTTAACAGGGTAGTCTTTAACAAGATTTATCTCCTAACAGAGATTAGGATTCCTAACAGGATCTATTCTGGTGAAGAACATTGTAAGGCCTTAACCGGTCTGGTTGCTATTCTGTAGATAGTAGACTTGTGAGTTTTACTCACCGTGGTTTTTCCCATTTGGGTTTCCAGGTTAAAATATCTTGTGTTATGGTGATTGTGTTATTGTGGGTGAATGCTTTATTTTCTATTTGGATTTTATGTGTATTAACCAACTTACTATTTAAAAGGCTATACCGATCTGCAGTAAATTTGCTTAAGTGTTTGGTAAATTTTTTGGGTATAGTAATTCACCCCCCCCCCCCCCACCTCTTAGTATTCATCATTTTATATGTTTTGATTGTATTTTACATAATAAAAATGTAGACCCTTTTCACCATCACAATTCTTTCATGACAAAATCATGCAAAGAATATAAAGATAAATATGTAAAAATGATCATTACCCAGAATTAAGAATATTTATTTTTTAAAATAATAATATTATTAATATATATAATTATTAAAATATTTAAAATAAAAACAATTTTTCTAAATTTCTAATAAATTATTATGCCAAGAGGCATATTAGGGTCACAGACAGATGTAAGATTCTCTATCAATAAAAACAAAAGTCATTTAAGTTGACGTGCATTTGGATGTCAACAAATTTGTCAATTTAAAAAAGCATTATCTATATTAAATTAATAGAAATTTCCTTTAAAAAATAGTTTTGTTGAACTTCAAAATTATGTTACATAATTTAATTGCAACGTGTGCATAAAGAGATTATCATTAATTTTTTAGATATAAAAAAAAAAAATCTTTAGTTTATGTTTAAATTTTATGTTTCATTGATTTCTTTAATAACTTCTATAAAGAAAATCACTTTTTCTTTTAAAGAAAATAAAAAATCATTGAGTACACATTAGGTAATTATTCATTATGCTATTCAATTAATAGAAATTGCTCGAAAAATAGATTATTATATAATTTTTTTGAACTTAAAAAATTATACTATTTAATTTAATTGGGACATGTATAAAGATATGCTCACATAATGGATTGAATAATAGCATTTAATAAAAACTCATGTGATTAAAATTGACACTCGTCCATGTAATATTAGGCAACTTTCTATTTTAATATGATGTGGATGTTTTCCTTTACAACTTACATATTTATATTTGGATTTTTATTTTAATAGTTTAATTCTTTTATTTGTTCATCTCAAAACTTTATATATAGCACATCATCCATGTAATATTAGCCATCTTTCCATTTTAATGTGATATGGATGTTTTCCTTTAAAGCTTGTAGATTTAGATTTTTATTTTCATAATTCAATTCTCTTATTTGCTCATTGCAACAATTTATATATATAGCACATTGTAAATCAATATATTATCTAAAAAAATTCTAGGTAAAATCTATCATGAAGGAGGGTTTGGTTTAAGATACGAAGATATGACAGTTTTGAGATGTGGAATTCAAAGTTAAGAATGGAAGAAATAAATTATATTCCTCCCTAACATTGGATGCACATCATCAAGAAATTGTGGCTTCTCCTCCAACTCTCCTTAGCATCTTTCTGACCTTGAAGAAATCAAAGCATTCCATCCATGATGGTAACATTTCTTTTCTTTTACTCATTTCATGGCCAATGTTTTTTCAAGCAAGATGTTTGATTTGACCCATAAATTGGTCACATTTTAATATATAGAAAGGCCACATCAGAGTAAAGAAAATTAGTCATGTTAAGTTTTATTTTGAGAAATTCTCCTTCATTGAATGCTTTGATAGTAAATTTGTTTGAAGATTTTAATGTGCTAGAGTTAAAAATGAATGAATTTCTAGATCTAAAATGGGAATATGAAGAGGTAGAAATAAAAGTGGTGAATTACTCTTAAGCAAACTTTTGTAATTTTTGTTTATTTTAACTTGAAAAACTATTTTTCAATTTTGGTTTTCGAATACTTAAAAATCTATTATATTTTGATATTTGAATAGGAAATAGATCAATAAATAATATGATTAATGAACATGTTAATTAATTAAACTTAAATAGTTATGCATACATTTATCTTGATTAATTGAATTGCATGCAAGACCTTCCTCCATCTACCATTATGCAAATTGTAGCTACAACACTTGACAACCAAAGCATTGATTTGGTTTTCACACCAATAGGCAACCTTTGTTGTTATTGTATTTCATAAAAAGTAATGTCTTTTAACTTTTAATGATCAATGACTATTGAGGTTGGACAAATAATTGTAGTCTAGAATGAATTTTTTTTCAAAAGAGGTGGGTTCAGTTTTGGTGAAACGCAATAAATTTTACTTATATTATCTTTAATTTTAAATATATAAAATATATAATTAAGTCAATTTTAAATTTTATTTCTCATGGCTACCTTTAACAACTTTCTATAAAGGAAATCATTTTTTTCTTTATAGCTTTCTAAAAAGGAAAAAAATTTCTTCTTAAAACAAATTAATTTTTTATGGAGTACATATTAGTTACTTATTTATTGTACTATTCAATTAATAAATATTGTCTTAAAAAATAATTTTTAATTGATTTTGTTGAACTACGAAATTACTATTTAAGTTAATAGGGACATGCATAGAGATATCATCTTTAATTTTAGAATTTTTTTTTTAGATAGATTTTTAATTCAATTGCTATCTTTAATAAATATCTTTAAAGAAAACTATTTTTTCTTAAAATAAAATAGATCTTCATTGACTACACATTAGTTAATTATTCATTATACTATTCAATTAATAGAAATTGCCTTTGAAAAATTGATTTTGCTCAACGTCAAAATTATGCATACTATCTAATTTAATTGGGATATGCATAGATATATTATCTTTAATTTTAGATATTCTGAAAAAAAATCTTTTAACTTAAATTTAAATGTTTGATGGCTACCTTTAATAACTTTCTAAAGCATTTTTTTCTTTAAATGAAAATAAAAAAAACATTGAGTACAATTTAGTTAGTTATTCACTACACTATTCAATTAATAGAAATTTCTTTAAAAATAGATTGTTAATTGATTTTGTTGAACTTTACAATTATACTATCTAATTTAGTTAAAACATACATAGAGATATTATCTTTAATTTTACATATTTTTAAAAAATATTTTTTTTTTCGAAAGAGGAGGGTTCAGTTTTGGTGAAATGCAATAAGTTTTACTTATTTTATCTTTAATTTTAAATATATAAAATATATAATTAAGTCAATTTTAAATTTTATTTCTCATGGCTACTTTTAACAACTTTCTATAAAGGAAATCATTTTTTTCTTTATAGCTTTCTAAAAAGGAAATTTTTTTCTTCTTAAAACAAATTAATTTTTAAAGGAGTACATATTAGTTTTTGATTAAGTAAAAACAGGTTTTAAGGGACCCGAAACCCAATTACATTCAAAAGAAACAAAACACAACAGCTACAAAAGACCAGCAAAAAAACCAATAACAGAGAAAAGGACAACAAGAGGCCAGCAAGAAATTGACCCCAAGCCCAACATAACAAGAAATTTAAAAACTCTTCATGGTTTCTTTTGCATCCTGCACCAAGAGCATCATTGCCTTGGCCACTTCCCTCAAGTCGGTGTTTTCCTGAGCAATCTGACTCTCTTTCATTTTCGTGTGCTTCTCAGTCGTAGTCTATCTAGTTCTGTGCCTAGGGGTCTGGTGGGTTAGGCTGGAGGTAGGAGCATCTTCAATAATTACCGGGTTCTTCTCCTGGTTTTTATTTTCCAGATGATTCACCAACATGTTCATATTATGCAAGGAGACTTTAAGAACCTGGAGGTTGTGATTCATAAGGATTTTCAAGGCTTTCTCATTTCGGGCAATCTGGGCATTGACATTGTCCTTTTCCTCCTCCACCTGTTCCTTCATGATTTTAATGACGTCCTCCAAATGTTTCAGGTCGCCTTTTATCAGATCTTTCTCTAGCTAGTCTTCCATTTCCATTTCCTCCTCCGCTTCACTGTTTTCTGTCTCCTTGTTCTGTTTCCCAGAGTCAGACATCTTCATCAACTTGTTGATCTTAACTTCCAACTCCCTTTGTTTACCCTGCATGCTGGTGATGTTTTCAACCACCCACTTCTGAAAATTGAAGAATTCAAGGGTGCAGTTGCGGGTTGTGTCCAGAATGGTATCCGCAGAGTCCTTGCTCTGTTCAGTCTCCTCCGCATTAGGGTTTTCATCTTCCTTAGGCTTTAGAGCCTCTTTCTCAAGGAGTACATATTAGTTATTTATTTATTGTACTATTCAATTAATAAACATTGTCTTAAAAAATAATTTTTAATTGATTTTGTTGAACTACAAAATTACTATTTAAGTTAATAGGGACATGCATAGAGATATCATCTTTAATTTTAGATTATTTTTTAAAAATACATTTTTAATTCAATTGCTATCTTTAATAAATATCTTTAAAGAAAACTATTTTTTCTTAAAATAAAATAGATCTTCATTGACTACACATTAGTTAGTTATTCATTATACTATTCAATTAATAGAAATTGCCTTCGAAAATTTGATTTTGCTCAACGTCAAAATTATACATACTATCTAATTTAATTGGGACATGCATAGACATATTATCTTTAATTTTAGATATTTTGAAAAAAATCTTTTAACTTAAGTTTAAATGTTCGATGGCTACCTTTAATAACTTTCTAAATCATTTTTTTCTTTGAATGAAAATAAAAAAAACATTGACTTCAATTTAGTTAGTTATTCACTACACTATTCAATTAATAGAAATTCCTTTTAAAAATAGATTAATTGATTTTGTTGAACTTTAAAATTATACTATCTAATTTAATTAAAACACGCATAGAGATATTATCTTTAATTTTAGATATTTTTTAAAAATATATCTTTAATTCAGTTTTAAATTTTATGGTTGATGGCTACCTTTAGTATCTTTTTATGAAGGAAACTATTTTTTTCTTTGAAAGAAAATAAATGTTCATTGAGTACTCCTTAGTTAGTTATAAATAATACTTTTCAATTACTATTAGTTGCCTAAAAAATAGATTGTTAATAGATTTTTTTGAATTTAAAAATTATACTACCTCAATCAATTTTATTTTAAAAGAAAGTAGAAAATCATTTTATACACATAAGTTAGTTATTCATTATACTATTCAATTAATATAAATTGTTTTAAAAATATATTATTAAATAAGTTTTTTGAACTTAAAAAAATGTTGTCTAATTTAATTGGGACATGCATAAAGATATTATATTTAATTTTGTTCGATATTCTAAATGAACATATTTTTAATTCAATTTTAAATATTATGTTTGATGGTTTAATAACTTTCTCTAGAAGCAATTCATTTTTCTTTAAAAGAAAATAAATTTTCATTGAGTACACATTAGTTAGTTATTCATTATACTATTAATTAATGGTAATTGCTTTAAAAATAGATTATTAACTGATTTTGCTGAATTTTAAAATTATACTTTCTAATTAAATTGGGACATGCATAGAGATATTATCTTTAATTTTGGATAATTTGATAAAATATAATTTCAATTCAATTTTTAATATAAAGTTTGATGGCTATCTTCAACAACTTTCTATACATAAAAATGTTTTTTCTTTAAAACAAAATAAATTAATGTTAATTAAGGTTGGAGTTAAGATCAAGGTTGGATTTTAATTAACATTACCTTGTTAGTGTTAGGGTTAATAATATTAGGGTCGTATTTAACCTATTCGAACTAGAATTAGAGTTAGAATTAGAATACACATAGAGAAATTAAAATTAGGATTAGTGTTAAGATTAGGATAAATAAAATTAGTCATGACCTTAACCATAATCTTATATCTCCAATCCTAACACAAACTCCAACCTTCATTATTTTAAAGTCTTACATGTGTTGGGTTAGGATTAGAGTTTGAGTTAAATTAGGGCTAGGGTTTAAGTTAGAGATAGGGTTTAATTAGGGGTTTTGATTAAGGTTATGGTTAGTGTTGAGTTAGTGTTAGGGTTCTAGGATAAATCTTGAGGTCAAGGTTGTGGTTGTGGTTGTGGTTGTGATTGGGGTTTAAATAGGGTTTGGGTCATATTTTCTTAGGGTTAGGATTAATATTCTAGGAGAAAGCTTGGGTCAAATTCAAGTTTAGGCATGGGTTTGGTGTGATGGTTCATTTAGAGTTAAGGTTAAAGTTAGGGTTAAATTAGGGCTATGGTTAGCAATATATTTATTAAACTTGTTTTTGATTAAGGGAAAATAGGTTTTGATGGGCCCCTGAAACCCATTACAACATAAGAACAAAATATAGCCATTAAAGCACTACAAAAAGAAAGAGACAACAAAAATAGAAAAGATAGTTGACCAGCAAACAAAAGGCCAACAACAGAAAGACAACAAACAAGACTGACAGAGAAAAAGCCAAGGCTAGGTAAATTTCTTAAGCAGTTCAGCAGCTTCCAGCTCCAGTTGCTCCATGTTCTTAGCAGTCCACTTAATTTCCTTAATCTCCCTACTTTGGCTTTTCTTTTCTCTGGTGCTCGCGCGAGTTCTTCTTCCATGACCAGTCTCCTTATCTTCAAGGGTGTCTTCCTTCACCTCAGTGATGTCCCCAGAGGCCTTTTTCCCTTGATCACTATCAAGATTGATGATAAGAACCTTCATGCTTGCAAAGATGGCCTTTAAGATCTTATGACTTTGCTCCCCTATCTTCTTGAGCATATTCTCAACCCCTTCTAGCCTTTTTTCAGTAGCCCCAACTCTGTTCTCCAAGATTTGGAAGCTATTACGTTGTACATTAATGATCTCCTCAACATTACTGATTGCTTTGGTAAGTTCACTTAAACAATCAGGGAGGGAGCTAAATTTACCAGTGTCAATAGTTTCTAAAGTCTCAATTTTGCTGGCTTCCTCGGTTTGCTTGGCTTTTATGCTTGTTATTTCCTTTTGAACCTAGAGGAAAACCTTGTTGAACCTATATGTGCCATTTTAGAAGCAAAGGTCAATATCCAGATAGGAGCCATCATGGGCCTTGTCTCTCGCAGGATCCAAATTCACCTCCAGACCCACCTCCTTCAAATCAGCACTCTTAGCTTCCTTCATGGAGGTGTCCTCCCCAGTCAGTCCCTTATCCTTAGAACCAGTCAAGAAGGGCAAACTGTTCTTAGCTCCCACATCCTCATTTCTCAGAGTTTTCCTTTTATGCTTCTGGCTAGAGAGGATTTGGACCTCCTCGCTATCAGTCTCCATATCATCATCAGTCTCATCTTCCTCCTCATACCAGTTTTCATCATCCTCTCCCTTCTGCTTCCTTTTGGCCGACCCTTTACTCTGATCCTCTTGCCTTGTTTTTCTTCTTTGCTTGCTCGACCCAGCGACATGGGGGTCATCCTCAACATCAGCTTCAATGTCGTAACCTTCACCATCATCATCATATGAGTCTTCCAATTCCTTGTCCGACTCGGAAACCTCTGCAATGTTCAGATGAATGGTGGTATTCTTGATGTGATTGTACAAAATCACCATCAGACCCTCATGCATAGTAGGATTGGTTTTGGGGTTGGTAATGTCTTACATCGTTAGGTTAGGGTTAGGGTTAGTGTTAAAAAGTTATAGAATAAAGTTTGGTATCAAGGTTACAATTTTCATTAAGGTTGCACTAGGGTTTAGGTTCAAGTTTAATTAAGATTAAAAATAGAATAAGGATTGTTGGTGCAGAAGCACCTAGTTTTGAGTGCATTTTCTAGTTTTTGGTGTGTTAGTCTTTAGTTTGGTTTAGGTTTGTGAATAAGGGCCTACTCATAGGTCCAATTTTGTGTTTAATATGAATTTTGAGGATGAATGTCCATTAGCTCATGTATTTACTCAATTTTGGCATATGAGCCCTTGTAAGCCTAAAATGGCATAAACTTGCATTTTGTTGTCAAATTTCTTGATAAGCCTAATTTGGCATTGAGACGTGTCATGTTAGTGATTTTAAGTCATCCTAGGTGGTTTAGGATGAGTGACAAGGCATAAAAGGCAAAAATGCACTTTTTGCCAAAAGTTGTCAATGTTGCTCGACAACATTTTACAACTTTTGAGCAACTTTTTGAAAATTTGAGCATATCGATGGTTATGCAACTGATGGAGAGTTGGTTATAACTTAGATGGAATACAAATAATTCCTTGAGAAAAATTGGAATACATTGTGAAGACCTTTTTCCAGATTTACCTTGTATTTTCTCAAATTTTGAGCAGTAGTCTATACTTCATGGATTGATTTCATTGTTGTTATTTGATATTTCTTTGTACATGTTCTTGTAGTTCTCAAGAGGCATTTGAGTTAGTCTTTGTTGTAGGTTTGAATTGATTTTTTTATTTTATATTTCTCTCGGCCTGAGCAAGGGTTTTAGAGCCCAAACATGTTTCCAGCTTGAAGTCCTTTGATTTTGTTCAATAACCCTTGGGAATCGAGCCATGGAACCTTTTTATAGTGTATATAATCTTTTTTTTGGTTTGGAAGTCATTAAAAATCCATTGGACATCATTTTCTAGGTGAGCTTAGACATAGACCAGTTAGGTATGATTGAAAATTTGCAAGTGCTTGCAGAGATGATCAGGTTTGAAGATGCCAAGTGTTTGGCATGAGTAAGTGGGGTGTGGCAAAGTCTATTTGGAAGTTTGGAGGTGTGACAGACCGGGGAAGACATTAAACCCTTGGAAGAAGACCTAAAAGACCCAAAAACCCTTCAAAAATGCCATTTTCGGGTTCCATACCTGTACGGACAGACTTGGTTTACTCACCCAATGAATCTAAAAGCTAATCCAAAAGGGTACTCAGATTGTAAATGATTTTTCCTAGTTCTTTGAGACAATTTTGAGTAATTCCACAAAAACTGGTTAGGTAGGGCTAATTGGGGCTCTAGGGCTACTAGGCCTAGAAAATAGGAGAAAGAGGGAGTAATGGAGAAATGAATGAAACCCAATCACAAAACCAATTGATTGGCTTGGAAAAACCTTACGAACACCTACTACAACCCCTGCAAGCATATGTTAGAAGTTTGATAGATTGAGATTGGATTTACCCTTGTGAATCTCAACCGTGCATGAGCAGTCAGTGAGCACAGTTTGATTGGGAGCACTCCTAGAGAGTTTGAATGTTTTGATTGGTTGAAAGACTAGTGTAGAGTTAAGAGAGCCCACTAAGACATCACTCAACTTCCTATTGGAAAAGGATTGACTCTCTTTGAGTACCCCTCCCCATCATAGTGGTATCAGAGCAACCAAGATTTGGGAAGAATCCAGTACATGTCAGACACTGAGTTAGTATGAGAAAATAGTCTAAGGATGGTGACCAATACAAAGTTAGCCAAAAAATTAGAAGATCAAGAGGAAGAGAATAGACTCCTCAAGTAAAGATTACTATAGTTGGAGAGCAAACTAGACACAGTTGAAAACAAGAATGAGAAAGTGACAATTAAGGTCAATGAAGGGAAGGGTAAAGAACTAGTAGAAGAGGATAGAACACCTAAACCAGATCCTATTCTACTTGAAGAACCTTTCCTTAGAGCCATCAAAGCCTTAGGAGGGAAATCCTTGGAAGGAGTGCCACTTTTTTGTGGAAAAATGGAACCAGAAGTAGTTATGGAATGGAAGGATTGGAGAATCATTTTGAATGTGATGGCATCAGTAAGGCACAAAAGGTGAAGGTAGCCAAATCTAGGTTGAGAGGAGAAACCTTGACTTGGTGGAAATTCATCCAAGAAGAGAGGTAAAAGGAGGGTAAGAACCCAATAGCCACTTGGAAAGGAATGCTAGCCAAGATAAAAGAAGCATATATCCCTGAAGATTATGAGATCCAATTGTACAAAAGGAGACAAAACTTGAGACAAAGAGACTTAGATGCGAGCAACTACACTGAGGAATTTTAGAAGTTGTGTCTGAGATCCAAGGTGGTGGAAGATGAAAGCATCAAGGTAGTCAGATAATTGAATGGCTTGAGATGGAATATTCAAGAAGAATTGAGTTTTTTATATCCTAGGACCGTTCATAAGTGTTATCAATTGGTACTCAAGGTGGAAGAGAAGAGAAAAAAGAAACAAGAGCAAAGCAACAGAGGCAGAGGTAGGGGAAGAGATGGTAGAGGTCAAAGAGGTAGCTTTGGTGGAAGAAGTGTAGACCAAAGATCCCAAGGGGAATCCAAGTTGGTTGAGAAAAGTGGGGATTCCAATAGCAAGAGCAACTATAGAGGAAGGGGATATAGAAACTCTAGTAGAGGAAGGTCTAGTGGATCAGGAAGAGGGTCCTATTTTGCCATAATGAAGTGCTATAATTGCCATCAACTTGGACACCCATCCTATAGATATCCTAAGAAGTCTTCTTCATCCCAAGGAGGTGAGAGAAGAGTAAATTATGTTCAAGAAGATGTAGCAAACATAAAGGCATCATAAGGAAGTTTAGATTCAAAGGTTGGAGAGAATCTTATGATAAGAAGAGTCTTGATTAAAGAACCGGTTAAGGAGGAACCTAGCCAAAGGAGATCCTTGTTAGGATAAAGTGCAAGATCATGGGAAAGGTATGTAGAGTGGTGGTGGATTCAAGTTCCATAGATAACATAGTGTCACAAGAAGCAATGAGTAAGCTCAACCTACAAAGAATACCACATAGTGATCCTTATAGGGTTACATGGCTCAACAAGGGGTGGTATGTTCTTGTGAATGAACAAAATTTGGTGGAGTTTACTATAGGAGGCTACAAGGATAGAATGTTATGTGACATCTTTCCCATGGATGCTTGCCACCTACTCCTAGGTAGGCCATGGCAGTTTGATAGAAAAGCAATACACCATGGAGAGAATAATGCTTCTACTTTTCAAAAGGATGGAATCACCTACAAAATTCAGTCCATAGGAGACCAAGAAGAGGGCAGATCAAAGGGTTCTAATGTGCTGCTAGTTGGTGAGAAAGAGTTCATCAACACACTCAAGGAAGGAGAAGGAGTGGGGTTTGCAATTGGTGTAAGACCAAAAGAAGACAGCAAAGAGCAGAAAGTATGCATTCCCAAAGAAGTGCAACAGGTCCTAAATAAGTTTAAGGACATTATCAGTGATGGAACACCAGCAACCATGCCTCCTCAACATGCCATAAGTCACCAAATTGATTTCATAACTGGAACTTCATTGCCCAATAAGGCAGCCTACAAAATTACACCAGATCAGATGAAGGAGGTAACCAAGCAAATACAAGAACTCTTAGACAATGGACTAATAAGAAAGAGCATCAGCCCATGTGCAGTACCCACTATTTTGGCCCCAAAGAAGGGAGGTACTTGGAGACTTTGCACTGATTCTAGAGCCATAAACCGGATTACCATCAGGTATAGATTTCCCATTCTAATAATTGAAGATTTGATGGATTGTTTAGGAGGTGCTTAATACTTCACCAAGATAGACCTCAAGAGTGGTTAGCACCAAATCAGAATCAAGGAGGGTGATGAATGGAAGACAACCTTCAAGACCACAGAAGGACTCTATGAATGGCTTGTTATGCCATTTGGACTCACAAATGATCCTAGCACATTCCTGAGACTCATGAATGAAGTGCTCAAGGACTATATTGGTAAATTTATTGTTGTTTACTTACATAAAATCTTAATTTTTAGCAGGTGTAAAGATGAACATCTTAAGCATACAGAGACTGTATTGAGGAAACTATGTGATGAGCAACTAACCATCAATTTGGAGAAATGTGAGTTTATGAAACAGGAATTGATATATCTTGGGTTTGTCATCTCAAGAGGTGATTTGAAGATGGATACCTCTAAGGTGGAAGCCATAATCAGTTCACCTAAACCTAAGACAACAAGTGAAGTAAGAAGTTTTCATGGTTTGGCACAATTCTATAGAAAGTTCATCAGAGGATTTAGTGAGATATGTGCACCCATGCTTGATACAATCAAGGGAGGTATGAAAACCAAGTTTCAAAGGACAAAGGAAGAACAAAGAGTATTTGATCTCTTTAAGACAAAGGTGGCTACTCAACCGGTACTCATTTTTCCAAGCTTTGACAAACTCTTCACCATTGAATGTGATGCAAGCAACATAGAGATTGGAGCATGTTTAAGCCAAGACAATAGATCGGTTGCATTTTCAGTGAGAAGCTCAATGATGCAAAGAAAAGGTATTCATCTTATGGTTTGGAGTTGTATGCACTTGTTCAATCTCTTAGGAAATGGAAGCATTATTTGTTGCCTAAGGAATTTGTGGTTTATACTGATAATCAAGCTCTTAGCTTTCTCAATTCTCAAGAAAAGTTGAATCATAGGCATATTAAATGGGTAGAGTATTTGCAGTCATATACCTTTACCTACACAAGAAATAACAATGTAATAAAGTAGTTGATGCATTGAGTAGAAGGTTGCTAATGGTGCAAGAAGTGCAGATAAAAAGCATTGGAGTGGATAGTTTCAAGGATTTGTATCAAGATGATGAAGACTTTGTTGCTGCCTACAAGGTTTGCCAAGAGTTTGGAAACCATTTTCATAGTGAATATGAATATTACACCTTACAAGATGGACTTTTGTTCAAAGGAGGACAGCTATGTGTTCCCAAAGGGTCTATGAGAGAAAAGTTGATGCAAGAGAAGCACAATGGATGCCTAAGTGGACATTTTTGTTTGAACAAGACTTTGGAACTTGTCAAAAGATTATACTATTGGCCTAAGATGCAAAGAGATATCAGGAAATATGTGGAACAATGTGTGGTTTTCCAAAGAGCTAAAGGTACTTCTTCCAATGCTGATCTTTATCATCCTTTACCTATCCCCAACCAGCCATGGGAGTGTGTAAGTATGGATTTTGTTGTTGGTTAGCCTAAAACCAAATCAAGTTTTGATAGTATCTATGTTGTGGTAGATAGGTTTAGCAAGATGGCCCATTTTATTCCATGTAAGGTCACTCATGATGCGAGTCACATTGCTCACTTGTTTTTCAAGGAGGTTATTAGAATTCATGGTTTACCTATCATCATTGTATCAGATAGAGAAGCAAAGTTTATTGGTGATTTTTGGAAGACTTTGTGGCAGAGATTGGGTACTAACTTTTCTTTCAGTTCAGCCTATCATCCCCAAACGGATGGCCAAATAGAGGTGGTCAATAGAACACTTGGAAACCTTCTTAGATGCCTGACAAAGGAGTATGGACAAGCTTGGGATTAGATCATCCATCAAGCTGAGTTTGCCTACAATGACAATGTGAATAGGTCCACCAGTAAAAGCCCTTTTGAGATTGTGTATGGCCTTCATCCTAGAGGTGTTTTAGAGCTCAGAGATGTTGGAAAGATGGGGCAGAAGAGTGGTCATGCTTTGGAGATGGCTCAATCCATGCAAGAGGTTCATGAGCAGGTTAGGACAACCCTATTAGACACCACTCAAAGAATCAAGGAAAGAGTATATGAGAAAAGAAAGGATATACAATTTGCAGTTGGGGACATGGTCATGGTTCACTTGAACAAACAAAGGCTTCATAAAGGTGTCCCTAGTAAGCTTTAGATGAGGAGGATTGGTCCTTGCAAAATCTTGGCCAAGTATGGCAACAATGCTTACAAACTAGACCTACCCGGAGATATGGCTTTATCTCCCATCTTCAATGTTGTAGGTTTGGTGAAGTATAAGGGCACACTTCCAGAGGAAGGTAGTAGATTCTCAGAGGTCTCTCAAGCACTCTTAGACCTGCCCTTACCACCCGCACCCATGCCACAAGCCAAGAAGGTGTTAGACTCTAGAATTCTCAAGAAAATAAGGCATACCATCTATATGGAGCACTTAATCAAATGGCAGCACCTTCCAGCATCTAATTCTACTTGGGTACCTAAGGTACACTTTTCTAAGCTTGGAGTTCCCCTTTCTTTGTTGCCTAAAGGAGTCATTTGACTTCTTTCTCATTGGGGGAGTATGGTGTAGGAGCACCTAGTTTTGAGTGCATTTTCTAGTTTTGGGTGTGTTAGTCTTTAGTTTGGTTTAGGTTTGTGAATAAGGGCCTACTCATAGGTCCACTTTTGTGTTTAATATGCATTTTGAGAATGATTGTCTATTAGCTCATGTATTTACTCAATTTTGGCATATGAGCCCTTGTAAGCCTAAAATGGCATAAACTTGCATTTTATTGTCAAACATCTTGAAAAGACTCATTTGGAATTGAGACATGTCCTGTTAGTGTTTTTAAGTCATCCTGGGTGGTTTAGGGTGAGTGACAAGGCATAAAAGGCAAAAATGTACTTTTTTGGCAAAAGTTGTCAATGTTGCTCGACAACATTTTACAACTTTTGAGCAACTTTTTGAAAGTTTGAGCATATCGATGGATAGGAAACCGATGGAGAGTTGGTTAGAACTTAGATGGCATATAAATGCTCTGAGAATCAATTTAATCAAGTTGGTGAACACCTTGAGCAAAATTGAAATACATTATGAAGACCTTTTTCCAGATTTACCTTGTATTTTCTCAAATTTTGAACAGCAGTCTGTATTTCATGGATTGATTTAATTGTTATTCTTTGATATTTGATTTTTACATGTTCTTGTAGTGCTCAAAAGGCATTTGAGTTAGTCTTTGTTGTAGTTTTGAATTGAGTTTTTGATTTTATATTGCTCTAGACCTGAGCAAGGGTTTTAGAGCCCACACATAGTTCCAGCTTGAAGTCCTTTGAGTTTGTTCAATAACCCTTGGGACTCAAGCCATGGAACCTTTGTACAGTGTATATAATCTTTTTTTGGTTTGGAAGGCCTTATAAGGTCATTGGACATCATTTTCTAGACGAGCTCAGTCATAGCCTGGTTAGGAAATGATTGAAAATTTGCAAGTGCTTGCAGGGATGATCAAGTTTGAAGATGCCAAGTGTTTTTCATGAGTAAGTGGGGTGTGGTAGACTAGGGAAGACATTAAACCCTTGGAAGAAGACCCAAAAGACCCAAAAACCCTTCAAAAATGCCATTTTTGGTTTCCATACCTGTATGGATAGACCTGGTTTCCTCACCTAATGAATCTAAAAGTTCATCCAAAAGGGTACTCAGATCATAAATTATTTTTCATGTTCTTTGAGACAATTTTGAGTAATTCCACAAAAATCAGTTAGGTAGGGCTGATTGGGGCTCTAGGGCTACTAGGCCTAGAAATTAGGAGAAAGAGGGAGCGATGGAGAAATGAATGAAACCCAATCACAAAACTAGTTGATTGGCTTGGAAAAAACTTAAGGACACCTGCTACAACCCCTGCAAGCATATGTTAGAATTTTGATAGATTGAGGTTGGATTTACCCTTGTGAATCTCAACCATGCCTGAGTAGTCAGTGAGCACAGTTTGATTGGGATCACTCCTGGAGAGTTTGAATATTTTGATTGGTTGAAAGATTAGTGTAGAGTGAAGGGAGCCCACAAAGACATCACTCAACTTCCTATTGGAAAAGGATTGACTCTCTTTGAGTACCCCTCCCCATCAATTGCCATTACAACTAGGCTAAGTGTTGGGTTTTGTTGTCACGAAGGATGAACCTGCTTCTGTAAAGGAAATCAATACCACTACTTATGCAATCCCGTGCAACATGGAAACAAAACTTGAGTTGTGGGTAAACTCAAAATGGGAAATGAATCTCTGGGTTATGGGTCGGCCCCCTTTGAATACCTCCTAAAACTAATGATGGGTATGGAAAAGAGTAAGAAATGATTGAAAAAACTAAAAATTCAAACTATTCTGGGAGGTGATGCACCAAACTATGATGACGAAAATCATCATGACTCACAAAAATCTATCTAAAATTCTGCCTACACAAGATAATTAACCTCCCAATCACATGAGCATTTCTTAGAAAGGTTAAGTATTTATTAAACTTGGAAAGAAAAGTTATTTCACAACACAAATTTACCAAAACCTGCAACACCAACTAAGACTTGTGATTCTGAAAAAAACAATGATGCATGCACACTAAGGAGATGAAATATTCAAGGTTTTAGATGAAACAAAAAAATACTTCTATCAAATTTGTCATGAAAAACACAATTACCAAGGCAAACTCATGAAATTCTGCAAATAAAAGGAGTCTTTTGCAAATAATAGAACTGAAAACACTATTGTAAATCTCTCTATATCAATGAATGAGCTACAAATCTCTACAAATTCTCTTAAGGCAAGAGAAAAACAAAGGCAAGAACCTCAGAAAAAGCTAACAAGATTTCCTGTATATGCAATAATCTAGGGTATGCAAAACCTAATCAAAACTGCACTCTCCAAAAAAAACTGAAGTCTAAAATCCAAACTCAGAAGAAAAGCCTAAAAAATAGGTGCCAAATCTGCATGAAAAGATGCCAAGATGTTGTCAAAATAACCTCAAGTCAATGTGTAACCAAAGAGATCCCTAAAATCATGCTCAAACTGTTGATAATTGCCCTATCTCCAATTTGATCTGCTGCTGAAAAATTATTTCTATTCTATGCATGTATGTGTAATAAGGGGAATTTTAGAATAAATATTAAAGTCTAGCCAACATGACTTTCACTTTTAATATTCATTACATAGGCATGATTTCATCCCTTATTATGTCTAAATATTAATAGTGATTTATAAGAACACCACTTTAATATTTAATTCACATTTCTTCAATTATGATTGCATGCGTAAAATAAAAATAAAAAGATCTTTTAAGTGAAATTATTCAATTAATTATTTTATTTAAATAAATAGAAGTATTTTAAATAAAGATTTTAGATAATCTTTATATTACTTTTATCTTTACTTCTATTTGTGTAAATAAAATAAATAATTATTAATTATTATATTTATTATGTTAATAATGGTATATATATTTTATTCTTTATTTTTAATACCATTATTAATATATAAAATATAATAATAACATAAAGCAAGCTAAATTCACTTAATACAAAATATGGGTTTAAATCCCCCTCGGCTAGGATGACTACTAGGACTTAAAGTCCTTGTGGGGGAGTCAAAACTCGACCACCACATAAGAAATACTCAATAGTAGTAAATAAAAATAGAAACCCATTAAAAATCTCAGACGATTAAGGCATGGCATGAAAATTTGTGAAAAGATGTGAATGCATCATATGCCTTCATTTGCCTGCATGAAGAAACCCTTCTTTGACTGCAGCCATACGAGCTAGGGCTTGAGGGTTAATGGTTGGAAACTATTGTTTGAAGTAAGGATTTGAACTTGGCATTAACAGGAGGTATGAAGCTTTTTTTCCTCTTTCCTTTTCTGCTATTATTTCTGAAAAAGTTTCCTGCGGAGTATTTTCTTTTGTATATGCAAAATCTTAGGGTTTTGGAAATGAAAATCATTTCATAGATGGGTTTTTTCTTCATGATACTTGCAATATGTTACTCATTGCTCTGAAAATAATATTTGTATGAACTCTGCCCTCTTTTGAAATAAGTTTAGGGATTCTTGCGGGGTATCTATGCACATAATCAGGTTTTTGATCAAAAATATTTTATGGACATGAATAAAAGCTACAGTTAATGGATTTTTTTATGTATTCATTGTATATTTGCTTGTTGGCATAAAATAGGACGGTCGTTGCTTCTTTGTATATGGTTTCTCTATATCTTCAGAAAATATATCTCCCCTCAAGCTCTTGTGACCTTAGGGCTATTCTTGGACTATGTATCCTGCTTATATTATGTATTTACTGTGATATTATAGAGACTGTATACTCTGCCATTTTGTTCATTTTCTTACTCACTGTTTGTTTGCAACACTATGGAAAGAATGTGACTGTGGTTTGTGATTTCAATTGTGTGGTTGTACTTATGAAGCCTCTATCCTTACTATCTTATTCATTCTTTCAAGATCTCAAACATTGTTTGACAGTGATTTGCTTTGCTTGATAACTATAATCATTTGGGTTTTGTAGCTGGGTGGATATATAAAACTTGAAAATGAAGTCAATGCTCTTTATAATCCCCTTATTGGCTTTGATAGTCACTTGTTATTTTCTTGATGGCTCTGTCACTTGTAACTATCAAACCCTAAATGTTGTTACTGTCATGCTTCCTTTTGACTATTTTTTTAAACCTTAAATTATTGATACTATGATGATAGTCATCATTGGACCTTTGTCACTATTAATGGTTGCATTGATCTACAATATTTTCTCATAGATGTTCTCCATTGAAAATAAAGAAATAATATCTCTGTTATGATGTTTTAAGTATTTTATTTTTCTTAATAATAATGACTCAGGCTCCCTTCAACAGAGGAGGGTAGTTCTATGAAGGCTGAGTTCTAGCATTCGTTTAGCTTCCTTTCGGTTGCCTTATTATACATAGTTCATGTATTAGCTACTTCCTTCCTTCCCAATGGAGAATACTTTACCTTCCCTCACCCCCTCTCGAACTCCCTCGATTGGTTGAGCCCAGCATCTTTCCTAGAAAATGGTAGGGCCCATGCGACCTTCAACTATTTTCTGATACTATTGACAACTTCTATATTTCTTGATTTAGCTGCTCCTTGCGTTGAAGAACTGTGATAATGGCATGTAGGATTTTGTTCCTTTGATGTCTATACTTTAAAATTTGTGAACATCTCTTACACTGATCTCTCTTATAATTGCATTGTGACTGCCTTTTGATAGAGAGCTTCATTTTTATAGGACTCTTTGAGATTTTTACTATTTTTGAAGCTCTTTGACTATCCTCTAGATATTTATTGATTACCTACAATCAATATTTTCTCTGAGTTTTCTCATTCAATCACTTGAATACTTGTTTCCTCTTCCACAATACATTATCATTAAGGATCATTCATATACATCTTTTCTTGAGCAATCATTAAGTTGTGCTTTTGGATATCTATCCCAAGCATCATTATGACTATTACAATCAACTTTTGAACTTAGAATGCACTACTGATGATGGTTTTTACTTTGTACACTGCTATGAATAACCTTAGGAAATTTTGGCTCATGATCATATCCATGGTCTGAATCATTATTTTGTATCGGTTGTGACATTGTATCGTATCTCTTTTAATAGTTATATGTACTAATACCCCCTGTGATGTACAAGGTATTCAAGAACTGCATTAATTGTATCTTTTATGATTTGCAACTACGTATCACTATAAGGGTTGTCCTAAGTACTTTTTCCATGTTTAGCCTTTGGTCATGATTAGCTCTTACTTTGACTCTAATACTGTGAATTGAGTATTCACCGTTTTGATCTTTTCTTCATTTCTTTGTCTTTATCTGTATTGAAGTCACATGTGGTTTTAACTGACAAAGGTTACTATCCTGAAACATGCATTATACATCATTACCTGCATTGTATTTACTTTAGGAAACCTTTTGATGAGTATTCATGAATGCATGAAGGACTGTTTAGACTACTAAATACCACCATGGGTACTATTTAGCCTCTATGATTGATCATTTGTGAATGAAATATGTTATTGAATTGAAGATTGGTGGAAGGCTCTAATGAATGCAATCTACTTTTCTTTGCCCTATTAACTTAATGCTCTATCTAAAGAAGTTGTAACTTGTCATAGATACCCTGTCTTTGAAGGTCTTTTGAGAAAGCCGAAGTATGCTCTTTCCATATTGATTTGCTATTAAATTCCTCCTTGGACTCTATGAAGAAACACTGGTGACTATGTATGATGTTATGAATATTATTATTGTTTTGAGATTGCTTAACTTTTACCTCAAACTATGATTGTGACTTTGGATTGTTCATGCATATCACATATTTCTACCTTTAGCATGAGGTTACTGTGTTTATCTATCTACTTAGGGATGTATCCTATGTATTAATCATTGATGGCTATAGCTATTCTTAATCTTCACTTTTCACTGCCAATTATCTTCATTAATCATGAATTGGTTCATGGATCCTATGTTTCTTCTGCTCATTAAAGTCATGAAGACTTTTATGATTGTCTACTTCCATTCATCTCTATTCTCTAATTGTATTACTTGCTTTTCTAAGGCGGCTCTAGGGTATTATACTCTTGATTTTTACTCATCTCTCTATTCTAACCACTTTTATTAGAACAGAAAGTGACTGCATAAATATTCTCTTGATGAGATTTTTTAAAGCTGTCATGACTATCCTCTAACTCATTTGGCCTAAAGACTGCAAATAACCTCTATCTCAACACATAGGTACCAGGTCTGACTGTATCTTCAAAAGATTGTTCTAGTACTGTAACAAATATAGTTTTACCATTTTGATGACCTTTGAACTGCTAAGGGGTGCTACTCTATTACCTAGCTGATTCTCTGTGTGATACCCTTACAGTATCTTTATCTCTTTGTGACTATCATTTTATGGTGCTTGTATATACTTATATTGTGGATTATTCTTATCTTGTTGGGGTTGCACTCTTGTTCTGATTTGCATGAACTGATACACTGTGACTAATGATTTGAGCGGCCATTAGATTGTCCTTATGAAAAGGTTGCTTCTTTGTTGATGTTCATGGTCCTTAACCCTAAGAAGGCTATCATTTATCCACTCTCACTTAATCTTTTATTGATCATTGACCACCTCTATGCTTATGATCTAAGATTTGGAGACTATGTTGTTCACTGTTATTACCTTTAGGCTTCTACATGTCATGCAATATACCTTTGATGATGAATGCTTAGTATTGATTTCTCATAGATCTATCTCAAAAGGTCTTCTCCTCACTGATGTGCCATTGACTTGTTAGAGCTAAGGAGCTCATGCTCTCTTATGGTTGTGTGATCCTTTGTCTAAATGGTTGCTACAAGTTATGACTATTTTGATCTTTTGCCTTGACCTATTCCTCTTGACAATGAATGTAAATCACTGTGTTATTGACTGCTCATATCATTTCTCTTTGCCTTGGCTCTTTAGGCTACACTTTACTATTATTCATGAATGTGATTGTACCTTCTTTATGATGCATGGTTCTATGTTCTCTATATGTTGTGGCCTGTCATTATACATTTCTACCTTGATTCAACTATGATTTCTAATAAGCTATGGCATGGATTAATAAATATCTTTTCTTTTATGATATCATTGATTATTAGAATCTCTTCTCTATTTGATATGATGTTAATTCTGAGTCTGTATACTTGCCTTGACTCATGTGATGGCTTTAGTCACTTGTTGACCATGGAATGCAGTTTTATTGATTGTTGTATGTGTTGTCATTGGATGGAAGTTGTATACAGTAAAAATGGATAGTGAAAACAACAATATTGAAAGACTAAGAAAGATCCAACCACAAAACCCTAACATAACAATGAAAACACTCCACCATACACAAATGAAGATGCCTAAGACCATGCAAACAAACAAAATAAACCAAATATACCATTCACATGTCTAGTAGGGTTTCAATCTCCATTTCTTCCTATCTCCATTGATCTTGTTTGATATATTTGCTCTCAGATTTTTTGTGTGCACAAGAGCTCAGCAAAGAACGGATTGTGGTTGATAGCTTGATCGCAAGAAGGCTTGGTTGAAGTATTTGTTAGGGTTGTTAATGAAGAGGACATCCTCTTATATAGATAACACTGTAAGAAATGAAAGGATAAGATTAAGAGGTGTCAAGATAAATGGTCGGCTAGGATTAAAGGGTAGGTAGAGGAAATAATTAAATGATAAAGGGGGTAGGTAAGAGAAGAATTAAGAGATGAGTGACATGTGTCATGGGTAGAAAAGGTTAATGAATTAATTAAATAAATAAATATTTATTTAAGTAATATAGGAAGTGGGATCAATTAAATAAATAAAATATTTATTTGATTTAGGAAAAAGAACAATTTAAATAAATAAAAGTATTTATTTAAATGAGGAAAGGCTTAGAAGAGAATTAATGGATTAATTAAATAAATAAAAGTATTTATTTAAATGAGGAGAGGCTTAGAACAGGATTAATGAATTAATTAAATAAATAAGAATTTATCTAATTAATAGAAGACTTAGGATCAAATAATTAAATAATTTAAAAAATTATTTAATTAGACAGGACAATTTTAGATGTCTACATTTTTCCCCTCTTTGAGACAATGCAACTTGTCACGTTGGCTCAAAGAAGATAAGATAAACTGATACAAATTTACCCCAAGATGGGAATGATATGCCCCCTCAAGAGATTGGATGAAAAAATTGAAAGGGTTGCAGCCAATCTCTTGATAAGAAAGAAAGGCTCGAAAGGACTGACAAGATAGGGTGACAAGATCATGCATGAAGAAGAGACTGACACGGGAAACTAGTATTAAGTAGCCTATAAGATAGGGCCACAAGGAAAAAATTCTTATTTTCATCTACACACCTAAGAGATTAGAGTGCAGAGAGAGCATAGAGAAATCAAAGCAGTCGGTGACGATGAATAGAGTTCATAGGTTTGTTTGAGTTCGGCGATATCAGAGACTAGATGACATGGGTGATTTGGTAAGTACCTCGAAGCCACTTTGTAAATTTCTACATTTATTTCTATCATTAATACATTTTAGGGTAGATAAACAAAAACGTGAAATCAATGCTTGCACTAGGAACGCATCTAGGTCAATGTCAGGCACGCCTAGGTAGAATAAGTGTGTCTAGATTAGGTTTAGTTGCGTTTATGAATGTAATCGCATTTGAGTTTAGTATGGATGCGTCTATATGCAAAAGGCACATCTGTGTCACAAAGGTGCGTTTATGTAGGACAATGGCATGTCTATGATGTACAACCGCATCTAGAGCAAGCAATCACATTTAGGTTGATAAATACCATGTCTGTGTTGTAAAAACGTGTTTGTGTCTAAGTGGGCTCAAATTGGCAGCTCTGTGATGAACATACGTTGTTGATTGGATAAGTTGTTGAGAGGATACACTCGAGAAGGTGCCTTGGGGAAGACAAACTGAGAGATAGGTTAGAATCGACAATTTTGTGATGAACATACCTTATCAATTGGATAAGTTGTCGAGAGGATACACTCAAGCAGAGTCTCTAAACAAGATCAAGTGCAATGTGATGAACATATACACTAGGATGTAGTGCCATGTGATAGACATAGGTACTAGGATAGAATTAGCACTATGGGATGGACATGAGTACCACTAAGATTGACATGATTGGTTTGGTTGGATGCAGGAGTACTTGCCCCAGATAGAGTCATGGGAGAGATTCCCTATGACACAAAGGTTACGACAAGAGTTGACCTTTGAGGAGCGGGCAATTGTCAAGGGTATGGGATTGAGACACATCATGTATCTACCTGAGATTCAAGTGAACAGAGGATTACTAACTGCTCTAGCAGAGAGATGGCACTCAGAGACCTATTCATTTCATTTGTTGACTGGTGAGATGTTAGTCACTTTAAAGGATGTTTATAGGATCTTGAGGATACCGATCCACGACAAGCTGGTGTCGTATGACAGAGAGGGAGATAGGGATACACTGAGATGAATCTTTGGGGACCCAGAGCTGGAGATGAGATTGGGTCATGTCAGCTGGGTTGTTATGCTAGCTACCAGACGCAGACTATCGAGAGTAGTTGGAGGGGTAATTAGTGGTTACCTATGTCCAGACAGGGTGACACGAGGTATGGTTGTTGGTTGGTGGAGGACTCTAGAGACATTGGTGACACAACACATGAGATATGCATGGGGTCCATGTGTACTGGCATATTTATATCATGAGCTTCACTAGTTTGTGTATCTTGGTGGTTGCAGGTTAGGTTGCGGGGTAACTCTTTTACAGGTGTGGGCATATGAGCACATTGCAGTGACTAGACCGGTTCACTTCAGAGGGAGAGGGCATGGACAATCCTATGCATACTTATACAGTATGATCACTTCCCAACCATGGATTGGGAAGATGGACTATTGGAGACGGGTTACTGATGATATAGATAGTGTCATATGAAGACCCTATCTTGACTATGAGGATTGAGAGGAGGACGCCATGGAGCCACCATATGTTTTCAAGAGCAGGTATTTGATCAGGCGAACACCCTATATATTGGATAGGCATCTCATTGATAGGGTATGCAGGCAATTTGGGCGGCAGTAGATGATGCCTCGGGGATTTGGTGAGTTTGCACAGATAGTGCAAGAGCAAGCTCACTAGGGGTCAATTTTGTCCTATGATGCTACAGTTACATAGTTTGAGGAGATGATTCCTATGCCTTGGGATTTACTAAGGGATGTAGTTGATGCACGTACAAATGCAGAGTATGATGCTTATTTTGAAGCACATCCAGTACCAAGGTTGATAGATCTAGATGAGCCTATGGCAGCAAAGGATGGCGATGATGAGGATAGGGGTGGAGGGAGATGGAGGAGGCGGAGGAGAGGAGCAGTGAGGAGGGTGGTGAGGGGCAGGGGTGGATAGAGGGATGTTGGAGAGACAAGATCCATAGGAAGGGAGGCCATTGAGACCATCAAGGGGTAGAGGAGGACAAGTACTACAAGTTGGTGGATAGGTACAAGGACGGGTGCTAGGGACAGGCTAGGAAAGAAAAGGGTGCTCAAGGTGGAGATAAGGAGGAGGATAACCTGCTAGCACTGCGAGAGATTGCAGAAAGACAAGTCGATGAGATCGAGGATCTTGAGAGAGATGTGACTCAATTGAGGAGATAATTAGGAGAGATACAAAGGGAGAGGGATCGGGCCATCCAGAGATACACTGAGGTTGAGAAGGCAGGAGAGAAGCAGAGGACACAGGGGTTGCATATGCATATGTCCTACAAGCAAGAGAGGAGATAGCATATTGGAGAGATTTGTACTATGCATTTGTTCCTCTAGAGATGAGGGCTAAAAGCTTCAGGAGAGCTTCCAGGATGACTACCACAGGGGGAGGGGAGAGACGATAGGAATCCAGTGGCGGAGTTATGGGTCCACCCGCACCACCAGGAGAGGGAGATAGAGGAGGTAATCCTAGAGTAGGGACTTCGAGAGCTCAAATTCCTTTGAGGCTAGCTAGCTCCAAGGGAGGGAGTTCATCATAGCTCTTTTTGATCTAATTTTTGTATCAATATTTTGTACGATGATGTTAACACCTTTGGGTGATTTTGTAGCCTTATGAGATATTGACATCATTGTATCATGACATTTATTATTTTTTTATATATGAGATGATCCATCCTTGCGGTAGCTATATGTATGTGTACTATGTGTTGTTCTATATTATTTATGATTATGTGATGTAATGCCATGATTCTATATGATAATGAATGCTACATGTTTTATTACAAATGTGATGATGCTTATGCAATATTTAAATGATGCGATGAATATGTAATATGTTTTTGTTCTTTTATGTTTTAATATGTCATGCAAATGTGAATGTACTATATGTAGATGGATGTATGATTATTATCATGCTATAATTATTTACATGATGTGAATGCGAATGTATATATGATATGCTAATCAGTGGTGTGTGCAGGATGTAATGTGATTATGATTGCTAAATGCATGTATGAGATGAGATATGCTAACATGTGGTGATGCATGTGCAAACTACATGAAATGCAGATATTTTTGGTGCGTCATTAGACTCAGTCATGAGATAGAGGACTACACGAATTCAGGAAGGACAATGGAGGTCAATCATGAAACGGGAAGGGAAGGTAGAAGATATTGAAATGAAAGAGCTTCTTCTTCTTTATCATCTTTGAGATTTATTATGGCAAATAGGTTATGACAATAGAGGTATAGGTTGGACCAAGAAAGTCATTGTACCCATTTGCATGGAGATCAGACAATCGCAAACAAGGAATGCCCCAGATCACACTAGACTCATAGTGTCCTCATATCCTTGGACAAGCCATAGAATTACTAAGAGACAATCCACAGATAGCAAAACAATCCTTGCCTTTCTAGTCAAAGACATCCTCTAGATATAATCTCTAGTCAGAGACATCCCGAAAAAGCTAAAAGACATGTCACCAAAAAGATGAAATCAAAATAAAACCAAGACTTGACACCAACACACAATGAAATCTTCAAGTTATTTGTGCTTTTTGCCACATATGTTAACATGTTTGATTTGGACACAATGTTGTCATCCTTATAAAGGACAAATAATGTTGAAAAACCATGTTGCTGCCAAATTCTGCTGAGAGATTTGATTTGTTGAAAGCCCACTACTGCTTGCATCTCATCTGAAACTGACTGAATTCATGAAACTGATACTTTATTGCGAAGAAGAATGGAACTTTATTGCTGATTGGCGATGCAAATGACTTATTGTGGATTGTGCACAAAAAAAAAGGAATGAAAAGACAATGCTCCTCAAAACATGCGATACTCAGGGTACCACTTCCATCACTAGATTTAGGATTTTGCCCAAGTTGCAGATTGGACCCGATTTATTATGGAAGGAAAGGGTGAAAAGGGAGGTTTATTATGAATGGCTAACTAATCTTAGGTAGATCAATAACAAACCAGGATGGGAATGGGTAAGATTATTATGGATGGATAGACTATGAGTGTGTGCAAGGTGAAAGGATGAGATTGATTCCTAAAGGAGGGAGGAACAATGTCTCTACACATGGCGTCAGTAACCTAGTTTTCACCATGGTACTTTTCCAGGGCACCACCGAAGTGGTTTTCACCATTGGACGGATTTATTTCTCTTTTTTTTGTATTTTTTTATAATGGGATAATTTGAAAAACTATGTGTAAAACCTGTGAAGGTGCATGTTGTTGATAGGATCCTCCAAAGGTTCGCCATTTGTTGTTGAGATTTGATACACACCTGATACGTAGACTATTGTGATGATGTAATGACCAACCCAATTCGGCTTGAACTTTCCTTTCTTTTCTCGGTCCTGCTGATTTTTAGGATTATCTCTCAATACTAAGTCACTTACCTCAAATGTGTGAGGCTTTACCTTATGATTATAGTTGTGACTCATTCTCTATTGATAAGCCTTAAGATGATTAAAATTAGTTTGTCATTGTTCATCCAATAGTTCTAGTTCTTGTAAGCAGGAGACCCTATAGTCTTCATCACTGATTATATCACGCAAAGAGACTCGTAAGGAGGGTAACTCGACCTCAATAGGTAAGATAGCTTTGGCACCATAGATAAGTGAATAAAGGGTAGATCTAGCATGTGTGTGAACACTTGTGCGATAAGACAAGAGTGCAGGATTAAGTTGGATGTGGCAATTTCGGCCAACGTCATCAACTTCTTTTTGAGGATTCTGAGAACGGTTTTATTAAATGTCTCAGCTTGACCATTACCTTGAGGGTAGTATGGAGTGGAGAAGTGGTGGTAATATAGAAGCGATCATAAAGTTCACGAACATCTTGATTCTTGAAAGGACATGTGTTATCTGTGATGATGGAAAGAGGAACACCGTAACAATAGATAATGTAATTAAGGATGAATGTAGCAATCCATTTTCCATAGACTTGGGTGAGAGGAATGGCTTCAATCCATTTTATAAAATATTTTGTGGTAGTGATAATGAATTTATGGCCATTGGAAGAAGGAGGGTGAATCTTGCCTATGAGATCAAGTCCCCACTGACAAAAGGGCCAAGGAGTCGTAATTGGTTGAAGTTACTGAGCTAGCACATGAATGAGGTCTCCATGAATCTGACATTTCTTACATGTATTGACAAACTGATGTGAGTCTTTTTCCATAGTGGGCCAGTAGTATCCAGTCCTGATAAGTTTCTTGGCCAGGGTCGGACCACTAGAATGGGCACCACATATACCTTCATGAACCTCTCATAATGCAATCTAAGCTTCATCACTCTCTAAACATCTAATAAGAGTGTCATCTAGACCTCAACGGTAAAGGGTATCAGCTAAAATGACATAGCGAGAAGATTGGTGGATGAAAGTACAATGTTGATTATTGGATAGGTCAGGGGGGAGGGTGTTGTTGCGAAGTTATGTAAAAATGGCACCGTACCAATGGGAATCGGGACCAACGACACATATCATCTCAGTAGGAGTAATCTCATATGAGGGAACCAAAAGGTTGTCCACCAAGAACTCGTAGCGGGTTTCATTTTGTGGTAGATCGATCAATGAATCAATAGTAGCCATGGTGTCTATAGCTAGATTATTTTCCCTTGGAATCTTCTCAAAGATTATCGCTGTGAAGTATTGTTTGAAATAATCTACCATTTTCTTATAAGGAAATAATTTTTCATCTTTTGTCTGGTAGTCATCATTTGCTTGACGAATTACAAGTTGAGAGTCCCCAAAAACATGAAGTTCCTGGATCTTCCATTGAACTATTTGTAAACTTGTAGTCAACACTCCTTACTCTGTTATGTTATTGGTATAGAGAAATGATAATCGATAGGATTTATCAATGGAATCCCCTTGAGGAGTGATAAAGAGGATACTAGCTCTTGTGCCATGTTGCATGTATGAACCATCAAAGTATAAGTGCCAAGGCTTTGTGTGTGTCACCGTCAGAATGGATTCATCTGGAAACTCTGAAGTCATAGGAGTATCATCAATCATGGGTGCATCTTCCAATTAATCTGCAATATCTTGTCCTTTGATTTCTTTTCTATCAACATATTCAATGTCGAATTCACTTAGAATCATAACCCATTTAGCTAATCTGTCAGTGAGTGTTGCCTTATTGAGAAGATATTTTAGTGGATCTATCCTTGCAATGAGCTTAGTTTTATGAGTTAGCATGTAATCTCATATTTTATGCGAGGCAAAAATCAAAGCAAGACATGCACACTTAATCGGCGTGTAGTTTATCTCATAGTCGACCAAATTACGACTAATGTAATATACTGCTCTTTCTTTGCCTTTGTTGTCTTGTTGTGCCAAGAGTGCCCCTAGTGTTGTTTGTGTAGTTGAAATGTATAGTACCAAGGGTCTTCCTGGAACTGGCGGCATCAAAACCGGTGGGCTTAGGAGATAATCTTTCAGTATATAAAACTCATGTTGACATTTATCATCCCACTTGAATTTGATGCTTTTTGTGGAGTAAATGTTGAAAAGGATGACATTTATCATCAAGTTGAGCAATGAATCTTCGTATAGATTGGATTCTTCCTTATCAAGACCAAAGTTGACTGATATTCTTTGGTGGTGGCATTTCTAATATAGCTCTAACTTTTGTTGGATCGGATTCAATTCCTCTTTTTGAGATGATGTATCCAAGGAGTTTTCCAGAGGTTACTCCAAAGACACACTTCTTAGGATTTAATCTAACTTTGTATTTCTCTAGCCGATTGAAGACCATTGAAAGGATGTCCAAATGTGTTTCTATTTCTAATGACTTACCTAGGAGGTCATCAACACAATCTTCCATAGTAACATGCATAATATCATGAAAGATGGTAGTCATAGCTCTTTGGTATGTGGCACCAGTGTTCTTTAGTCTGGAGGACATAACATTCCAATAGAAAATTCCCTAGGGACAAGTAAATATTGTTTTGTGCTGATCTTCAGGTGCGATTTTTATCTAGTTATAGCCAGAAATTCCATCCATCAAAGATAACATTGCATGGCCAGCTGTAAGATCCACTATTAAATCAATATTTGGTAGCATAAAATCATCTTTAGGACAAGCTTTGTTTATGTCTCTGAAATCTGTACATATTCTGATCCTGCGATCTGGCTTGCTGACAAGTACTAAGTTAGAGATCCACTCAGGATAATGAATTGGTCTTATGAATCCAACATCCAATGGTTTCTCAAGTTGTACCTTTACTAAGAGTGCCACTTGTGGATGCATTTTCCTTAATTTCTATTTCACTGGCTTTGCTCCCGGTGTAACTATCGAATGGTGCATAACTAGATCAAGATCTAATCCAAGCATATCTGCATATGACCATGCAAAATTGATTTGTCATTCTGTGAAGAAACTTATGAACTTCGGCCTTTCTTTTTCTATCAGGGATTGTGCTAAGAATATGCTGTGTGGAATCTCTTCTATGCCAATGTTTGTTTTGATAGTTTCCTCCACCAACATGGATGATTTCTCTTCATATGATGTCATCGAGAGAATGTCGAGCCTTCCATCTTCGGGTGTGTCAGAGAGGTTTTCACCCTCAGATTTGTCCTTTCTTTTTACTTTTTTAAAGTTGGACAATGCCACGGTGTGGTTTTCACCATAAGACCCATGATTTTTGTATATATATATTTTTGCGACTAGAAGGCCCAACACCCTCACCGAAGTATGCCACGCTATTGAGTTCTATAGTGTACCCTACTTTATGGTTCCCAAGTGGAAGATCATCTCGTATGCCCAAGTAGTCTATGAAAGCATCATCATTTTCAAATATGTCTAGTTGTAAGGTTCCTATTTGGTCCCAATCAATGAGTTGTGAGTGAATAAGGGGAAGACCATCAATGTTTTCAAAGTCAGCGAGAGTAAGGGTAAAGACACAATTGTCTTCAAGTATGTCAAGGTACTTATCGAGTTCGGCACTAGCACTCTCCTTATTTGTCTCAATTGTAAACGAATCCAAATTGACATCACTAGAAGTGCATTCAGCAACAGGAGTCCTCACTCTATGTGATTTTGACTTAGAACCCAAAAACAAGGACTGTTTGGGATACTTAGAAGTTTTTTCTTTATCATCCTCTTTTTGTGGTGTAGACTCTGAAGTAGTTTGACCAACCCTAAATTTTATATTGAACTCTTCTTCCTCTATGGGTTCACCTAGTTCTATAGAATGTTTCGGTGAGCTCGTAATCACTAGATGATTTGTATGAACCTCATTCCCATTCATTGGAATCTGTGGAGTATCATTTTTCTTATTGATCATTAGAGTCCATGATTTGCAATGCTTCTTTAGATTTGTGAGTACCCTAACCTGAAAGGTATGAAACCAATTCCTTTGGAGCACTGATTTTTGAATGTCAATTCTGGTTGCAAAGGTTGATTAATTCCTTCTTTTCTTAAGCCAAGAGGTCTCTTACCATCATATCCAAATTTTTGCAAGATCTTGAATCCTTTACCATACATTTCACATGGTATCTTGATGTGATCTTGTGCATCCTCTTCGAGTTCTTTATAAAGCTTTTTGTATAAGTCCTCTTCCATCTCACCCCACTTTTGGAATATAGTAGGATCCCATTTTAGTACAATGATAGATACTCTTTTAGAAGGATGTGGTCATCCATACTCTTTTGGAGAATCCATTACTTATCTTCGATACATAGTTTGATTTAATGTGTACTCACCCATGCCTTTATCCTAAGATAGACTATGAGGGAAAATATCCTCATTGTCATCCTCATTGTGTGTCAGGTGCCTCTATGATTGTAATAGCATATGTGCTCAATGCGAGCACGTCTGTGTCTTGCAGGTGCATTTGTATAGGATAGGCATGTTTTTGAAGTATGTAAGTGTGTTTGCATCATGAATGCGCATTTATGTCTTCAAGGTCAAATCGGCAATTCTGTGATAAACATAAGTTGTCGATTGGATAAGTTGTTGAGAGGATACATTCAAGAAGGTCCTCTAGGGAAGACTACGATAGTAGATAGGGCTGGGATTGAAAATTTTGTGATAGAACATACGTTGCCAATCAGGAATCTACTCAAGAGGATACACTCAAGAAGAGCCCTAGGATAGGATAGATCGAGGCACTTTGTGATGAATAGGGAGTACCATAAAAATTGACAATTTTGTGATAGAACATACGTTGTCAATTGGATTAGGCTGAAATTGACAATGATGTGATAGAACATACGTTGTCAATTGGATAAGATACTCAAGAGGATACACTCAATTAGGTTCTCTAAAGATAGGATAAAAGCAGCACTTTGTGATGAACATGGAATGCTACTAGGATAGAAAGCATCACTTTGTGATGAACAGGGAATGCCACTAGGATAGGAAGCAACACTTTGTGATGAACAAGGAGTACCACTAGGATAAGAAGCAACACTTTGCGATGAACAGGGAGTACCACTAGGATAAGAAGCAGCACTTTGTGATGAACATGGAGTACCACTAGGATAAGAAGAAGCACTTTGTGATGAATAGGGAATGCCACTAGGATTGAAATAGTTGATTTGCTTGACTGTAGGAGGACCTACCGATGCTAGAGTCACAGGAGAGATTCCCTTCAACTCAGAGTTTACAACCAAAGCTGACACTCAAGGATAGAGCAATAGTTGAGGCCATGGGCTTGCGACACATTATGTATATGCCTGAGTTTTAGGAAAACATGGGATTGTTGGCTACATTAGCTGAGAGATGGCACTCAGAGACTTGCATGTTTCATCTATCAATGGGTGAGATGACAGTCACCTTAGAGGATGTATACAAGATACTATAGATAATGATCGATGGGGAGTTGGTTCCTTATGATTGAGACAGAGACAGGAATGCACTGAGATGAGTGTTTCAGGATCTAGGACTGGAGATAAGGGTTGGACATGTGGCTTGGGATACCATGACAGCGACACGATTGGCACTACCGATGATGCTAGGAGGAGTGATCAGTGGATTCCTTTGTCTAGATAGGGTGATACGAGGGTTGGTTGTGGGATGGGGGAGGACTCTGGAGACATTGCTGACAGAGCACACCAGGTTTGCATGGGGGCTGTGTCTGCTAACACACTTGTATTATGAGCTGCATCAGTTTGTGTATCACGGATCAGCAGGATTGGGGTGCGAAGTGACACTGTTGTAGGTATGGGCATATGAGCATCTGTCAGTTACATGTTCGATACACTTTAGAGGCATGGGACATGGGCGCAGCTATGTACATTTATATGATATGATTACATCACAACCATGGATTGGGAGACTAGAGTATTGGCGTCGAGTTATGGACGAGATAGACGGTTTGGTATGGAGGTCATACTTAGATTATGAGGAGTGGGAGGATGATGCAGTGGAGTTTCCATATGTATTCAAAAGTAGGTATCTGATAGGGAGGACACCATATGTGATTGAGAGGCATTTGATAGATAGGGTGTGAAGGCAGTTTGGCAGGATACAACGGATGCCATGGGGTTCAGGGATGTATGCACAGACAGTGAGGGATTGGGTGCATTTGGGGCCATTCCTTTCTTATGATCAAGCTATGAAACAAATGGTAGAGATGGTTCCCATGCCTTGGGATATGGGCAGATGTATAGGATGTATGGATGGATGCAGAGTACACTCCATATTGGGGAGATCATCCCTTTCCATGGCTAATGGATCCAGGGGAGCTGATAGAGGGAGACGGTGGACATGGGGCATAGTGAGAGAGAGGAGAGATGATGGAGAGGAGAGACAAGCTCCTGTAGTGAGGGGTAGAGGTGAATTTCCATTACAAGTGCCAGCAACACAGGTTCCTAGACAGGTATAGGCTCCTAGATAGGTATAGGGATAGGAGCAGCCACTTAGATAGGGTGAGGGGGGAGAGGAGGAGGATGAGATACTATCCTTGAGGGAGATCTATCAAGGACAGGTAGATGAGATCCAAGATCTAGAGAGGGAGACAGCTAGGTTCAGGAGACAACCAAGGGACACTAAGCGGGAGAGGGATCGGGCTATTTAGCGCTATACAGAGGCTGAGACGGCACTAAGGGCAGGGAGGCAGGTAGCAGAGGACACAGGGGCTGGATACACCTATTTTCTATGGGTAGGGGAGGAGATAGGCTACTGGAGAGACCTATACTATGGAGCAGTGCCACTAGATCAGCGGGCTAGGAGCTTTCAAAGACCATCATGGACAGCGACGACCTCTGGAGGGAGAGATAGGAGACAGGCATCTAGTGGTGGGGTCATGGGTCCTCCACCACCACCAGATAGAGGGGGCAGGAGAGATGATCCTGGGGTGGGTCCTTCCAAGGCTCAAAATCCATTGAGGCCAGCTAGCTCCGAGGGAGGGAGTTCATCATAGCCTTAGAGGGCTTCCTATGTATTAGTTTTGTACCATTTTGTATGATGACACCTTCGGGTGATTGTAGCCATATGTATTTTGACATCATTGTACCATGACACATGATTTTTTGATATATGTATGAGATGATTCATCCTTGCGGTAGCTATATGCATGTGTACCTATGTGATGTTTCTATGTGATGCATGTATCTATGTGATGCTTATGATATGGATGCAAATATGTACATGATGAAATGCAATATTTTTGTTCTTTTATGTTTTTAATATGTTATGCCAATGTGAATATATGAAATGCAGATGAATATGATAATGCAAATAACTATTTACATGATGAGAATGTAAAATGTGCTAGCATGTGTTGTGTGCAGGATGTGATGCAATTTTGATATCTATATGTATGTATGAAATGATTAATATGTGGTAGTACAGGTGCAAATTACATGAGATGCAAATGTTTTTGGTGTGTCATTGTACTCAGTCATGTGATAGAAAGCTACACAGACTCAAGAAGGACTATGGAGGTCAATCAAGAAAGGGAGATGGAAGATAGAAGATATGAAAGTGAAAGAGCTTCTTGTGCGTTATCGTCATTGAGTTTTATTATGGCGAATAGGTTATGACAATCCAGATATATGTTTGACCCAGAAAGTCATTGTACCTATTTGCATGGAGATAGGACAGTCGCAAACAAGGAATGCCCCAATTCATACTAGACTCCCAGTGTCCTCATATCCTTGGACAAGTCATAGCATTACTAAGAGACAATCCATATACAACAAAAGAAAAATAGGTGACGATACCCAATCCTTGCCTTTCTAGTCAAAGACATCTTGGAGATAGAATTTCTAGTCAGAGACATCCCAGAAAAGATAAAAGACATGTCACCAAAAGATAAACTCAAAAGAAAACCAAGACTCGACACCAACATCCACTGTAGTTGTCAAGTTTAGTGTCTCTTGTCACTTGTATAAGTCTATTTGATTGTGGTCACAATGTTTACTTTCACAAAAGGATAGATAGCACTGAACCATAATGTTGTCTGAGTCTATTGAAAGATTTGATTTGTTGAAGCCCATTATTGTTGTTGTGTCTCATCTAAAACTAACTAAATCCATGCAATGATACTTTATTGCGGAGAAGACGAAACTTTATTGTGGATTGGTGATGCAAATGTTGCTTTATTGTGGATAGTGCATGGATAGGCTGAAGAAATATGGAAGAGACTGTACTCCTTAGAACATGTGATGTGCTCAGATCCACACCCATCACTAGACATAGGGTTTGCCTTAGCCACATATAGGAGCTGATTTATTATGGATGGAAAGGGGTGAAAAGGAGGGATTATTATGAATGGCTAACCAATCTTGGGTAGATCAATAACAAGCCATGATGGGAATGGGTGTTTATTATGGATGGATAGGTTGTGAGTGTGTGCAAAGTGAAGGATGAAATGGAATCCTGAAGGAGGGAGGAGCAATGTCTCTATGCATGGCACCAGTGACCTGGTTTTCACCATAGTACTTGCCCATCATGGTACTTGCCCAAGGTGCCACCGAAGTGGTTTTCAACATTGGATAGATTTATTTCTCTTTACTTTTTTCTCTTAAAGTAGCCTCGTAGACAGGTATAGGGGTAAGGACAAGGACAGGGACAGGAGCAGCCACAAGGACAGGGGGAGGGGGGAGAGGAGGATGAGCTACTATCCTTGAGGGAGATCTCCCAGGGACAGGCAGATGAGATCCAGGATCTAGAGAGGGAGACATCTAGGCTCAAGAGATAGCTGAGGGACACTAAGAGGGAGAGGGATCAGGCTATTCAATGCTATACAGAGGCTGAGATAGCACTGAGGGCGGGGAGGCAGGCAGCATAGGACACAGGGGCTAGATACGCCTATGTTCTGCAGGCAGGGGATGAGATAGGCTATTGGAGAGACCTATACTATGGAGCAGTACCAAAAGATCAGTGGGCTAGGAGCTTCTAGAGACCATCGCGGATTGCGACGACCACTGGAGGGAGAGACGGGAGACGGGCATCTAGCGGTGGGGTCATGGGTCCTCCACCACCACCAGATAGAGGGGGTAGGAGAGATGATCCTGGGGTGGGTCCTTCCAGGGCTCAGAATCCATCAAGGCCAGCCATCTCCGAGGGAGGGAGTTCATCATAGCCTTATAGGGCTCCCTATGTATCAGTTTTGTACCATTTTATATGATGACACCTTTGGGTGATTGTAGCCATATGTATTTTGACATAATTGTATCATGAAACTTGTGATTTTGATATATATATATGAGATGATTCATCATTGTGGTAGCTATATGCATGTGTACCTATGTGATGTTGCTTCTATGTGATGCTTGTTGCTTATGATATGAATACAAATATGTACATGATGCAATGCAATATTTTTGTTCTTTTACATTTTATATTTTATGCAAATGCAAATGTGAATGTATGAAATGCAAATGAATATGATAATGCAAAGAACTATTTACATGATGAGAATGTAAAATGTGCTAACATGTGTTGTGTGCAGGATGTGATGTAATTGTGATATCTATATGTATATACGAAATGCTAATATGTGGTAATGCAGGTGCAAACTACAAGAAATACAAATATTTTTGGTGTGTCATTATACTCAGTCATGTGATAACGGACTACATGGACTCAAGAAGGATGATGGAGGCTAATCAAGAAAGGGGGATGAACAATAGAAGATATGGAAGTGAAAGAGCTTCTTGTGCTATTATCACCATTGAGCTTTATTATGGAAAATAGTAGGTTATGACAATCGAGGCATATGTTTGAATCAGAAAGTCATTGTACCTATTTGCATGGAGATTAGACAGTCGCAAACAAGGAATGCCCCAGTTCACACTAGACTCACAGTGTCCTCATATCCTTGGACAAGTCATAGCATTACTAAGAGACAATCCACAAACAGCAAACAAAAATAGGTGACGATACCCCATCCTCGCCTTTCTAGTCAAAGACATCCTTGAGATAAAATATATAGTCAGAGACATCCTGGAAAAGCTAAAAGACATGTCACCAGAAAGATAAAATCAAAAGAAAACCAAGACTCAACACCAACATCCACTGTAGTCCTCAAGTTTAGTGTCTCTTGTCACTTTAATAAGTCTTATTTGATTGTGGTCACAATGTTTACTTTCACAAAAGTATAGATAGCACTGAACCATAATGTTGTCTGAGTCTATTGAAAGATTTGATTTGTTGAAGCCCATTGATGCTTGTGTCTCATCTCAAACTGACTGAATCCATGAAACTGATACTTTATTGCAGAGAAGATGGAACTTTATTGCGGATCTATGATATAAGTGTTTCTTTATTGTGGATTGTGGGCAGATAGACTGAAGAAGACTAGAAGAAACTGTACTCCTCGGAACGTGTGATGATCTTAGTTCCACACCCATAACTAGACTTAGGATTTGCCTTAGCCATAGATAGGAGCTGATTTATTATGGATGGAAAGGGTGAAAAGGAGGGATTATTATGAATGGCTGACCAATCTTAGGTAGATCAATGACAAGCCATGATGGGAATGGGTAAGTTTATTATGGATGAAGAGGTTGTGAGTGTGTGCAAAGTGAAGGATGAAATGGAATCCTGAAGGAGGGAGGAGCAATGTCTCTACGCATGGTGCCAGTGACCCGGTTTTCACCATGGTACTTGCCCAAGGCACCACCAAAGTGGTTTTCACCATTGGACAAAATGCTTTTTTCTTTACTTTTTTATTTTTCAATTTATTTTTTATTTTTTATTTTTTTTGTGTCACAAGGCGCTTGTTTACTAGGTTTTCACTAAGGAACGATGTTTTATGTTTATGATTTTTTTGATTTTTTTTGTATTTTTGAATTAGGATACTCTGAAGAGCTATGTGTAAAACTTGCAAAGGTGCATGCTATTGATAGGATCCTCCAAAGGTTCGCCCTCTATGGTTGAGAGCTGATATGCACCGGATCCATAGGTTGTTGTAATGATGTAAGGACCAAGCCAATTTGGTTCGAATTTGCCCTTCTTCTCTCTATCTAGCTGATTCTTAGGATTTTCTTTTAGAACTAAGTCACCTACCTCAAATGTGTGAGGCTTCACCTTGTGATTGTAGCTACATTGTTCCTTGACTAAATGATGTGTAGCTCAAGTGACTGTCTTCCTTAATAAAGGAACTAAGATAGAATTACTAGTGTGTGGACTACATAGGCCCAAATGCGTGTCACCTAAATAATTTTGGGCATCCCTGATAACAAATTCCCTTGAGGAAGCTCCATTAAAGGTCCATGATGTATTGCTAGAAGGGACAGGATGTGCGGAACAAGTGGATGAGTGATGAAGGCTTATGATTGCAAAAAGAAGTGAAAGTAGGATGGCATGATGGAGACTTAGGATCAACAAGTATGCTTTTTGACTTGAAATTTTAGAACTTTTGCCCCCAGTTATTTTTATATTAGGGGAGATCATTTCTTGCTCTTTTCCTTTCAAAGGATTTTTATCCTTGACCTTGATTTTTGCAAAGTCCAATAGCTTTTGATTTTGATTTGGACTGAAGGACTTTTCTTTAGTTTTGACTTTTAGTTTTTTCTTTACAAGGCTTGATTTTTGATCCCCAATTAGTAAGGGATTTTATGATTCTTGTTGATCCAAGTCTAGGAAAAGAGTGGAAATGGAAGGAGTTGATGAAATGGTAAGGCTATATGAGTTCTCAAGAGGGCTGGTGATACACTCAATAGATTCTTTTTTGGAACCACTCTTAGGACTATTGATATAAAGAGTTGCTTGCACCACTAGAGGATATTTGCATTCAGACTTAGTGGCCACAACACTAGGTGGTTCACACCCAATTCCTTGCAAATTGTTTATAGATTATTCCTATTGACTAAATGTGTTAGGAGATAGTGGGAGTTGATCAACATGAAAGATATACTCACCACATCCCATGTCTTTAATCTTCAACTTTTCTTTGATCTCTACTTGTTTTGATGTAGAAGCTTTGAAGGATTCAGGATCAACATATGTTGATGAAGGAACAATTTCTCGATTGACTAGGATTGTTATTTCTGATCTAGGTCGCATATTGTTGCAATATATGAATGGCTTTGGATCAGCTTTGATGGTTACTTCAACTCCATTGTGTGGAAACTTGATACATCGATGATATATTGAGGGAATAGCTCTCATTTCATGAATCCATGGGCATCCTAGCAATATGTTGTATGTGAGCTCTAGATCAAGGACTTGACAAACCACATCCTTAGTAACTGGCCCAACTCTAAGAGGTAAGGTGATTGTGCCTTTGGATGAAAGCTCTTCATCAACATATGTCTTGATGGTAATTTTGTTTGTAGCATTCACAACTTTTTCAGAATATCACAATTGCTTAAGAGTATTCAATGTACATATTGAGACCAACTCCTCCATCTATCAGGACTCATTTTATTCAATGTTTGTATAGGAAGGCTTCAATGTGTAAAGGTGCATTATGTGGTTGGCCTACAGAGGTGTCATCAACTTTGGTGAATGTAAGAGAATGTGGAACAGAAAGGTATCCCACCATGTCTTGAAACTGGTCCAGGTTCAGATCAGTGGGGATGAAAGTGTCTCTCAAAGTTTTGTCAAGAATGGATTTATGTGCGGGGGATATGCGTAAAAGTTCAAGGATGGAGATAAGCATGGGTGTTTTCCCTAACTGTTCTACAAGGTCGTACTCAAGTTTAGTTGCTAAGGAAGTGGTTTTTTTAGCTGGAACACCTTGTAAAGTGAATTTACCTCGACGAGTTGTAACATTACATTCAGAGGTGGGTTCAGAAGAAGGTCCAATGCCTTTTAGGACAACCTTGGGTCTTTGGGTATTATTTTCAAGCATTTTTTCCTTTATGATAATGGTAGAGACATAATTGTCAATCGAAATGTGATTGATAGTTGAATCATAGTTATAGGATGCTCTAGTATAGTTGGTTTGGTAATCTGTGGCTTTGGTGTTTCCCTTGTCATGTTTTAGGAATGGTTCTTTAAACATTTCATATTCTTGGTTAGATGAGTGTCCCTCGATCTCAATGTCACCTCTATCAATAAGATCTTGTATAATGTTATTCAAATGATGACAATTTCCTATTTTATGTCCTTTTCTCTTGTGATATTCATAGTATTCATCGTCATTCCACCAATTTGGTTTGACCTTTGGCTCATATGGAGGCATATCTGGAATTGTTATTATTTTGTTTGCCACTAGCTTCTTGAAATTTGACTCAAGTGGTTCTCCCAATGGGGTGTATTTACTTCATGTTTTTGAAGTTGTTTGAGTATTCACTTGATTGTTTATAGAGCTTGATCCAGAAAAAATGATTTTGGGTCATACTGCATTAGCATCAGCAACACCATCATTGACTATGTTCTTGTTTTTATTCCAAAATCTTGGCTTGTCTTTTCCTTTAAAGTCCTCTTTGTTTTCTTTGAATATTTTGACGATGCCTTGCTCAACTAGGACCTTCTCTGTTGCTAAGCCTTTTTCAATGACGTCCTTGAAAGTGGATAAACAAGCTTTCCTTAGATCATAACCAATGTATTTCTTTCCATTTTGGGTGAACATCTCTACCATTTGTTTTTGTGGAATTTCACAAGAGCATCTGCTGGCTAGATTCCTCCATATTTATAAAAATGATGAAAAAGACTCTCCATCCTTTTGCTTAGTGTTGTGCAAAGTAGTGACTGATATGTATATCTCTATGTTGTATGAGAAATGTTGGATAAATGCCTCTGCTAAGTCACCTCATGACTTAATTCTAGGCGGGAGTTGGGAGAACCATTCCATAGCTTGATCACCTAAGCTTTATGGGAACAATCTCATCAAGTACATTTCTTCTTATGCTACCTCAATGCAAGCTATAAAAAAAAAATTTATATGTGCCTTAGGATCCCCTTTTCCTCTATACTTATCAAACTTAGGTGTCACAAAGTGTGTAGGAAATGGAAGGCATTGGAATTATTTTGTCAAATGGATAGGGGCATATGTCTCTCCTTGTGTAAGCTGGCTTTGATGTATTTATGTCCTCCATTTTCATTTGTAAGTCCTTAATTTGCTGCTCCAAATTGTTCTTAGGTGGAGACCAACTTCTTGGACCATACCCCATGCCTGAACCACCGGGTGGAGGAGGAGCATGTCGCATATATCGATGATATTAATCATACACATGTTCATATGGAGGAGGTCTATAGTGATGTTGCGTATAAGGACCACTTGGTATAGAGTCATGATGAGGAATGGAATATTTGTTTTGTCCATGTATACCATACTCTACAGGCATGTCATGAGTTTGTTCTAATGTGTTGCCCCCAAATTTGATGCAGGGTTTCCTTGTGTCCAAATTTTGATCATGCCTTTGGATATCCAATTGATTTGATGGTTGGTCCTTAGCATTGGTATGTGATTGAGTATATTTTTTTGCATAAGACTTCCATAATGGTCTACAAAGCTGAGTATCATATGCTTGACCATGTGTATGTGGGACCTCAGGTTTTTGAAACAAAGATGATGGTGATTCAGGCACCATATGTGGTCCTCTATTGCCTCCACTATTAGGCCTCCTTTGATCCATGTTGAGGTGAGGCTGTTGCAAAGGTCGATGTTCCATTATTTGAGACATATCAAAATCATGAGGTATCTTGGTTCCACTTTGTGCCATCACTTGTAAGAAATATTGTCTATCTCTTCTCATGATTTCCTCAACCAATCTATTAAAATGGGGATCTATGATGGATTCTTCCACTTCTATTGAATGTACAAAAAAAGTTATCCATATTGTCATTGTGTGTATCATTGTTGTTCGTAGTGTCCATGTTCTCAACATTTGGAATGTTTCTATAGGCATCCATGTAAGGTAATGTGGTATAATAAGAATTGAAAAAGACATCATTGTCATACTCATAGGCACTCATATTTGTGGACTCTTGAGCCTCTTTAGCTTCTCTCCTAGATTTTTGGTAACGGGTTTCAACCATGAACTAGGTCTTGACCAAGATGTGTGAGACTAGATGAAGATGGAAAGAGTATGAAAGACAAAGAGTTGGATGGAATGTAAATGAATCTGAGGTTTACTTGCAATGTCCAAAGTGTAAGACCAAGTATGTATGTAGTAGAGTGGGTGTGGCTTCCAAAGAGATGATAGTTTCTCTTGATGAGGTAAGTTGACCTTAACTCTAAGTAAGACCAAATGAGACCCAAAGGTGATAGACCTTGATGAGGGACCACTTAGCAAAATGTTGTTGTATGTAGTGTGTTGACAAAGCAAGATGAGGACAAGAAAGTGACCTTTTGACTCAAGTTTTAGATAAATGTGAATGTAATGCAAGGTGTAAAGCAATGGTGAACTTTGTGAGACCCAAAAATAGGCTGAATTCTAGATGAAAACCCGGAGGAATGACCTAGGAAGCTCAATAAGTCTAAAACTGACTGCTCTTGTTTGTTGGATTGTAATTTTTTCTAATTATGAACACAGATGTGCCTGTATACTTCACAGACGCGATTAAATGACACAGACGTGGTTGAACACTGCACAGACGCGTTTTTGATATTTTGTGAATGCAATTTTATTTAGGATGATACAGACACGTTTTTGTACTTCACAGATGCAACTAAATGACATGGACGTGGTTGAATACTACATAGACGCATTTCTGGAAACTGAGTACAATTTTTCCAATTTGTGAAGTTGTTGTTGTGACCAAATCTGAATTTGTTTGACTATTTTTCATGACAAAAGGACACAATGTTGATGAAGACTCAATCTTTGTAAGTGTTTAGACTCAAAATGACTCAAAGAAAAGTGTGTTGTTTGATGTAAAAATGTTTTGCATATACTTGAAGACACAAAAGACACAATGTTTGATGTTTGATCTGGAATGTTTGAATGTTTAAAATAAGACAAGCACAATTCTTATGGTTGAACAAGACAATAGTTGCTGATCCCAAATGGGGTTTCCCCCGAGGCTACGCTATTCAGAGTGGATACTTAGATGCTTGACCCCACTAGCTCCACCCTCGACACTCACTTCTCTGAGGTAGCCAAGCACCGATCCCCACAAAAACTCCCCATGGTGAACTTTATATCTCTACTAAGAACCATATGTGTGTGGGCCGCTCTAGAGGTCCGACCTCCCACCCCAACAACTAGAAGGATTTTGGCTTTCTAAAACAAAAAGTTCTAGTAAGGGCATTCGCTCATGTGGCCATACATGCAGCACTTTCAGCTCTGTAAATACAGAAGGCTCCCAACTGGTAGGGGTTACGCCCTACAACTGATCAAATAAATTTGATCAAACAGGTTTATGGGGACACATAGTGTCGGTATGAACTAATCAGCACACATTACCCATGGCTTTCACCATGGATACAGTTATTTATAGTGGTTTGGAAGAGGTGGGTTTTCCTCACTAACACTTGGGTCGTTCTCTCCTCACTAGTAATCCTAATGACCACATGGGGAGATAGGCCCTATAGAGATTAAACAAAAAGAGCCTATTGCTCAAGACACAAAAGACACTGGTTCAATTTTAGTGCACCAATTGAAGCGTTTGCTAGTCTATGAAAACAAGGCACAAAATAAAGATCAAAAACCATTGCCAAAGTTCTGCAACAAAGATTTGTTAGTAGTTTTGCAATAATACCCCTCTTGCAAGCACACAAATTAGGTAAATTTTAGATCCAAAAGACTTTGTGAGAAATGGGCCTTCAATAATGCAATTTACTTCGAGGACAAGCTGCACCAACTTGTTAGCTAGATCCCAAGATATTAGCCCAAATAAACCAGATCTAAAATCAAATGATGAAATAAAGCCTCAAAAATAGATCAAAAACTGAAAAAATGCAAGATCTGAAACACAGACGGGATTAAACCTAACGGAGACATGGCAGAAAATCACAAACCCACCTAAATCCTTCATAGACGCACCCAGATAGCACAGACGCGACTCCCGAACACAGACGCGTCTAAAATGTGCACATACATGGTTTTAAAACAAAGACGCAACCCTGCAATCTGTAAAATAAGATAAAATAATGCCAAACATAGACGCGATTACGGAGGTCAGAGATGCGACAAAAAAGCAAAAACGCGGTTCCAGGATGTGCCAACGCGGAAATGTTGAAAGTTTGTTGAAAATGTTAGATCTGCAACTTCAAAAACACAAAATCTTCAACATAAGATGTTAAATGCAAAAGGGACAAGAGTCCCACCGGGCATGCCAAAATGTTTATGGTAAAAATGAAATAAGAATATTGAAAGACTAAATAGATTCAACCATAAAAACCCTAGCCTAACAACAACAAAGATCCACCATAACATATGAAGATTAACTAAGACTATGCAAATCAAATGAAATCACAAAGATTATACCATCACATGTCTAATAGGGTTTGGATCTTCATTCTTCCTATCTCCATTGATCTTGCTTGATATATTTTTTCTTAGATTTTATGTGTGCACAAGAGCTCAACAAGGAAACGAAAATGTGGTTGCAAGTAGGCTTGATAGCATGTGAAAATTCAAAAATGTAGTTGGGGAGTCAGCTAATTAGGGTTGATAATGAATGAAGAATCTCCTTATACACTATAAGAAATGGAGGGATAAGACTGAGAGGTGTAAAAGATAAATGGTCGGCTAGGATTAGAGGGTAGGTAGAGGAAATAAGAAAATAATGAGAGGGTAGGTAGTGTATGAATTAAGAGATGAATGACATGTGTCATAGGTAGAAAAGGTTAATGAATTAATTAAATAAATAAAGATTTATTTAATTAACAGAAGAAGTGGGATCAATTAAATAAATAAGAATATTTATTTAATTTAAGAGAAAAGGATAATTTAAATAAATAAATATATTTATTTAAATGAGAAATAAGGCTAGAAGAGGATAAATGAATTAAATAAATAAAGATATTTATTTAATTAGATAGGACAATTTTAGGTGTCTACAGGTATAATTAACTTGATTATCTGTAGTTTTGGCTTTTCCCTTGTCATGTTTAGGAAATGGCTCCTTGAACATCGCATGCTCTTCATTGGAGGTATGACCATCAACTTCTATGTCACCTTTGTCAATGAGATCTTGTATGGTATTCTTCAATCTATGACAATTGCTAGTTAGATCCCCTTTTCTCTTGTGATATTCGCAATATTGATCATCATTCCACCAATTTGGTTTTACTTTTGGCTCATATGGTGGATTATATGGTAGTGTTATGAGCTTGTTTGCCACTAACTTATTGAATGTTGTTTCAATCGGTTATCCCAATGGAGTGTACTTTCTTCAAGGTTTTGATTGCCTTTGATTGTTCACTTGATCGTTTGTATTAGAAGAACTTGCACCAGGGAAAGTTTGCAAAGTTTGATGAGGACAAGCAAAGTAATCTTTTGACACAAATTTGGAAAATATATGAGAGCAATGCAAGTGAAGGAAAATGATTGACTATGTATGACCAAGACAGGTTGACTGAAAAATGAAAACCTATAGGAAGCAGCCTTAGAAGCTCTTTGAATCTAAAAACTTAAGTGCCTTTAGTTCTCAAGAATTTTCTGTAATCTCTCAAGTGTGAACGCAAACGTAGTTTTAGCTGACCCAGACGTGATTTTTGATCCCAGATGCAGTTACAATAAACACAAACGCAATTTTCTAGTGATAATGACAATTTTAGCTTGAAGGTCAAAGACGCAATTCTACTCTACACAGACGTGATTTCTCAACACAGACGTTGTTTAAACTGACAAAGACACGGTTTCTAAAAATGTGACAATTTCTTGTTGATATTTTGTTGTAGGACACAGACACAATTTTGTATTGCACGAACACGATTTATGAATACAGACGTGATTTTATGTGTTTTCTGATACTTTGTGCAATTCTGTCCGATTGTGAAGTTGTTTAATGTGATCAAATCTCAATGTTTTTCTCTTTTCATGACAAGAGGACACAATAACAGTGAAGACTCAATGTTTGAAAGTGTTTTTCCCAAGGGATCAAAAAGGTTTCCAAATGTGAAATATAATGTGAAATGTTTTTGCATACACTTGAAAACACAGTAGACACAATGTTTCTTTGTTTTGTTTGAAAAAAAAATTGTGTTTTTTGATCATGCAAGTACAAATCCTAGGGTTGGTCGGGACATAGTTATTGTTCAAATCTCACTTGGGGGGTTACCCTGAGCTACACAATTTAGAGTGGATACTTAGATGCTTGACCCCACTGGCTCCACCCTCGACACTCACTTCTCTGGGGCAGCCAAACACCAATCCCCACAAAAACTCCTCGTGGCAAACTTTGTATCTCTACTAAGAACCGTAAGAATGTGAGCCGCTTCAGAGGTCCAACCTCTTATGCCAACAACTAGAAGGTTTTTGGCTTCTAACATAAAATGGTGTCTAGTAAGGGCATCCTTTGGGGTGGCTATAATCAGCATTTTTTTATGCTTCGTTAAATGGAAGGCCTCCTAGCCTATAGACATTGTGCTCTATAGGGTTTATGGGGAGTCATTATGTCGTTATAGCAGCATGTAACACCTCTTTCTTGCAACTTTCATCACAAACACTTTTATTTATAGTGGCTTGGAAGAGCTTGTCTTTAGCTTGTTACCACTTAGGTCATTCCCTCTCACTTAGCCTTATGGGCTACTTGGGAGGCAGACCCTCTAAAAGGTAAAACACAAAGAGCCTATTGTTGAAGACACAAAAGACACTTGTTAATTTTAAGACCTAAAATGAAGTGTTTGTTAAACTAGAGAAGACAAAGCAAGCAATCTTAAAATCAAAATATTTGTCAAAGGTCCTAAACCAAACTTGTTAGTAGTTTTGAAGCAATACCCCTCCCGCAAGCACACAAGTTAGGTAAATTTTTAAATCCAAAAAACTTTGTGAAATAGGGGCCTTCGATGTGAAATAGGGGCCTTCAACAAGACATTTTTCATCTTTTTTAATAGCTGCACCACTTCGTTAGTTGGATCAAAAGAGGTTAGCCCCAAAAACCAAATCTAAAAACCCTAAATAAAAGAGAAAATGCAAAACTGAAAACACATATGCAGCTATACCAGACGAAGACATAGAAATAGATCACAGACGTGGTTTCCAGATCTAAGACCTCCAAAATAGACAATTGAACGTAGACACGATAGAAACATGCACATGCGCTAGATCTAGACACAGACGCAACAATACAGCTCACATGCACGATTCCAGAAACCTATAACCTGGAAAACTGACTGAAAAACTGCAAAACAAAAATGCAACAAAAGGCAATGCAGACGTGAAAAGAAAACAAAAATGTGATTAGATGCTTCACAAACACAACTTTAGGATGGCAGATCTGCAAAAATAATAGAATCAAAAATGCAGAAAGAGAAGTTGTAGATGCAAAAATTAAATAGAGAAGGGTAAGTGCACAAAGATGGTGGTCAAAAAGGGGGGTATAAGTGGACACTTTTTTTTCTGAAATCAAGTGAACCTGAACTTGGAGGCAAAATTTGAAAGTCATCCACTCAAGATATGAAGATAATCAAACAACAAATATTGTAGTACTCTGAATCTAGTTTCCAAACTACTAAAAATTTTCAAAATTGGATAAGATTAAGGGGGTCAAATCCTTCACGCATGGAAAAATGACCCTGATTTTTTCTTAAAAACATAACATAGTGTCTGACGTGCGCATCAAAAATGTCCTAGTTAGATTTAGTATTTTGACAAATCCTTTGGTAGAAAGATAGCTAAGAGTGAGAACTAGAAGATGTGTATTTTTTTGTATTTTTTTGTTGAGTATTTTTTTTTTTATGATTTTTCCAATCGAGCACATCCTAAAAATTAGGTACCTATTCGTGCGTGAAGCATAAGTTGTAGTAAACAAATCGAAAATACAATTTTATTTTTTTAAAATTGTAAAGAATCAAGTGCACTAAAATAATATATAAAGTTTTTTAAATTTGGATAAGTATATTAAAATTTATTCAAAAAATGGTGCACCTATGTCTGTGAGAACTATGGAGACACTCGTAAAAGAAATTCAATAACATATGTTATTGTTGTTCAAATTGAAAAAAAATTATATGGTTAGAAAGCTCAGAAGATGGTTGAAAATATGGTGGCAATTTTAGAAATACCCACTTTATGAATTGTAAACCTGATGATGACAAAGTCGATAAAACAAGTTAAAATAAAACACGTCAAAAATGAGAGAAATGGAGAGAAATCAAACTTCCAAACTGTAGCTTTGTCATCTAGGCCTATTTCCAAGCCTAAACAGTCAAAAGTACATATGGGGTACTTATAGTGTAAGCAGCACGTACGCGCTTGTTTCCCTATAAACAGCACGTACGCGCTGCCTATACTATAAATAGCATGTACGTGCTATTGTATAATATGATATTGTATATATAATATGTTTATATACATATAATATATTAAACATATATATACACATGTAAGTGTATTGTCTCCCCCTCTCAAATGCATACAAGGTGCCTCTCTCTCTCTCTCTCTCTCTCTCTCTCTCTCTCTCTCTCTCTCCCCCCTTCTCCCTTCCTCCATACCCCATCCCTCTTTCTCTTCTTCTCTCCCTCCCTCCCTCCATACCCCACTTTAATTGTGTCTGCACTTCTATAGAAGTAAGTGAATTTATTTCTTGTCTGCAACTTCCTCATTGATTTTTATCATGTATGCTCTACTAAAAAAATTGACTGATGGATTTGTGTGTGTGTATTGAATAAGAGGAATAGCGTTTGAAATTGAACCATGAGTGTATTACTGTGACAAACAAGGAAACCTATAGCAATATTCTTCTCGAATGTGTTTTTAATGAGTAGAGCAGATGTGGAAAATAGTGTCAACAAAGCAACATGATGAGTTAAAGTACCTGCAATATGTTTTTCAGAAGGAAACAATAAGTAGGAAGAGAAAGAGGGAGAGTAACATAGATGATGTCATGTAGAATGATAGTGGTGAGTATGCGAGGGTTCCCATGTTGTTACACAACGCTTGTCACCTAAAGAAATTAAAGTTTGTTGTATGCATGGCAGTGGTAGTATATGATAATCATCACTTGTCAAACAGCTTGGAACAGTACATTCCCATGAAAGAAATCAAGTGTGTAATTCCTATAGTCACAATCGAGATCAGTCTTATAACTTTGCAAATTTAATAGCATCATATGTTTTAGAACTTAGGTAGTACTCTTAGGGTTAGGTCAAGCTCTTACACTTGCTTTTTAGCGAAGCCTCACTGTTTGTTTGCTTGGAGTCTCGATGACTGATGGATTTGTGTGTGTATATTGAATAGGTGGAATAGGGTTTGAAATTGAACCACTGGTGTATTACCATGACAAACAAGGAAACCTGTAGCAATATTCTTCTTGAATGTGTTTTTAATGAGCAGAGCAGATGTGGAAAATAGTGTCAACAAAGCAGCATGATGAGTCAGAGTACCTGCAATATGTTTTTCATAAGGAAACAACAGGTAGGAAGAGAAAGAGGGAGAGTAACATAGATGATGTCCTGTAGAATGATAGTGGTGGGTATACGAGAGTTCCCATGTTGTTACACAATGCCTGTCACCTAAAGAAATTAAAGTTTGTTGTATGCATGGTAGTGGTAGTATATGATGATCATCACTTGTCAAACAACTTGTAACAGTACATACCCATGAAACAAATCAAGTGTGTAATTCCTATAGTCACAATCGAGATCAGTCTTATAACCTTGAAAATTTAATAGCATCATATGTTTTAGAACTTAGGCAGTACTCTTAGGGTTAGGTCAAGCTCTTACACTTGCTTTTTAGCGAAGCCTCATTGTTTGTTCACTTGGAGTCTCGATGACTGATGGATTTGTGTGTGTATATTGAATAGGAGGAATAGGGTTTGAAATTGAACCACGGGTGTATTTCCATGACAAACAAGGAAACCTGTAGCAATATTCTTCTCGAATGTGTTTTTAATGAGCAGAGAAGATGTGGAAAATAGTGTCAACAAAGCAACATGATGAGTTAGAGTACCTGCAATATGTTTTTTAGAAGGAAACAACAGGTAGGAAGAGAAAGAGGGAGAGTAACATAGATGATGTCCTATAGAATGATAGTGGTGGGTATGTGAGAGTTCCCATGTTGTTACACAATGCTTGTCACCTAAAGAAATTAAAGTTTGTTGTATGCATGGCAGTGGTAGTTTATGATGATCATCACTTGTCAAACAGCTTGGAACGGTACATACCCATGAAATAAATCAAGTGTGTAATTCCTATAGTCACAATCAAGATCATTCTTATAGCCTTGCAAATTTAATAGCATCATATGTTTTAGAACTTAAGCAGTACTCTTAGGGTTAGGTCAAGCTCTTACACTTGATTTTTAGCGAAGCCTCGTTGTTTGTTTGCTTGGAGTCTCATTGTATGATGTTCTATTCATAACTTTAAATTTAATATATCATTTTATTAGCCCACCATATGACCCCTTAGGTGTCATTAGAGGTCATATTGTTTCCTAAGAGGTCATATGGTGTCCTGTGACCCCTTAAGACCTGATGGGATGGTGTTAGGGATAGACTAGCCTAGTCTATGCTCTTGGATCCTTTCCTTGGATCACTTGGTGTTCTCTACACACCCTAGGGTCTCTAGGACTTCCTTTTCTTGAGTAATCCCCTGACCTTGCCCAATTCCACCCACCAATGAGTTTCAATGCTTCTTTGAAGGTCTCACCTACTCATGAGACTAAAAACCCCTTACTATGGCTAATAAGGCCTAGGCTTGTTCTACACCTTCCAAGGTATTAGAAAGGTTAGGATAGGTATTTAGCCATGTTTTACATCCATCCATGTGCCCCCAAAAAGTTACAACCTTCATCCCTCCTACCGATTTCACTATTTTGTGTTTTGCCTACAAAATAGGGCTACATGGATTAGGACCAATTAGGCCTCCTACCCGGTCCTTTAGGGCTCCCTCTCACAAACGATGCACAAACTACCAAAAATCCCAAAATGGAATACCATTAATTTGGCAAGGGCTCAAGGATTTCTCTGGGTTTGGGCCTCCAAGTGGCTGTACAGTGCCTTGGGCGAATTTTGGGGTTTTCAAGGGTTTTGTGAGGGTTTTTATGGTCTACCTGGGTCACAGTAAATGTTTTGTATTTTAGCCACCTTGTATAGATTTGTGGAGGCTTCTCCTTCACACTAGTGGTTCTTCACACACTCCTCTACACCTCCTCCAAAGGGTGCACTCTCCTCTGACCAACCTTGCTCTTCAAGACCTCTGCAACTTGACCCTTCCTAGTCGGGCACTGCCCAATCTCGCCTAGGAGTGGGTCTTTGTATGGCCTCCTTTAATTTTCAAGGGCCTTTCTTGCATTGAACTATGTTACAAGGTATTCACTCCCATTCCCCATGGTTTCATGGTGATTCCACAATGGGGAATGAAGTTGTGATTCCATTTGCACAAACCAATCCAAAACTGGACAGTGAGAAGGCAATTTACAAACTATTTACAGACACACACAACCTATAAATAAAAACCTAATCTAATTACTCACAATGAAATTATTTACACCATAGAAGATACTCCACATAGTTTTACATGCAAATAAATCCATTAACTTGCTCGGTTGCTTCATTCAAACTGACTGGTAACCAACAAACAATCACAGTCAAGCTTTTTCTTAGTTGGGCCATACAATGTCTGACATCCAACCCATTAACTTAGGGTTTGGAAATACTTATACTACCCTCTCCTTGGTCTATGTGCCTTTATTAGGGTTTTCCATGCCAAACTAAAAAAATTGGCCTCATGGTGGAAAATTTGCTTGACAACTGTTAAAAGTTGTCATGCAACTTTTGAGCAACTTTCCCAATGTTGCTTTTCTTGACTCCTAGACCCACATTGGGCCAACCTAAGGACTCCACCATGCTATTAGGGACCCCTAAACACCTCAAATGCACACATACCCCATATTTCCAAGAAAATCTCAATTTTTGACTCATGACCCTAAGACCTCAACTAGGACCCTAACTAGGACCAATGAGCACATGGCTCTTTATTTTATATACAAAGGCTTCAAAAGAAGCATAACACCAACAAAACAAAGAAGGAGGAAGAGCTTGGAAGGGTGCTACTGCACCAAGACCCCTCATCTCTCTCTCTCTCTCTCTCTCTCTCTCTCTCTCTCTCTCTCTCTCTCTCTCTCTCTCTCTCTCTCTCCCTCCTTCCCTCTCTCCCTCTCCACCCCCCCTCTTATCTCTCTCTCTCCCTCCCTATACCTCTCTCCCTCTCTCTACCTTCCCTCCCCCCCTCCTCTCTCTCTCTCTCTCTCTCTCTCTCTCTCTCTCTCTCTCTCTCTCTCTCTCTCTCTCTCTCTCTCTCTCTACCTTCCCTCCCCCTCTCTCCCTCTCTCTCCCTCTCCCTCTCCCTTCCTCCATTCCCCTTCTTCTCTCCTACCCCCCACTCTTCTCTCCCTCTCTCCCTCCCTCTACCTATCTCCCTCTCTCATCTTCCCTCCCCCCTCTCTCTCTCTCTATCCCTCTCCCTCCCTCTCTCTCTCTCTATCCCTCTCCCTCCTTCCCTCTCTCTCTCTCCCTCTCCCTCTCTCTCCCCCTCTCCATCTCCCCTCTTCCTTCCTCCATACCCCTTCTTCTCTCCCACTGTCCCCCCTCCTCTCTCCCTCCCCCTACTCTCTCTCTCTCTCTCTCTCTCTCTCTCTCTCTCTCTCTCTCTCTCTCTCTCTCTCTCTCTCTCTCTCTCTCTTTTCATTCACATCTTTTCTACTACCAATAGCGCGTACGAGGTACTGAAACTGTTAGTTCACTGCCTTGCCATAACTTTTTAAAGGCAAAGGAGCGCGTACGTGGTACTTATTACTCATAAGTGCATATAGGGTACTATTCCCATTATTCATTACCCTACGATAACATTTTTTAGGCTTAGTAGCGCGTACGTGCTACTTATCAGTCCAGAATGGGAAAAAAGAATATCGTTGGGCTTGTCAACATTTTGTGGTCTAATAGCATGTACATGGTTATTAATGTAGCACGTACAATGAGAGAAGAAGGTATGCCATCCTCAACATCTCAATTTGATTTACCAAATGAACATAATGCACCTAATGCAATTGAAGAAGAAACATTTGATAATTTACCGTTTGAACCTAATGCAATTCAAGAAGATACCACATTGAATAATCAATTAAAGGATGAACATATTACACCTTCTCTACTTGATGAATTGAATGTACATAATGCACCAATGTTAACACCTCCTAGAATCATTCGTAGGAAACCAAAGTATCTAATTGATATTGATGAGAATATATTGAATTCAATGCCCAATAAAATGAAAGAATGAACTTGTAGGAGAATGGTTAAAAGAATGTGGCAAAACTATTTTAAAAACTTAAATCAAACCGCAAGATGTCAATTAATTGTTCAAATGATTAAAAATTTGAATTTTAGAGAGACAATGAAAATTCTAGGCCTAAGATCATCTAAAAGTAACAGTGAAAGAACTATTGTCAGAAATCTATTTGATGCATATCAATCTATTGGTTCAAAATCACATAGTAAAGATTCTAATGCTACTCGACGTGTCATTACATCAACCATAATGAGCAAGAAAATAAAAAAAGATCATTTGATAAGCAAAACAAGTAAGTCATTAAACGTTAGTAGAACAACATTAAGTAAAGCATTAAAGAGGCTGGAACAAATAGAGGAACCTAACAATAATTCTCTTTGGGCATTCTCGGGTAGACTACCATGCAAAGACAAGGTTGTTGTTGATGCACTAAAAACATTAATTGAAAATTTTTGGCATGACAACACAAGAGTATCGCCCAACCAAAGAGATGTTGTTAGAAGGCGAATTGGGTCTAAAAATCGTGAGCCACATGCAAAACACTATTTGGATATGACTCAAACTAAGTTTTATGAAAGATTCCTTCAAAAGTTTCCTCAAATAAGAATTTCTCAAAGATTTTTTGAAATGGAAAAACCTTTTTATATTAAGATTAATCATGTATGCACCACGTGTTGTTGTAGGATGCATATTGAATTTTTCATGCATTATGATATTTTTCATCATATTTGTTCTACTTTGCACACTAACAATGTTTTGCAAGAATGTAATATACAAGCACCTCCTAAGTCGGTAAGAGAATTTATTTCAAGTGTGCTATGTAATAGACATGATGGTTGCATTTATTATAAGATGTCTTGTTTGGAAGGTTCTTGTGCTATATGTGGTGGTTTGCAACATTTACCAAGATGCGTACATTTGGAGAGCACACATGAAATGGGTACGAAACTAGTTTCTTTCAGAAAATACAAGATAGTCACATATGGAGTTAAAGATGGAAAAGATTTGAAGAGATGTTAGCTAGTGAAAAAGATATATGTGTAGCTCAACTTATGAAAATGTTTCAAGAGAAACTAGTTTATGAGTACATAATGCATACACATAGAGCTCAATGGTTAGATGAGCAATTCAAGCTATGTAAGGACACATTTCCTCTTGGCACCATTGCCTCTATCATTGATTTCGCTGAAAATTATACACTACAACCTCAAAATGAAGTGCAATCCATGTATTATCACTCTACACAAGTTTCTATTTTTGTACACATAGCATTCATGCATGCAGATGATAGCACAGAAGAGGATAGAAAGGTTGTAAGAGAGTATCACTTCTACATAAGTGATGATCATACTCATTCATCAGAATTTGTACAAGGATGCTTTAAAGTTTTCTATGATAGTTTAAGGGAAAGGAACATACAATACAATCGACACTTAATATGGTCAAATAATTGCACCGCACAATTCAAGAATGCAAGGATGTTTTATTGGTTGACAAGGATGCATGTGACAAGCAGTGTACAACATTTTTGGAATTTTACTGAGGCTGGACATGGTAAGGGAGAGCACGATGGTGCAGGAGCATGTGTGAAAAGAGCCCTATCTAGGGAAGAATTGAAGTACGAAGGTGGTGCTGAGTTGGTAGATGCAGAAACAATTGTGCGATGGTGTAAGTCTATGATGGGTCTAAGTAATCTAGGTACGTCATTGGTTCGTAGATATTTTTGGTTGATCACTGAATCTAACATTGAAAACTATCTAGATTGTTGTACAGTTGCAAGATCGAGTGACATGCACTCATTTATGAGTTCAAATTCAAGTTCACTGGTAATTTATACGAGACAGATGGTATGTTTTTTCTCTTCATGCATGTATTGTTTGTGGGAAGAATGTGAATCACAAGAGTGGGTTGACAAATGGTCTTGTAGATCGTTGATTCCCATTGATTCATATCAAATTCCCAAAGCACTACAATTGAGCCAGATGGAGACATCAATGGATTTTGACCATGTATCTGACCTAGTGGATTCGAGTGATTTTTTGAGTTAATTTTTTTGCAAGTATTCTTTTTGGTTGATTTTGTTGTACATAATACTTTATTTTTGGTATTAATTAACACTTTATAAAATGCGGGTCATGTGTATGTATTTATTGTAGAAGAGAACAATGAAGAAGGAACATATTACTATTTGTGTCATTGTGTTGAGCCTAAAAGAAAATTGACAACCACAATCATTGACAGAGAGGGTATTGAGTACCCAATAGGGTGTGTTGTCGTGATAGGAACATGGCTTTGGAGATACCCTATCAAGAATTCTGATGTTTGGTTGTTTGAGGACTTTGAAACACACAGACATATTCGTCATTTCTCTAACCTTGTTGTTGCAACAAATATTCATTTGATGAAGTATCGTGGTAGACCTCATAACAAGATTTTATGGAAAGTTTGTGAATCTAACCATGAGGCAATACTTGATACAATATGGGTTAGAGCCAATCCTGAAGGCTCACTTGATTGATTCTACAGTTTAGAGTAGAATGATTTTGAGAAATTGTATAAATCGTCGACAAATTGTTCTATATTCATTTTTTGTATATATAAATGCCCATGAGCTGATTTTTACAAGTTTAGGGGTATAATTTTGTATATTTAAATGGAAATGAGCTGATTTGTACATATGTACATGCCAAATTTTGTATATTAAAATGGCGATGAGCTAAATCGCACATATTGTAATGCCAAATTTTGTATAAAACCCCATGAGATGATTTGTATATTAAAATGGTGATGAGTCGAATCACACATATTATAAAGCCAAATTTTGTATAAAAGCCCATGAGATGATTTGTAAGACATTTTTTTGTATAATCAAATAGCCAAGAGCTGATTTGACCATATTTAGAGGCAAATTTTTAAATAATATGTGACAATGTTTTGTGACTATTTTGTGTGTCAATGTTTTGTGACTATGTTTTGAGTATATGTAATGTGTCCCTGGTCAATCATGAGAATTCTTGATTCTTGTATAATCATGGAGAATTATTTGAGTCATTATCAGTTCATAGGGGTCATAGATTGAGACTAGATACAATTTGAGCAAAAATTGTCATTGTTGTCAAAAAAGTTGTCAAGCAACTTCTACATTGCGTCGGTAGGGTATGGCACTCGACGTTCTAGTGCTTTGGGATGCACAACAGGGGCATGCCTATCATAAAACTACCCACCCGAACGTGCTCATGACGTTAGTTTGTGCACATGACGAACCGAATCAATTCTAGCCAATCTTGCAACTTTTCATTGCATGCAACTAACGGTTTTTGGAGCAGGCGAAAAAATGCTAATAATTGTAAATGGCTCCGAGTCGTCAAAAACTGAGATAGGCCATTGTAGAGGAGCCTCACGCGACCCCACGAGATCAAACGGATCAACCATATGTGTCCTGGATTTGAAGAAATAGTCCATCAAATTTTGACAATTTTTTGGACTCAGGGCAATTGAGAGATTGCACCGGTACAGTATGACTCTCGACGTTCTAGCACTTTGGGATGCACAAAAGGGGCATGCCTAGCGTAAACATGCCCACCCAAATGTGCTCAACATCGGTTTGTGCACATGATGAACCGAATCAATTCTAGCCAATCTTGCAACTTTTCATTGCATGCAACTGACGATTTTTGGAGCAGGCAAAAAAATGCTACTATTTGAAAATGGCTCTGAGTCGTCAAAAACTGAGATAGGCCATTGTAGAGGAGCCTCATGCGACCCCACGAGATCAAATGGATCGACCATATGTGTCTTGTATTTGAAGAAACAGTCCGTCAAGTTTTGACAATTTTTTGGACTCAAGGCACTTAAGAGATCGCACCGGTACGGAATGACTCTTGACGTTCTGGCGCTTTGGGATGCACAACAAGGTCATTCCTAGCGTAAACATTCCCACCTGGATGCGCTCGCAACATCGGTTTGTGCACACGACGAACCGAATCAATTCTAGCCAATCTTGCAACTTTTCATTACATGCAACTGACAGTTTTTGGAGCAGGCGAAAAAATACTAATAATTGAAAATGGCTCCGAGTCATCAAAAACCAAGATAGACCATTGTAGAAGAGCCTCATGTGACCCCACGGGATCAAACGGATTGACCATATGTGTCTTGTATTTGAAGAAACAGTCCGTCAAGTTTTGACAATTTTTTGGACTCAAGGCACTTAAGAGATCGCACCGGTACGGAATGACTCTTGACGTTCTGGCACTTTGGAATGCATGAAAGGGGCATGCCTAGGGTAAACCTTCCCACCCAGATGTGCTCACGATGTCGGTTTGTGCACACGACGAACCGAATCAATTCTAGCCAATCTTGCAACTTTTCATTGCATGCAACTAACGATTTTTAGAGTAGGGAAAAAAATGCTACTAATTGAAAATGGCTCTGAGTCATCAAAAATCGAGATAGACCATTGTAGAGGAGCCTCACGTGACCCCATGATATTAAATAGATCAACCATATGTTTCCAGGATTTGAAGAAACAATCCGTCAAGTTTTGACAATTTTTTGGACTCAGGGCACTTGAGAGATCGCACCGGTATGGAATGACTCTCGACGTTCTGGCACTTTGGGATGCACGATAGGGGCACACCTAGCATAAACTTTCCCACTTGGATGCACTCGCAACGTCAGTTTGTGCACATGATGAACCGAATCAATTGTAGCCAATCTTACAACTTTTCATTGCATGCAACTGACGATTTTTGGAGCAGGCAAAAAAATGCTAATAATTGAAAATGGCTCCGAATCGTCAAAAAATGAGATAGGCCATTGTAGAGGAGCCTCATGCAACCCCACAGGATCAAACAGATCAACCATATGTGTCCTGGATTTGAAGGAACAGTCCGTCAAATTTTCACAATTTTTTGGACTCGGGGCAATTGACAGATCGCACCGGTATGGTATGACTCTCGATGTTCCAATGCTTTGGGATGCATGACAGGGGCATGCCTAGCATAAACCTACCCACCTGGGTGCACTCACGACATCGTTTTATGCACACAACGAACAAAATTTGACCATTGCGAGTGTGAGGGTGCTCTCGCACTAAACACATTGTTGTGTATATTCATATTGTCAATTTTTCTTATTTATATTCATATTGTTGATTACATATGCAAATATTCATTTAAATTTATAAAAGGGTAGCCACCAAATACAACAAATACACAATAATGAACTGAATACAAGGAGTTTTGTAGGGTTAATTCAACATTTTAGAAATTTTATCAAATCATATTCCATGATTGCAATGTTTTATATCATATATTTTTGTTGTTTATATTCATATTGTTGATTACATATGCAAATATTCATTTAAATTTATAAAAGGACAACCACAAAATACAACAAATACAAAATAATGAACTCATTACACATTTATTAGATCGAATATTGATATTTATATATATATAAAAAGGCATGTCTACCAAGTCAATACAAGTATTACAAAAATGTGGCATATGCCATGTCCAGATAGATATACAATAAAAATGTAGAATATATCTACATGTATTGGTCATTTTATGACCAAAACTAACACTATATGATTCTAAACTTGTGGTGGATCATCAAAATCAAGCCTCTTCGATGCAGTACGTGACTCTGTAGATGGCTGCAGAACCACAATTCAAAAGCCAAGTTAGAATTCTTTTGTAGAAAATAGTTCATAATTAACAACATAACTATGCATTTAACTTGAATTCCTTTGCAATTGAAATGTAGATTACCTCATCAGCTGATCTAGGAGCTAATATCTTCGCTCTCCTCTCCTTGTCACTCTTAGGAGTTTTCTTGAAGACATACTTAAATGGATCCACATTATGGTCGTACCGCGAAGGGTTCTATTGTAGATTAAATGTACAATTAATACAATGTACTAACATAAATATATCAAAAACACTTAAAAGCTATAATATAGAGAACAATGATGTACCTGTGCCTGAGATGCTTCTCCAATGGACTGAGGATGGCTCACCATCGATGTAGAAATTGTCACTATTACCTATACAAAAAATGTTCAAAGATTAAATACAATTAATATAATGATAAGTATTGAAGGTTAAAAACAATTAATTTTACATATCAAACAAACATGTACCGGATCCTGATATGCTTCTCCAGTGCAAGGAGGAGGGTTCGCCATTGACGAAATAGGTATGGATATTTCCTGTATGAAAAAATTATAAGATTATAATATATCACAAGTTCACATGTACGCGTGCATATAATCAAGAAATCAAGAAAATAAAGTAGAGATACATACCTCCGCCCCCTCTTGATCCGCGGGCGAATCAGGTGCATTCAACAAATCCACAAAGCTCAATGGTCGTTGTACATGTAAAATAGACAAAAAATACTAATCAATCTACAAACCCCAACTAATACTTGATTTCAACATTTTCAAACAATTGTACAACTAAAAATGTGTTTGATTACCTTCTTCCCACATTTTGGCATCTTCAAGGAATTCTTTTTCTTAGGACGAGCCCTAGACGCAGAGGGGGTACCCTAAAAAAAAAAAATTAACATGAGATATTAGTACAGATAATAAATTAAACATAATTTTAAAAATCTAAAATGAAATGACTTGCATATTCCATCAAAACAATACATAAAAAGAGTTGTACAAAATATGATACCATATAGCCTTGTAGGCCAAAATCGATCGCTGAGAGCATGATGTCATCAATCTGGGACATTTCGTCCCCTGTCAACACCTACAAACTAGAAATTGGACAAAGCATTAAAGATAGTTAGTATATCTTGTATTTTTTTGAATTCAAAGTGTACTATTCTATTTTAACATGTTACAAAATTTATACCTCAGGCATCGAAGTTGCAACTATAGTAAGTGGGGGAGGTGTATGGGATACCACTGTTGCATCCTAAAATGCATATTATTTGTTTCAATTTAAATCGATGTATAAATGAAAATTCATTTATGTAATTAAAAATTTAAAGTGATTGATACATAAAATGTTATGAATTCAAATCAACACACCTGTGTTTGTGGCTCATGGGCAAACACCATGTCCATCAACTCATTTGTCAGTGCAACATCCTCAACCGTGTGAGCCTGACATCTACAACCGCAAATCATGCACAGATGATATGAGGATCCATCTGCACCAGTTGCATCATCTATACCCGAGCATATCCCCAAGCAACTGACACACATATGGTTGATGGGCTCTCTGTCACCCTCTAATGGCTCATCATCCAATACAATTGGGTGTGCTAATGACGTCCCATGTTGGATGATGGCACTAGTCAATGGTGTGGCCACTTGAAGAGTCTGTAGCTCCATCGACTCTTTCAGCTCTAATGGGACAGCCTGATGCACATTGGGTTTGGGTGCTAGGGGGCGGCGACTCTCCGCGGGTAATTGCCTATGGGCTCCAGGTCTATCTTGGGCAGAGCCACCACCTCTACCATGAAACTCTCTCATGTCAAAATAGTTTGGCCGCACATTGAGCACAAACTCACAATATATTTTTCTCAAAAAATATAATGGCACATCATAATTATTACAAGGTGGATCATCAAAGACCATCCACCACCTCTGCCAAAAAATATTCTTCATCTGCACATCGGTACACCAATGTATGGGAAACCTCTTTGCATTAAGAGGTAATGACTGACCAGTTTTGGGATCAACAAAAAGGGCACATATTTGTTGTTTAGCAATATTTTTGTTTTTTACTCCATCGTATGATAGCCCATTGGCATAGAATTGACGACACCTATCCCTAAAGCTTCCCCATTTGGTAATTTATATGGAAACAACTATGGCACCACTAGCTAATGTTTCTAGGCTAGTGGCGAGGGATTGATGATGGTCAAGTTCAGAAGTTTTCAATTTAACAATCAGTCTATTGATTTTAGATGTATTTTGTCCTAATTGATTAATTAATTCTTCCTGTGTTTTGAGTGTGCGGTCAAAAGGAGGAATTGGGGGTTGTTTTTGTGTGTTTTCAGGAGGTGCATTTGGTTGTTCTTGTGGGTTTTCAGGAGGTGCATTTGGTTGTTCTTGTTCTGGATTAGAAGAATCTGGTTTTTGAAACAAAAAATGAAAAAACCTAATCAAAATTAATGAAATTAAATTCAAAATGTAAAACAAATTGCATAAACTAGAAAGAAAGACAAAAATAAACAAAAACTAACCTTGATCCATAGCTTGGAGGACAAATCTAGCACCCCGTTCGTGGTTTAGAAGAAATGGGGAAAAAACGAAGTTAAAAACGCGCTATTCACGGGTAAATGAGACCCATTTTTATTTTTTTAACTTTTTTTACCAGGCACCGCGTACGCAGTTTTATTTGGATTAATAGCGTGTACGTGCTCATTTTCCTAAAAGCAGCGCGTATGCGCTACATTTTCTAGGCTCAGGAAGAACAAACCTAAGCGTGTACACGGGAATTTCAAATTTTAAAACCGCGTATGCACTGCTTGTTTTTCCATATTTTTTTGGGGTGGTGTCCACTTTTCTGACCACCATCTTTGTGCACACACCCAGAAGTGGTTAGATCTGTCGCAGAAGCGAAAAAACACAAAATTGTCACAATGTCGAACCTACAACTTTTAAAACACCAAAATCTACAAACAAGATGTCAAAATAAAAAAGGGACAAGGGTCCCACCGGGCGTGCCAAAAAGTATACGGTAAAAATGGATAGTGAAAACAACAATATTGAAAGACTAACAAAGATCCAACCACAAAACCCTAACCTAACAATGAAAACAATCCACCATACATAAATGAAGATACCTAAGACCGTGCAAACAAACAAAATAAACCAAATATACAATTCACATGTCTAGTAGGGTTTCAATCTCCATTTCTTCCTATCTCCTTTGATCTTGTTTGATATATTTGCTCTCAAATTTTATGTGTGCACAAGAGCTCAACAAAGAATGGATTGTGGTTGATAGCTTGATCACAAGAAGGCTTGATTGAAACAGTTGTTAGGGTTGATAATGAAGAGGGTGTCCTCTTATATAGAGAACACTGTAAGAAATGAAAGGATAAGATTAAGAGGTGTAAAGATAAATGGTCGGCTAGGATTATAGGGTAGGTAGAAGAAATATTTAAATGATAAAGGGGCGGATAAGAGAATAATTAAGAGATGAGTGACATGTGTCATGGGCAGAAAAGAATAATGAATTAATTAAATAAATAAAAATTGATATTGTAGTCACACAAATCTGTCCAGTTTAATTAAATGAATATTTCGTATTTATTTGATTAAAAATCCACTAGCCATCATTTAATTAAATAAATATTTAATTAATTCATCCCCAAAACATTCTTCTATTAATTAAATAAATTATTCCATTTATTTTAATTAATTCATTAAATAAAATTCAAATCAATTAAATAAATAAAATCTATTTATTTAATTAAATCCCCTTTTCCTCTTTTAAATAAATTAAATAAAACATTTATTTAAATCATTATCCCCACCCCACTTGCATTTTCCTACAAATGCAACTTGCACACATTTATTGAAATAAATGAATTTTTATTTTAAATAAAATCCTATTTTCCCTCACCCACCAAAGCCACTTGCATTCCTAAATCCCCTTCTAGATTCTTCTAACCCCTTCCTGATTAGCCTAATCCATCCCCTAATTATTGTCACATTCCTAAGCAAAATGGAGTCACTTCTCAAAGACTCCAAAGTCTTTGAAAAGCATTTAATGCTTTGTGTGTTCAAACAAATTAACCCCCAAAGTCTTCCAAGACCACTAATGGCTCTTACATGACCATTTATGGTTATTTCAAACTTGTCCCCGCAAACATTTATTGTTTTGACCATATCCATCCATTCCACATTTGCACAAGAGTTTATCCATTGGATAAAAGCTTTATTTTTTGAATAAAGAGTTTATTCATTCAACCAACCTTGACTTTAACTCCCAAGGTCATATCAAGCATTTAATGCTTATTCCCTCCCCTCTCAACCTATCTCACATTGACACTTGTCATCCTGGGATTGGGTTGAAAGCCCTCACATGGATTTGAAATCATTCAATCCTGACCCTTGTTGAGATTACTCAATCTCAACCATCCATTGCTCCATTTTTCCTATAAATAGAGCCCATTTCTTCATAATCCATATCTTGAAAACTTGTATGCATTTAAGCTATAGGCATTTTAAGAGAGCATTTTAGCATAATTAACTCATGTATTGTTATTTTGGTTAAAAATAAATCATTTTAGCATCAATAGCATAGTATTAGCTTTTCATTTCACATTTAGAGCACAATACTACAATCTCAATCCTCCATAAACATCCATAGTGCAAAAAGCTGCTGAGAGCTACACTATTTTGGAACTTGGAGAGGAGAGGAACAAGGGAGAAGAAGTCAAGAGCATGTGTAGGAGGCATTTGGAGATGCCTCATCATATTTACCTTCCTAGTTAGATATTCTATCATGCTTTTGGTATCTCTTTTGATATGCTTGTGTAGGAAAGTATTTTGTTTATGATTTCTAACACTAACAACTTGGCTTTTCTTCTTGTTTGTGTTTTGTTATCATTCACTAACCTTCCCTTTTTGCAGAGCATCAGATATAATTAATAGAGGAAGTGGGATCAATTAAATAAATAAAATATTTATTTAATTTAGGAAAAAGAACAATTTAAATAAATAAAAGTATTTATTTAAATGAGGAAAGGCTTAGAAGAGGATTAATGAATTAATTAAATAAATAAATAATTATCTAATTAATAGAAGACTTAGGATAAAATAATTAGATAACTAAAAATATTTATTTAATTAGACAGGATAATTTTAGGTGTCTGCAATAGTTTATATTGGCATTGAATGCCAACATATGGGACCATGAATACAGTTGTGCTCAATGTTTGATAGTTGATTAGTGTCACCCTGTGATTGATGACTAGTATGGTGATATCAACCCTTGTGGGAGCCCATTTTAACCCACATACTTGATATTTATGAAATGGAAACCTGACTTATACCTACACAGTGAACAAACAAGTTAGATAAAATAAGAAGCTCATGAAGCTTCTAACAACTTGTCACTTTGATCTCTGATTCTCTTATTGTTTTGTTTTAATTCTTTCCATTTGTAGTCTAATATACATGTGTTTGAGTAGATTTAGAGAATTTGAGATCTCGAGATCTAACACATCTATCCTTCACCTATTGCAGGCACTCTAGGAGTGCTAGGAGCATGAAGGCACAATGATGCAGCTTGATCACACCAACGGTTCGTCATTGAAATGCAATGATGAATCCCTTTTTCTCTCTCATTTATTTATACATATGCCTATCATTCTACTTATTGTACTTCTCAGAAATACCCATGGCTTGTGTGGGTCCTTAGACATTCATGTAAATGAAAAAGCTTCTCTCATATGCAATTTTAAAAGTACATTATTGAAATGCATTGCATCTAAAAAGAATTCTTCATTTGTATATTCAATTTGATAAATGATGAAGTATAAAGAAAAAAAAATTGTGTACATTTCTTTCATTTGATGTGTAAGGTCGATCATAGGCCTAATAAATTTTGATGATTCAAAATTTAGATAATAGGTTTAAGGCTAGGTTAGGCTATAGTTAAGTAGGATTAGTTATCAATTAGGATTATAGAAGATATCTTTGACTTATGGTTAGGATTAGGGTTATATTACGAATACAGTTTCAATAGCATTAGGGTTAATATTGGATTAAGGTTAAGGTTAAGATTAGGATTCAATTAGGATTAAGGTTAATCTTAGATTAGGATTCAATAAGGGAAAAATATTTAATTTATGTTAAGGTTTGAATTAGGGTTATGGTTGGCATTTAATTTGGATTAAGCTAAAATTAGAGTTTGGGTTTAATTTGCGTTATAGCTAAAATTAGAGTTGGGATTAAATTGGGGTTAGGATTAATGTTAAGCCATGGTCTAAACAATTTTAGCATTAGGGTTAAATTAGGGTTAGATTCAATATCAAACTAGGGTTAAAGTTAGGGTTCGAATAAGAGTTAGAGATAGGATTTGGATTATGGTAAAATTAGGGTGAGGTTTCAATGGGTTAGGGCTAAGATTCAGGTTAGTGTTCAACTTGAGTTGTAGCTTAATAAGTGTTAAAATTCTAAGGATTTATTTAAATTAGATTAATATTCAATTAAGGTTATCAATAGATTTTAGTTATGGCTAGGTTTTAATTAGTGTTAGAGTTAGGACTATGATTCAACTAAGTTAGGATTTAGTTAGTGTTCAAAAAGTGTTGATGTTATAATTCAATTATGGTTAAGGTTAGTGTAGACACCTAAAATTGTCCTGTCTAATTAAATAAATATTTTTATTCATTTAATTATTTTAGCCTAATCTTCTATTAATTAAATGAATCTTTATTTATTTAATTAATTCATTTATCCTTTTCTAGCCTCATTCCTCATTTAAATAAATACTCTTATTTATTTAAATTGTCCTTTTCCTAAATTAAATATTTTATTTATTTAATTGATCCCACTTCCTCTATTAATTAAATAAATCTTTATTTATTTAATTAATTCATTAGCCTTTTCTACCCATGACACATGTCATTCATCTCTTAATTCATACACTACCTACCCTCTCATTATTTTATTATTTCTTTTACCTACCCTCTAATCTTAGCCGACCATCTATCTTTTACACCTCTCAATCTTATCCCTCCATTTCTTATAGTGTCTTCTATATAGGGAGAAGCTTCCTTCATTATCAATCCTACTAAGCACTCCCAAGCATTCTAGCATTCTAACTTTCATATGCGATCAAGCTATCAACCACATTTTTGTTCTTTGTTGAGCTCTTGTGCACACATAAAATCTGAGAGAAAATATATCAAGCAAGATCAATGGAGATAGGAAGAATGGAGATCCAAACCCTATTGGACATATGATGGTATAATCTTTGTGATTTTGTTGATTTGCATTGTCTTAGTTAATCTTCATATGTTATGGTGGATCTTTGTTGTTAGGAGGCTAGGGTTTTGTGGTTGAATCTATTTTAGTTTTTCAATATTGTTGTTTCCATTTTTACCATAAACAGTTAGAATTAGAATAAGAAATAAGACCTTCAATTAGGGTTTTAAGAGAAATCTTTAACTTAGGGTTAGGGTTAAAATAAGGTTAGGATTAAGGTTTAATTATGATTATGGTTTGAATATTATTAGGGTTAATATTAGGTTAGTAAGGTTAGGGTTAGGTTTAATGTTAGATTAGGGTTCAATAAGAGTTAGGCTAGGGCTCAATTAGAGGTAGGGTAAGATTATGTTTATAAGAAAAATATTTGAGTTGGGATCAATATATAGTTAGAGTTTAAATGGGATTAAGATTAGAGATTAAATATGGTTAGGGTTAATGTTAGATTAGGGTTTGAATAGGTTTAGCATTAGCGATCAGTGGGGGTTAGATTTAATGTTAGATTAGGTTTAAGGTTAGGTTTAGAATTGAAATTAAAGATAGGATTAGGGTTAGAGATGAATTAGCATTAGGATCAATGTTACATTAGGGTTTAAATAGGGTTAGTGTCTAGATTCAATTGAGGTTAGATTTAATATTAGATAATGGTTAAAGTTAAGGTTAAACTTAAAATTAGATATATGATTAGGGTTTCGTTTCAATAAATGCCATATATATTATACCTAATATTTATTAATAAGTAGATCATTGTAAATCAAATGTTAAATATTTATATTTTGAATTTTCCTTCAAGTAGTCTAAGTGATTTATTAAATAATTTCATGTCAATTTTATTACAAAACTCTTTACTATTATTTATGAATGCTAAATATTTTAAATTTGATATCTCCCAGCGTACTTTACTTAGATTTCTTAAAATATAAATATGCTAGTTTATAAATACAATGGTATAATTAAATGAAACCTAAAAATATAACTTTAAAAGATTTCAATTAATTTTTTTAATAAATATAATGTTATAATTTTTTTATTAATTTCATAAATTATTTTATTGTAAAAACTGCAACCAATGACAAATCTATGTGGATTTTTAAAAAACACATAAAAATAAAAGTGAAAGATGAGTTAATAAGGTAAAACAATACGTAAGAATCGTTAAGCTTTATTATTAATTTTTCAACAAAAGAATACGTAAGAATCGTTAAGCTTTATTATTATTAGGGGAAAGGACCTAGTAGTTGTGCACCCTAACTTCGCGCTTCTCAAAATCCTACTTGGAAATTTCAAATCACTCTGATTTTTTTACAGCAGCTTACTTGGCAAGTCCCCTGCTTATAACTAAGGTTTCAGGGCCACATCATCAAATATGATGCCACATCAGCATGCTTTTTGCCAAGGTGTCCAAAACAGCCCAAAAAAAAAGTGAGACCAATAGGCGTGCAAAAGAGACCCCAATAGTTGTGCAGCTGACATGGCATCACCTGATTGGTTACTTTTTACAATATTAGTACATTTCTTAACAACTATTGGTACATTTCCTAACAACTGTTGGTACGTTTCCTAACAAAAATTGATATTTTTTGTTTCAAACAATAGGTTTTATTTGTTCAATTTTTGGAACAAAAGGTATCAACAACCCTCACAACAATTGGTACATGCTCAACTACTGGATCCTTTCCCCTATTAATATTGTTGTGTGTTTTTTCGAGAACACTTTCCACACTCTCTATCCATCCCTTTATTATTATATCTGCACATAGCATTGATGAAGCATGTCCAAGAACACAAGGTACAACATAGCCTGCGTAGGATGCCAATTAATAATGTCATAATTCATCAGTATGTCCCTCTTTTCACATGAATTGGCAATAGCCATAACTCCAAGTCATTTAGCACACGGTCCTTAAATTTAATATAATTTCATGTATCTGATGTAATGTATTAAATAGATTAAAATATATATATATGTGTAAAAAAATTTACGTACTGAAACTAATAGAAAAGAAGAAAAAAACATTTTGAAATTATTTTAAATAAAAATTAAATTTAGACATTAATATTTTTTTCAAAAATTTTAATTTGTTTTCATTGATTGGTTAATTAATATAAAAATAAAATTCAATGAATGCAATAGTATCTGGTAGGAACTACTTATTGAACTATTTATAGTAATATAATAAGACTATAAAATGTTGTTGTCTATTGCAGCTCACCAAAATGAAGATGTACAAGTCTTTTAAGACTTAAAGACTTGATATATTATGTCAAGAGTTAACAGTTTTGCCTTTTTCCAATGAATCATCTCATTTTAGTTGGTCAATCATGTTTGACATATATAACTTCCCCCAACAACATAATTAAAATTGAAATTGATTTATGGACATATTGGTGTAATGTGAGTGATAATGACAGCAAGAAGGAATCAATAAATGTAATCTTACTTTTTTGGCCTCATTGTTACATAAGATGGAGTTATGTTATACACATATTACAAGGTTCTATGGAACACCGATTACTACCATAGTGAATGACTTTATTCTTGAATGTGTCATAGAAGAGCTCCCCATCAATTGACCTGTTTTAGATTATAGTGAAGTATTTGTTGGATACCTTGAATTGGATAATCCGAAAAGATATATAAGGCCAAAAGCAAGAATGATTTGAAGTCTATATATTCTTGAAGTTTACAATACAAAAATTAATATGTTTTTTGAATTTTGACAAGTGTATAGTGTGACATATAATGTTAGTAATCATATTTTTGGGGAAAAAAAAGTAGACATCAAATCAAGTGAAAGATTGAAAAGAGGACCATTTAGAATTGAAAAGGTACCAAGGGACTATCAATATTACAAGAGTAAATGACCTAAAAAAAAAAAAGATGTCAAGACTTGAAAGCAAGCAATACAAAATGAAGGCTTTCTAAAATGTTCATTATTGTTTGTATGTGATAACATTTTCCATCTCTCATAGAATGTTATTTTATGATTGTTGGTCCTGATGACATTCTCCATCTCTTGGAGAATGTTACTTTATGGTTTTTGGTCAAGTTTATTCAATGATGCTTGAATTTTGTTTGGACCCTTCAAAACTTTGTTTTAATAGTTATTTGTTTTCTTTAATATTAATAAAAAATCTAAGATATTTTTCATATGTCTTTGTTGATATTCATCAATTGAATCGACATGTCTAATTTCTATTGTGCCTTCATTGAGGTTCAAGTTCACTCTAATGATCACCTTGCTCAAGATTTGTAGCTCCTTTTCCTTTGCTCCTACACTTTATTTTTATTCATGTGGTGACTCACAATAGGTTTTCACATGTAACTTAAGTGGGATTTGTTATTTTAGTGTGGTGAGTAGGCGAACATTGAATTTTCAACAAGGCCAATGCAGAACAACAACTTATAATGGCTTCTGCTTCGAAGTTGTTCAGTTCAGGTCTAAGCTTCAAGTTTTGGGAGTTCCCTCAAATGAAAAAATAACATTATGTAAACTAGGGGCAACTCTTACACTCTCCATCGTGTTTATCACAAATACAACACTTAGTTTTGTTGCATATGTGGGGTTTTCCCCTATTTCGTGTGCAGATTAATCTCCTTATACATTCTAACCTACATACTTCTCTATACTTTTTGGTTTTCAAGTAGAGAGATATCAAAAGAGGTTTCAGATGATGTTTCTTTTGTTTTACATGGAGGCATTATAAGATTCCTTTTAGATTATACATGGTGCTTGTTGTGCTATTGAAGGAGGACAATAATATACTTGTATCTGTATTCACACGAGACAATAGCTATTATTCATTCTAATGCTCAAAGAAACTTAAAATGTCAACATTTTTTTTATCTAACTTCTTCAATGGGACTCATCTCATCAGATTTCTTTTAACATTAGAAAATTAAAATAAGCAAACAATGTACTTCATTTCAAATAGGTGAAATAGAAAAGTTGGGATAATAGGATAAAACGAATATGAAAGTTCTGATAATATTTAGAAGTTGCAAGCATCAGACATTACCAAATACAAAGTGAGCTCCTAGTTTTGTGTAAGCGGGATTTGACAGAGTCAAAATTCCTCAAAGACTCTATGCAAAGTACCCTCAAGCAAAGCACAAAAATAAAAACCTTCCATTACCCCAGTCATGACCTTGCATCTTGTGTTTAACACTCTATATGTGAGAAAATAAAATCACAGGCAAGTATAGTCGATGGCTCATTATTGAAGGGGACAATGTATAAGCATCCAAAATGAATAGAAAATGGCAGGTCTAGTGATGACTAAAATTCTAAAAATGCATTTACTAGGTTTTAAGTCTAGAGTTTTCTTTATGTTTTATTGATTAATTGTTTGTGTTTTAATTTTTTTCAAAATGTATTTTTTTATGTTATGAATTTCTCATTTGGTTCAAGTGGCAAACACATGTTCATCCCAATGAAGTTTTGTCCACTATTGCCCAAAAAAATCCAATCAATGAACTCATATTATTAGTTTAAATGTATAATTAACTTCAAAAATATGAGTTTGCTTTTATTTCTTTATCGAGACGTGATTATTTATTCGATCCACCTAATATACCAATGATTCCAAATCATCGTGTATTTACAAAATAATTAATTTCAATTATTTGAAGGGTTCAAATTTAGTGAATCAATTAAACCATGGTCTATTGTGAAACTTTATTAAAACCTTTGTTATTTAAATCAATCATTGCTAAGCTCTTGTTAATCTTTCCCAACATCTTTGTCTTGTTTTTGTTTAGCATACCTTACTCTAGAAATAGACCCACCATCAAGTTACCACAATAGAAGGTAGAAATCAAATGGGATCTAAAGCTTTTAGGACGTCATTGTCACCATTAACTTAACTCTATACCTAAAATATTCAACTACATGAAGATTTATGTATTGCTATATATACCTAAAACATTCAATTACATGTAGATTTATGTATTGCGATATATCTAAAACTTTTGACTACATGTAGATTTAAGTATTGCTATTTATGTTAAGATCTTTCTCTACTAGATTAGAATTACATTTTTGTGAAATATTATTTTTAAATTAATTTATCTTCTTAGGATATGTTAATATAAGAAGTTTAGAGTCAAAATTGCTTTGTTTCATTGTATTTCTTATTTTATTGTTCTAAAGTTTTGAATTTGTTTCAAATTTCTAAATCACCTCACATAGGAAGTTTAGATTCCCAAGAGGCTTCTCCATACAATATCTTCTAGGGACCTTATAAGATCTTTCAAAGGTAAGTCCTAAAAAAATAGAGGGATTTCCTCAGAGAACATGTCAATTACCTTCAAAAGAAAACTTCAACTATTAGTTCAACAACAAACTTCAAAATTTAATTTAACAAAAAATCTTTGAGCTAAAAATTATCTATAAAGAAAATAATTTATTTTCTTTGAAAACAAAGATGTATAGTTGCATGTGAAAGATTGAATGAAAACATTTTCTTTAATTTATTGCTTCTTTTGCTTTTGTCAAAAATAAAAGAAAAGATATGTGTTTTACTATTTTTCTAAAATTTCAAAAAGAGAAAATTAAACTTTCTAGTTAAAATTTCATAAGGATAACAGAGGCATTTTGAGTTGGTTGGGTTGGCTTAAAGGTAGAGTGCATTAAAAGTAATTACAACCTTCAACATAGAATTTTGAAATGGTTACAATTTGAAAATAGGAGAATGAAATCTAAAATGTTTAATCTCTATATTTGTGTTAATGCATATACCCCTAAGTTTGAATTCTAATTCGAATTCACCGATCAATGGAATTGGGTTAAAGATTGCAATGATTGAGATGATTGATCTTAAGTAAATGTTGATTAAATTAAATGCAATTAAGATAAGTTGATGATCTCCTTAAATAAAATCCATACGACTACTATTAAAAATTCAGTTATCAATCTCACAACACTTCATGACAATTACTTGAAGATGAAAACCACCCTAGAGGCTATGGAGCCAAATATAAGGACAACGCTCAAAATGAAACTAAAAGAGAGTTTTGTTGATTTGGACAATGAGAATCTAGAGGACCATCTAGGTTTCTTATATGGGGAGCTGGAGATTGTTGGTGGTTTGAAAGATCTCTCTTCTACTTAGTCCTACTTTTTGGTATCCCTTATTGGTGCACTATCAATTCGTTATCTCTATTTCTATGTGTTGTCGGTTTATAATTTTTGCTTCTCACTTCTTATGGCTAGCTATTTTAATTTTTTTATGTAAATGGCATTTTTTTGTTGTTCCTATAATAGTTGTCAAAAGGTTTAGGCCTTTTCAAAACACCACTTTTATCGATGATATCAAAAAATTATATTTCAGTAGTCAATTATATTAAATTAGTCCAAAAATATTGATTAATTTAGTAAATAGTTATTTATTTATTATTAATTATTTAATTTAGCTAATTGATTGTTTATTCCAAAAACTATAAAAAATTAAAGCAAAATACATTTAGAAATTTTAGATTAATTTAGTTTAATTAATTTAAAATTGTGTATGATGATATGTGAAATTGTAAAATAAAGGCATTACAATAAAAGTACCAAATTTCACATTCAACAATCACTTCAATAGAGCATGAGATCAATGCATCAAATAAAATAAAACAAAAATAGTTTTGTGAAGTCTCATATTGCTCAATTGGTCATGTGTGTACTTTTATTATTTGATATTTGGGTGCTCAATTTGTCAACGTGATATTAGCATTCCTTGGCTATGAAATTGATAGAGATTTAACAGAATGATTGAATATTTGATGATCAATGCTCGATATGATTTGATTTATAGATTGGAGAAGAACCTAACGAATTACTAGGATTGAATCTAGAACCTCGTATTTGATATATGGTTTGGGGGACTGATGAGGAGATATGGAATGCATAGAAGAGATGCACATTATTTTAATTTTTAATCAAAATAATTAACTCAATGTGATTAGATTTAATTGAGGAGTTAACTAAGTGTGTCACTGTGAAAGGGTGTTCTACCTAGCTAGTTCATCACCTAGGTCCTATTCACACTTGTGACTTAAATTTGTTTAAGTTACACATAGGATAGTTATTACTTTATGTCTCAAGTCATAAGATTAAGACATGTGTTATAATCTTATGCAATATTATATTCATGTTGGTAACCAAGGGATTCCCTTTATAATCTCAAGTTATTTTAATCTCTCATTTGCATCCCTTGATAGAATAACACTATTCTAGATCATAGTTGATCTCACTTGTGCTTTCATGAAGTTCTTAGATCTTGGGTGGCTACAATATTCAACCAAATCTTACATGGTATAGAGAATTTTATATCAATCCTTGCATGGAGTCAGATCTTGTACGATACTTCTTGTTAGTCTAATTGAGAGATCTAAAGTGAAAATTATGGTAGATAGTGAAAAGTTAAGTATGTTATTCTCTTGCATCAAATGATGGTTTGGAGAATCAAAAGAACTTGATAGAAATACTATATTTGGGGGGTTTCCTCTTTGTCGGATTGCAAGTCAGAATCAAGGCTTGCTAGTATCTAGATATGAGCTCACAATTGCTTTTAGGGGGTTTTCTATAATCCTTTTTTCCTTTTGTCTTTTCTAAATCATGCATTTGATGCCAAATCTATAATAGTTTAAATATGGAAGGTGGTTGTCAAATCCAAAAGGTACCTCCAATTTTAGAGCATTTTGGTTCAAATTTGAACTTGCAATCACATCCAAAAGGCCCAAGAACCCTAAGATCAATTGTCAAAACATCAAAATTCGAGCACTTCACATGGAGCCTAAGGAAAAAATCTCCCCCTCCATGGTCATCTATACAACCATAATGTCACATTAATGGCACTAGTGCTAACCAAGAAAATATTTGGTACATTTATGTAAGCAAAATAGATTTTTCTATTTTTTAAATTTTTTTAGAAATTAATTTAAATTAAAAAGAGAATTTAATGTTGCTACTATCAATAGGTGACACATGTCACCAGGCCATATGCATGATGTGACCCCACAACTTGCATCAACAATGACTCGACATTTAAAAAAACTGATAGAACATTCTATTAGCATCTTCAAGGATTTCACTAATCGGCTATCAAAAGGGAATATTTTGGTGGTCACAATGAATATTTTGTTTGGTCAATTACTAGAGTCAGTAGCCCTATTAAATTTGGCCCCCTTTCACCATTTGAGTTTTTTATTTTGTAGTATGACTTTGAAGACTCATAACTCAGCCATTTTACCACTATTTTTTGAGAAAATTTTTAAATTTAGGATAGGATTTTGTTCCAAGGTGTTGTCCTCATTTTTCATTTTTTGTACAAATAGGACAATCCCTATGAATTTTTGTCAAATTCGTCCTCTTTTCTCTAAAGTTGAGTAACAAGGCATTTTTGTCGTCTCATTTATCTTCGAATAGTGAGTATTTTAAGTTGGTTTTTCCCCCCTTTTGGTTAAATTTTAAATTTTAACTTAAGTTGTTTTTCTTGTTTTGGTGTAAATTTGGGTTTAAACCCGAAATTACATCATTTTGAATTTTCAAGTGTCAAGTCGTGTTTTAATCCCAAATTTAGATTTTAGAGGCCATTTTGGTATTATAGTGTCAATCAGACTTAGAAGTCCAATTTACACCATTAAAATGCATGATTTGCATTTATGATTTTAGAGCTTGTTTTTGATCGGGTTTCTTTTACCCTTTTATCTCCTCATTGATTCCCTATCTTTCTTTATTATTGTTTGATCGTAGAGATTTTGGAGCTTATCAGTTGGAGGAACCTGATTTCTAGCAAGGTCAGATTTGCTTTTTGTGGTATGTATTTTCCTCGCTTTTTCCTTTGGTTTTTATTGTGAGCTTTCCCTGGTTTTAATTATTATATTTTTATCATTAAACATATACATCAAATATTTCCTTCGATGAATATGTTTAAGGATAAAAATTTGGTTATCATTTTAATCGGCCTCGTAAACCCTAGCTCGGCGATGAGCTAGGACTATAAACCCGATGCACAACATAGTTTACCCTAGGGTGTGAGTCAGGTTTCAATCCTAACTCACCCTCTTATTTTTCCCATGTATTGCTTAGCTCTACGGGGTATGGCGTGAATGTGTCCCCATCATACACCAAAGCTTAGCTCTACGGTGTGTGGCAAGGATACAGTCCCACCACCTCTTTTTATTGCATGTGTTTTATCCTTGGTGGTAATCGGGTTTGTAAACCCGATCATCGCTGCCTTTGAAGTAAGGATGGTGGTCGGGGTTACAACCCTGACTCCCCACCATTATTTGCTTGCGTTCTTCCCAAATATTGGTTGGAGATATAACCTTGCCCGACGTCACCAAATCTCAATTTTTCCCAAAGTGGTGATCAGGTTTATAACCCCAAACACCACTCAGTATCATTTTTTGACAGGTGTATATTAGGGGTATAAACCCGCCTAACACCTATCTTTGATCTTCCTTTATTAAGTGACAATCAGGTTTATAAACTGGATTACCACATAGTTGATATTTTGATTTCGTCAAAATGGGTGTAAATCGGGGGTATAACCCCGAATTACATCTTTATATAATGTTCCCTTCATGTATTTCAGGGATATAAACCCAATATACACCTATTTTGGTTTTTGCCTTTTACAAGTGCAAATCGGACTTATAAGTCTGATATGCACCTGCTTAGATTTTACACTTAATAGTGTAAATCAAACTTATAGGTCTTATTTACACCTATTACACACATACAAATTGATGTTTTTTTATCAATTTGTGATTGTTCGATAGATTTTCCCTATCAAATGAAGAATTTTTATGAAGATTAATTGTCTCAAATGGCGATCCTTGTTGCAGTGCATTCATTGCAAATGTTAGATCCTTCGCTAAGTAAAAGATTAATGAAATTCAAGAAGCAAGAGATTCATCCCATTTTTCCTACTCAATATGTGACATATAACATAGAGAATATCTAAGATACGAAGATTGGTCATGTGGATCTCGATGAGTTCTTTAAGAGAGTGAAAGAACCACCAGTATCCTACAAGATGGAGCCCACTGTAAATAGTGGAATTCATTTGGTGGTGGCCTTTCCCATGTCCGCACAAAATCCAAAATTTGTGTTGGCCCTAGCCAACAGGTATGATCTTACCACTAGATCAGTGAAGGATGCTAATGGATAGAAGACACTCATCAAACTTGATGAGGACTTCTTCGATCCAATATTCAAATGTCCTCCTATAGTTCAATATGCAGATATTGACATGAAATTGGTTGTTACTTATTTTGATAATAATTTATAGAAGTGCAGGAGCAATATAAATGATAATTGGATAAAGACACCTAGTCCTACAATTTCAAGGTGGCTTGAGACTCTTCCTCACAATGACCTCATTGAGGAGGTAAATGATCTCAATACTCTACTCAACAGAGTAAAAGGTCTTCCAACTTCCAACACATATCACAGGTGGATGTATCAATAGATTAACATTATCAGACAAAACAAGAAGCAAATTTTCTCAAGGAAGCATATTATAGATGCTCTATGTGAGCAATTGACCAAGGTTCCTATCACCTTGAAATTTTATATGATGTCTTATCTTCTCTATGCAGCTACTCGATGATGCATTTTCCAGGTTTGTCTATCACAAGTGACAGGAGTCAAGTTCTTGTTTACAAGTATTTCACTCAGTTGACTCTCAAGGAGAGTTTGTACCATTTCAAAAGTGTAAATGATGCTTTCTTTTCTCATATTAGATGACACATGGAAGGTGGTGAGTGAATATGGTTTTATTTTTCTTCAGTTTCCCACTTTTACATCTATCAAGATCGGATGTTTTGATGGAGAATTCTTCATGCTCCCAAGGTATCCATCAGATAAGATTATTCTTATGGAGATGGCTTGCCATATGATATCCATCTATGAGCATTAGTCTAGAGCAGATAAAACAGGTCTCAATTTATCCATCACCATAGGGATATATTCCATCAATTCCATCTACAAGGCTTGTGCCATGGAGGAGGAGATGAGAAGGGTGACAATGAGATTCTTCAAAACCAAAAAGTTCTTTGACTATAGAGGCATGAAGAATAAGATTAAGATTAACTATACTCATATTCATTGTATTGAGGATGTATGGGTGGATTGCAGGATAGAAGAGGATGTCTAAAGAATGGGCTATTATCATTTGATAGTAGAGTAGATTGAGAACCTTGATCTTGTGGAAGTTCCTAAAGATCTTGAAGAACATGGTGACATTTTAGATCCTGCATATGAGAGAAACAAAGTTGTTGGATTACCTCTACCTCTCATTCAATGGTCCCAAAAGGAGAATACTTCTATAAGGGCCAGGTTTCGGAAGATCCTCAATAACACCACTATTTGGTTGAACCTACATGGTGTATAGTTGAAGCCTTTTCAAACTAAGTCATTTGAAGATGATACTGTAGATTTTAAAGGAAAGACTTATGATTTGAGAACCAAAAACAAACAAGATCCCATGGTTCCTAAAGGGCTGAAATTCAAATTCACTATTGGGAAAGGTAAGAGTCAAGGTGAGTCTTGAACTCAAGAGACTCATTCTCAGGAAGGGGTTGATGAAGGAGATGAAGAAGAAAATGAAGATGAACAACAAAGTGAAGATGATCCTGAACTGGAACAAGAAGGAGAATTTGATGAGGAGGGATTACCTGAAATCCCAAGTACTTCCCAGTCTCAAGAGACGTATTGGTCCTCACAACTAGAATGGTAACTAAGTGATACAACATAATTCAGAGATTGAATATCCTTAATTAGCTAACTTTTCATGTGGAAAAGGCTCATTTAGTTATCAGCTAGGGACGTAAACTTGAAATGGACCAGCACTGTATGTGCACCAAGTTCATATTGCAACCATTTTATATAACTACAGGAAAGGAATTCTTCTTAAAGTAAACACACGAAATCTCTAATAAACTAATACTTAATCCTACAACTGGAAATTTCCTTAAACAATTACTATTTAAAGATAAAGTTCTGGTGAGCAGTAGGAACTACAATGCTAGCGTGGTTGTAGGAATAGACACAGGAACTGTTTCCTATGGCTGCAGGAACAGACAACTACATAAAACAACTATAACAAAAGTATGAAAACTACTTTAAAACATACCAAAGATTACTCACCAAGTGGGCCCCCTTGAGTGAGTATTTCCAGAACTTCATATTACACTTATCTAATCATCCAAAATTACTTGATCTCTTTTATTTCATCTTTACTGGAAAAATACATACATAACACCAAAAATTTGTGTATTACAAAATACTATCTTTTTCTCTACTATCCTCGAGAGGAGAGAGATCCCTTTTATTTATAGGAAAGATTATAACAAACTTCTAACTAACTACCCACATTCCTACGGAATAGGTGAACGGAATTTATTTAACAAAAGAAGAAGAAGAAGTCAGCACAGGACAGCGGAACAACATCTGTCCTGCAGCTGAGAAAATATAGCATGGCCACCTCCTAGATCTAAGATCCACTAAGAGATGTTATAAATGTTTTCATTAATCAATCTGTTGAAGAACCGGTCCAGTAATCCTAATCATAACTTCATTTCCTTGACTGGGTCTGCATTGTGGTTACACACTTGATGACCTTTTGAACCGCCATCTATCTTTTCCTCACCTTTCCTGACCTTATATCAAGATGTTAACACACACAACAACATGTGTATATACTAATGCTAACATGATATATCATAAACCATATTTATAATTAACTTTAGATACTTGCATAGACAGATCATTTAAAACCACTATATGACACCCTTAGGTATAGGTTAAACCAGTTTCAAAAACACTTTAAAGGTATCATCTTAGGAAAACATTATAATCCAAATGTCATCTAATTATAAGGCCTAAGTAGGAGTATTATATCAAAAATTTATAAAAGTAGAGAAATTGTTTAGACTCATCATCTCCCCCTAACCTAACTTCTTGTTGATCCTCCAGCAATAGGAAATTTTAGATTATGGCATTAATTCGGAAATTGCCTGGGGTAACCTGCACAAAACCGCCATTATTTAAGCTCCAGTAGAATCCTTTCATTTTCTCCAATCTCTTCCACCTGGTACATTCTACTTCTTCATTGTATGGTGGGTCACTATCTTTGCAGCCCATCAGTGGCCATAGGAGGATTGGAGGCTAAAAAATGAGAGGAAGCCAATGTCGTCCCTTTGTCCTTCCCAAGTGCATGTACTTGGGTGCTATGTTTAATGTTACATAGTAATTTTGCATAGAGTGTGGCTCAGATTTCTTTAATTCATCTGTTAGGCTATCCTAGCGTTGGACTATATGTTCTTTTGTTTCATGTCCTTCCCTTGGAGCCATATGTTCATATTCTTTATACACTGCTTCCCTAAGGGGTAGGATTTTATTTGCATAGTCTAGTTCATAAACAATCTTTTGCCAATCAAAATAAAATTGCTTGGGTTCTCTTGATTCAGCCCTTAAGGGTAATGAAAGCTCAAGTTCTTCCCTATGATGCACCTGAAACTGCTCTCCCCTTGATATTTCATTCTGCATCCATGACATAAGATCCCTCAACTGAATATCTCCAATGTAAAGGAGATGGTTCCAATTAACATCATCAGGGACAACATAGTTATGGAAATACAATTCACAAAATAATTTTTTGATTGTCATAGAAGATGTCTTAAAAGCACTATAAAATTCTTCTGGTGTTTGTAATGAAGGACTTAAATCCCTAACAATCCTCATCATTTGGAAACTGATGTGTTGTTCTTTTAAATATAGAGAGTAGACATGAGGAGGAGCTCAACATTACATCAGTTGTGGAACCATGGTGGCTATTGTCTCCATCTTAGCTTTAAGCTAGGCTATTTCCTCATCCTTCTGCTCAATAACCTTCTTCTGTCAGTCGATTATCATCTGCATTTTTACTTTCTCCAATTCCCAATCCTCATAAAGAGCAAGTCCCACCACATGACTAGTAAGAGAGGTAGGTGGTCTATGAGCAGGTGCCCTAGGTTTCTTCATTTCTATTTTACTCCCTGATTCAATAACCTTCTCTACAAAAGATGCTAAACTATTTAGTCTCTCAAAATATACTCCTTCCTGTGGCTACTCTATATTTGGAAGCTCCTCTTCTTTCTGAAGCTGTAGTTCTTGCTCTTCCCCCATATTTTGTAGTTCTTCCTCCTCTTCATGTTCCATTTGAGGTTCATTAGATGGAGAAGGAGGAATATCATGTTGAAGCGGACTGTATTGATCTCATTCTGGGGAGTCGATCAAGATGGTAATTTTTGGCTCGGTTGACTAGTCTTGATTTTTACACTTATTATGGAGCCTACCACTACTTCTTTGAACTTTCCCTTTTCCGACTACAAGACTACTTCCTATAGCCATCTCCTCAACTATATTAACAGTTTCTGCATGAACTGGTTTTACAATTCTTCTCTTCTTGGCCGTAGGAAGGGGTACATTCTCATTTTTACTTTCTATGTCCTCTTGCTCTATATCAACTTATTTTTCTTTTCCCTTTTCCTTCCATGCAATAGCCCTAGTTTTTCTTAAACCTTGAGGAGGAACCCCTGTTTCAACTTTCTTTTGTAAGGGTTCGTCTGCTGCAGGAAGATTTTGTTCTGAGGATTTTAAACAGGATGAGGGTTCAAGAGGGGAACCAGGTTCTACAAGGTTTTCTTGTTCTTGTGATGGAAGTGGTTCCTCTATAACTATGTGCTCTACCCTAAACATTCTGGTTTCAATAGATTAATTCCAGAGCATCGGAGAACATCTCTCAAGGATTTTTCAACTAAAAGCTTAATTAGACAATGGTGAGAAACAGAGTGAGGCCTACCTTTCTGGGTCTTTGTTGCACTTATAGAAAGAAGGTTGTACAATGAGCTTGGAACATTCATCCTTCTTCTGTGGCATAGATGACTTAGGAGCTTGAAGTGATGAGAATGCAGACATGAAAACCTTCCTTTGCAGGTTAAATATTTTAAGACATACAATGCCACTGCTCTCCATTGAGGTGGAAGGGATTCTCGCCTAGCTCCTTACCTATCTACTGCTAATGGGGGGTCTTCTGAACGTGTAAATTCTTCCCTTGCACTACGTGCATCCTTGGACTCTGATTACTTCTCCCCATATATTGGTAGCCCAGTTACCTCTGCTATCCTTTCTTCTGTAGCCACTACTCTTAAACCTTTTACCTGAGCTTCTCCATTTGACAGTGTGTGGGTAAATTCCCTCATAATTTCTTCACTAAACTCTGTCAACTTTAAGAAATAATCAAGCCATCCACTGTTCCTGAATATTGGTTCACAATCTTGGTCCTGAAGGAGAACTTCATGGACTGTCTGCTCATGTCGAACAGGCGGACCACCCATTTCAGTGATAACACTTTCAATTTTATAATGGTTTATAATGGCATAAATCTATTCACACACTGCACTAAGTTCCGCACTATAATGTACTCAATATGCCTTTCCTTGGTTGGAATCTAGCTACATTCTTAAAAATAACTCCAAACAGACAAACAAAACAGAATAGAAGATATTACCTCAAACTAGAAATTTTTGAAAAATACAACGCGATTCGAGAGGACATCACAATTATCTGGCAGAATAATTATCAGTGTACTTCCCCCCCCCAACCTAAGGCTTGACAAGTGTCCACACATGCGGAGGAGGATTAACTTAAATGACCGTATGCAAAATATCATAATGAAAAGTAATATGGTTTAATTATACATATGAAGCAAAAATAATAACACACGAGCATACCTGATATCATGCGAGAATAACTGCAGCTTGAAGATATGATGCCACCATGTATGGAGAGTGATGTGATAATGGGTGAAGTGAAAGGAAATAAATGAGTGAATACGGAAGGAGATATTTATTATGTAGAAAAGTGCTTCCTTGAGATGCAGAAGCATTCATTATGATCATGCGGGATAGATATTAAGATGGAGTGGTGACGGCCAAGTTGTCATCACTGGCTGTAGGAATCTTGGCATGCAGAGCAGTGGAAAACTATTGCAGGAAGTCATTTTTGCTCAAAGATTTACGGTATAGGCATAGCTGATGACCGTTAACTAACAATTTAAACCTAACGGGATCTGTAGACACCTAAAAGTTGCACAATGAATTAAGTGAATTTTATTCATTTAATTATTCTTAATTCTTCCTATTAGTTAATATCCCTATTCTTCTAATTGCCTATTAATTAAATTAAGATTTAATTAATATACCCTTCTTCTATCTAAGCCATTTATTTAAATTTATATTTAATTAAAATCCCCCTTCTAGCCCATTTAATTAAATTTACATTTAATTAAATCCCCCCACTTGCAAAATCCTACAAATGTAAGTTGCAACCACAATTGAAATAAATTAATTTTATTTTAATTAAATTTTTTTTTCCCCACCCACTTGCAAAATCCTACATCTCCCACTTGCCTCCTAAACCCCCTTCTAGATTCTTCTAATCACTTCTAAATTAGCCTAACCCATCTCCTAAATATTGTCACATCCCTAAGCAAAGGGAAGTCACTTCTCAAACCTTCAAAGTCTTTGAAAACCATTAAAGGCTTTATGTCTTCAACAAGTTAACCTTGAAAGTCTTCCAGACCATTAATGGTTAACTCAACCCTCTTGCATGATTAGAGACTTTCTCTCTAACTCAATCCTCATCTAATCCAAGGGTCTCATCAATCATTCATTGCTTTGACCATGGTTATCCCTTTAACCCTTGCACAAGAGTTTATCCTTTGGGTAAAAGCTTTATCCAATGGATAACCTTCTAAGGTAGCCATGAGGTCCTCTCAAGCATTTAATGCTTCTTACATCTCCTCTCAAGCAATCTTATGTTGACAATTGTCACCATTTCATTGGTGAGAATTGTAAACATGGATTGATTAACTTTCAATCCTAGCCCTTGTTGAGATTATTCAATCTCAACCCTCCATTGCCCTATTTTTCCTATAAATAGAGCTCTATTTCCTCCATTTTGAGAATCCAAGTCTTTAGTATCACACTTATACTCATTATTATCAACCATTTCAATCCCTCTTTGAATAGAAATAATCTAATAAGCATTTTAGAAGTATTTTCTCTTCATCATAATAATCACATTAAGCTAGTATATCATGTTAGGATAGTTATTTACTAATCTTTTCATCTTATCATCATATACATACTAGTTTAACTCATATTTGTTAAAATCATGTATAATTAGGATTGCATTCATGTTATATTGATCAAAACATCCCTCATTCTAATGATTGTCATCCCTAAGTCACTTTGCTCAGTGATCTGAGAGAAAAGGCATTAGCTTTGGGGGTCTTGTGAGATAGAGAACAATGGAACATCCCTTGGGAAGTTGAGCTATTCCACATAGCTCCATAACTTGCACCAAGAGTCCCATTGGTGTGTGGACTAGTCATGATTTCATAATTTTTGTTTCATTGCATCGCTTTTCTCGCATACAGGATCTATGGTAGATAATCTAACAGCACCATTGGGAAATGTCTCAACTATATCATAAGGGCCTAACCATCTGGTCTGCAATTTTCTTAAGTTATATTTGTATCTGGAATTGTACAGAAGAGCCCAATCACCCTGCTTGAATTATTTATCCCTGACATAGTGATCATGCCATTTCATGCGCTGATTCTGAACAGATTCGGTATGCTACAGGGCAGATTTTCGTATTTCATCCAAAGCATTAAGCTGCAAGATCCTTTCTTCTTGTGCTGTAGAAAGGTTAATATCTAAGGAAATAGTCGTTCTCAATGTTTTATGTTCAAACTCAATAGGCATCATTGCTTTTGTTCCATACACCATTTAAAATGGTGTAAACCCTGTGGTAGTTTTCCAGGTGGTTCTATAAGCCCATACAGCTTCAAAGAGTTTGCTACACCAATCTTTTCTGTTAAGGGCTACTGTTTTTGTTAATATTGATTCAAGCTCCCTATTAGTAACCTATGCTTTTCCATTAGCTTGGGGATGATAAGGAGTGGATTTCCTGTGCCTGACATTGTATTCATTAACTAGGGCTCTGATCAGAGTAGAAGTAAATTGTGCCCCTTGATCTATTACTATATCTCTAGGAACTCCATACCGAGTGAAAATTTCTTCATATAAGAACTCGGCCACATTATTATCTCAGGCATGCTTGAAGGCTTTGACCTCTACCCATTTAGTAACATAATCAATACAAACAAGGATATAGGAGCGACCATTGGATGGTGGATTGATTGGTCTAATAAAGTCTAATCCCCATTTGTCAAATGGCTTAGTAACCACCTGAGGGTGTAGAGGCATTTCATCAGACTGAGTTGGTTTGCCCATTCTTTGACACCTATCACATTTCCTGGTGTATTGAGTTGCATCCTTGTGCAAGGTTGTAATATCTTAAAAGTTGTTCTTTTGGCTGCAAAATGGCCTCCACAAGGTTCATCATGACAAGCATGAAGTATGTCATATGTCTCATCTTCCCTTACACATCGCCTCATAACTTGATCTGGACCTGTGTAAAATAAGCAATCTAAAATCCAAGAGAAGTTAAAACTTTTCTCTACCAGCAGTCTTTTTTCTTTAGGTGAGAAATGTGGGGGTGTCTTGTTAGCTACAAGGTAGTTGGCCATGTCAGCATACCATGGGTTATTGGAAATAATAGAAAATAGATGCTCATCTGGAAATGCATCATTAATGACTTCACTATTGTCTGGTGTTTGAATCCTTGACAGAAAATCTACCACCACATTTGCTTTTCCAGGTTTATCAATAATAGTAATATCAAATTCTTGCATTAGTAACAACCATCTTGCTAATCTACCTGTAATGGAGCTTTTGTTCATGAAGTACCTGATGGCTCCATGATCAGTATGGAAAAATATTTGATATACTATTATATAGTGCCTGAATTTATTAAGGGCATAGATGACAGCTAACATCTCTTTTTCTGTAATAGTATAATTGAGTTCTGGTCCTTGCAAATTTTTACTAATGTAATAAATCGTATTTTCTAAAATTCCTTACTTCTGCCCCAAAACTGCTCCTATTGCAAAATCAGATGCATTAGTATGAATGTGAAAAGGAACTGACCAATTAGGTCCTTTAAGTACAGGGGCTTGAGTTAAGGCTTCTTTTAGTTTAGAAAATGCATCTTCACATTGAACTGTCCATTCAAACTCAGCATCCTTTGTTAATAAAGAATACAATGGCCCTACTTTTTGACTAAAGCTTTTGATAAATCTCCTATAGCACCCTGCATGGCCTAGAAAACTTCTCATGTCCTTTTGTTTAACAGGGGCAGGAAGATTAAGTATTACCTCAATTTTAGCTGGATCTACTTGAATACCTGTTTGAGAGATTCGATGCCCCAACACTATTCCTTCTTGCATCATCATAAAAAAAAAATCACTATTAAGGGATAATCACATCACTGCAATACCTTTTTTAGATTTTGTAATGCCTCCTTAAATGTAGTTCCATATGTAGTAGAGTAATCCATGTAAATTTCCATACAATCATGGGATATGTCTGAAAATATATGAAGAATTACCCTTTGAAAGGTTGCAAGAGCATTACATAAACCAAAAGGAAGGACTGAATAGGCATATGTGCCCCAAGGGTAGGTAAAGGTGGTCTTCTCCTCATTACATCATTAGTTGTTGAATAGAGTTAATTTCCTCTACTTCTTCTCCTATATCTAGCCACACTACTCAATCTTGTTCAAGTTAAGGTTGTGTTGGAGAATAGAGTGCAAGTGTTTTAGTAGTAATACCATCTAAAATTGTCATATCTCCATACCTACAACCTATACATGCATCAATTGTTGTCAGCCAAGGTCTTCCCAAAATAATTGGATATCCCCCTAATGTTGCCTTGGGAAAGAGAATTATAAAATCAGCAGTATATTCCCAAGAATATAATGTGACAATAATATCTTCAACCATTCCTTCAAGCCAAATAGTTGAGCTATCAGCAAGCTGCAAGACTATTGGAGTTGATCTGAGATTAGTAATGTTGAGTTGTTGCATGACATCTTTAGTCATTACATTTATTGCTGCTCCCAAGTCTATCGAGGCATTTTTTATTTGAGTTCCATTAATAACTATCTTGATAATAGGGCTACCTGGATCAGAATATTTAGGGACTATTATTTTTCCCAACATAATATCAGCCAACTGTCCTACTACATGCACTGTTGTTGGATCCTTTTTCCTCCTCCCAGGTTTCTTCAAATAGGCTTCTTTAATAGCTTTGCCATATATGGGAATATCTTTAATAGCTTAGAATAGTTTAATTTTAACCCATATATGTTTTAGTTGATCAATAAGATCAAAGGCTATATCATCTTGTTGCTTAGATACTTCTAATTGTAACCTTTGAGGAAATGGGGGAGTTCTTATAGGGATATTTGGGGTTGCTGACTACTGAACTTGTTCAAGATTTCCTACTTTATCAGGCATGCTTTCCTAACCAGTCTCCTCTGCTAGTAACTTTGTTATGACTGGAGGAGCTGGAGTAGGCAATGTTGTCCCTGATCTCAAATGAATATCACTTATATCGAGAGAATATGCAGGATAGTTAGTAGGATCAGTTGAAAAAACTTGTTGTTGTTGTTGTGGTTTATTATTTGGATTTGGAACAAGCTGAGTTGGCAATTGGGTTGGCTTGGTTGGAGCAGAATTAGGACCTGGCAGCATTAAAGCTGGCTGCTAGGACGGTTGTTGTGGCTGCAAGAAACATGGTGACTGGTTTACCCATTGTTGTCCTCCCCTCCATTGTGGTGACTGCTACCAGTTACCTTGAGGGGGAGACCAATTCCCTTGTGGCTGCTGCCATTCAGATGAGGAATTATGATAATTAGGCCAAGGATTCTGAGAGTTATTCCAAGAGTGAGGGGTATAATTTCCAAAATTTTGGGAATATGGTGGTTGCCACTGATTGTTTTGTGCATTGAAGTTCATATAAGGATTAGAAAATGACAATGGATCTTGTGGCATACCTTGTCTTGGAGGCCAAGGCCTTCATTCTGCAACATAAAAAAGTTGTTCAACGTCTCCATAAACAGGGTTGAAATCTGGAGAACTCTACTGGCTATCAATTTTAGCTAACATTTTGCATCTACAGTCCTTCTTCTTTTGCCAACAATGAGGACAAAATTCAGCAAGCATAGCCTCTGCCTCCTCATGCTTATTCTTTGCCTGTAGTGTATCCAATTGGGTAGCCATATTATTAATTATATCTTCTTTAAAATCCTTCAACATATGAGTTATTTCCATTCTTGAGACAGTTGAAGATGATTTGGCAATTGAAGAACCAGGCCTATAGTGTCTTCCCCTTTTTGCTGCAACTCATGAGTATTTTTGACAAATTTGTCTGATGTCATCCCATTGAACTTGAGTAATATCTCCTCCTCCCATTAGATCTAAGGAGTCAACACAGTCATCATTCATGGCCCTCAGAAATATCAACTTCATAGAGTCTTCACTTAAGTTACTATGTTTAGATTTGCTAACACTAAATAAAAACCTTTCCAAATAGTCTTCTAGGTTTTCATCTTCTTTTTGTGTCATTCTAAAGATATCATCACCATGTCAGTCCATTCCTCTACAATAGTCTTTATAGTTATCCAAGAAGTTTGTCTCCATTACATCCTAGGTAGTGATTACATTTCTTCCTAAACTCATAAACCATCTTAAAGCAACTTCTTTCAAAGTAGCAAGGAATAACTTGAGTTTATGAGCATCAAAGGTATAATGATAACTTCTACACAGGATATCAAATTCAAAGAAAAAGGTGTATGGATCCTTTGTTACCAACCCATGAAATTTTGGAAGTGAAGAGGTTGGTCTATTCTTTAAATTTGCATTATCATGCAAGTCAGGAATGGGAAACTCAAATGTTGGATTTACAAGTGGAGGTGGAGGATTTGTTGCCATTGGTCCTTGATAAATGACTAAAGGTAAAATGTTTTGTTCAGGAGGTTCTTTTAGGAAGTCTAGATCTCCTTCTGACAAATTAAAGACAGTACCAGTTAGCACATAGTTTTTTGCAAAAGGGTTTATTTCAGGTGCTTGATCTAATCTTATATCTTGAGTAGAATGCGAGGGAAGAAATCTTCCTAATGCATCCCTTCTCCTTCTATGCATGCAAATTAATGAAATAAATTCATAAAACTAATTAAAAAAACTTAAATGTAATGGTTTACAACAGATTCTTAGCTTGGCACCATCCCTGACAATGGCGCCAAAAATGTTGTTCCTCACAACTGGAATGGTAACTAAGTGATAAAACACAATTCAAAGATTGAATATCCTTAATTAGCTAACTTTTCCTATGGAAAAGGCTCATTTAGCTATCAACCAGGGACGTAAACTTGAAATGGGCCAGCATTGTATGTGCACCAAGTTCATATTGCAACCATTTTATATAACTGCAGGAAAGGAATTCTTCTTAAAGTAAACACACGGAATCTCTAATAAACTAATACTTAATCCTACAACTGGAAATTTCCTTAAACAATTATTGTTAAAAGATAAAGTTATGGCGAGCAGCAGGAACTACTCTATTGTCATGGTTGCAGGAACAGACACGGGAACTATTTCCTATGGCTGCAAGAACAGACAACTGCAAAAAACAACTATAACATAAGTATGAAAACTAGTTTAAAACATACCAAGGATTACTCACCAAGTAGGACCCTTGAGTGAGTATTTCCAGAACTTCAGATTACACTTATCTAATCATCCAAAATTACTTGATCTCTTTTATTTCATCTTTACTGGAAAATACATACATAACACGAGAAAACTGTGTATTACAAAATACTATTTTTTTCCTTGCTATCCCTGAGAGGAGAGAGATCCATTTTATTTATAGGAAAGCTTATAACAAACTTCTAACTAACTACCCACATTCCTACGGAATAGGTGAACAGATTTTATTTAACAAAAGAAGAAGAAGTCAGCACAGGATAGTGGAACAACATATGTCCTACAGCTGAGAAAATATAGCATGGCCACCTCCTAGATCTAAGATCTACTAAGAGATGTTATAAATTTTTTCATTAATCAATTTGTTGAAGAACCGGTCCAGTAATCCTAATCATAATTGCATTTCCTTGACTGGGTCTGCATTGCAGTTACACACTTGATGATCTTTTGAACCGCCATCTGTCTTTTCCTCACCTTTGTTGACCCTACATCAAGATGTTAACACACACAACAACATGTGTATATACTAATTCTAACATGATATATCATAAACTATATTTATAATTAACTTTAGATATTTGCATAGACAAATCATTTAAAACCACTATATGACACCCTTAGGTATAGGTTAAACCAGTTTCAAAAACACTTTAAAGTTATCATCTTAGGAAAGCATTATAATCCAAATGTCATCTAATTATAAGGCCTAAGTAGGAGTATTATATCAAAAATTTGTAAAAGTAGAGCCATTGTTTAGACTCATCAAGACGCACGAAGGTGTTCCTACTACATCATGTGAGATCATGGGTACTACTTTAGTTTCTTTTTGTGATGTCATTCCTTTGGGTTCTATTTTGTTTTTTTCTTCACAAGCTCCTTAGATCCATATTATTCAATCCACTTCCACAAGTGAATCAACCCTTGATAGACCTCATGACAACCTTGATACAGTTTTCCTTCCCAATTTGTCTAGGGTTACTTCTTCCATTCTAGAAGATTTTGATAATTTCATGCTAGAAACACAAGTTCCTCCTAAGATTTCTGTTGTTTCAAACCCACCAACCATTGTTACCTTGACTTCACCCATTGTTACTACTAGTTTTCAGTCATGTGAATTGGCTACACAAGTTTTGTCTGTAGGAGTAGATGAAGATTCATCATTGCCACCCTGGTTAGTGTCTAATACTCCGAAGAGGAAAAAGCAGGCGGTATCTCTGGATGATTTTGATTTCAATAAATTGGTGCTTGTTAAGCCCAAGGGAAAGAAGAAGGCTAAAACTCTATCTAGGGTGAAGGTAGATGAATCGAAAAAAAAATATGTGGATATGGCTGTCCCCCCCCCCCCTTGATACAGATCTTGATACAGTGCGGCCAATTGATTATGTCATCAAAATGATTTCTATGGGAAAACAAACTCATCAGGGTGCAGTCGAAGATGCTCAAACTTCTTTCCAGTATCTTGTGACAATGTTCAATGAGGACAAGGAAAAGAAAGATAAGTTGAAAAAACAAATTGATCAGCTCACAGAGGTTTTGATCAAGATTACCAAATCATTAGAGGTAATTGAGATGATCACTTCTTCATTGGATGAGCACATTGTCAAACAAGCTGAACAGGAAAATGCTCATGGGAGAATAGTTGATAAATGGATGGATAGATTGTTGAGCCAGGGAACCCACCTCCTATGTTCAACAGTTACTCTTGTAAAAAAATTGGAGGAGGTGAAAGTTGAAATTGATAAATCTTTGAATTTGATTTCAAATTTGTTGGAAACACATGAGAAGGACTTCAACTCTTGGTTAAAGTTATAAGATTTTCAGTTGGATGTTTTAGTTGATAATGGAGTGATCCCTTCAAGGGATATGTATATTGAACAAAGAGAAATACTAGAACATTAGATGAACACACTTGAGATGCTTATCAAAGATTTGAGGAAAGCACAAAAGGAATGTAATGATAAAGAGAAAGACATCATCAAGAAGATATCAGATCTTCCTTGCACTTTCCTCGATGAGAATCAAAATCCCCTTCAGGAAGATGACATCACCAAAGAGTTTAGTCTACTAATTGGTGAAGAGGTTGATAAACAAGCTTTCTCATTGGCTTCAATTGATAAGCTGGTAGATATCCAAGTCAATCTGGATGATCTAACCTTGCTTTCGAAGAAACACAAGAAATGCTACACGAACCTCAAAGATTCTATCACCCGGGTCAGGGTCATCATAGGTCACAATAAAGGACCTGATCAGGAACAGATGAAAGCAACTTTGCTAAAGTTTGAGGAATTCATGAAGCAGGATCAAAACGGAGTGCCTGGTGACACTTAGTAACTTTCATAGTATAAGCATTTTTGAATAAGACATTTACACTTGAAGTGTAATTTTGTATTTAGTTTTTGCATGTAGGCAAAGCATGAGTCAAAAATCAATTAGGACTCTTTCTTGAATTAGTCATAGTTTTTCCTATATTTTCTTAGCATACCTCTCCTATATATATGAGGTTGTTCATTGTAATTTAAAACTATTATCTTTAATTAATATGTCGAAACGTTGTTGAAGTGAAGAACTAAAAAGTGAAACTTTGTGTTCCTTTTGTGATTTTACAAACTTGATGGAATAAGAAGGAAGCTTTGGCATCCAGACTTTGTGTTGGATTCATTGGTATTTTATGGTAAGAGTGTTCTTATGTCATTTTCATTATATTTTCTCATATTGATCAAGTAAAGGTTTATTGGGATAATATTGTTAAAGCATAGAGGCAATTGTTAATTTGTGAACTTTGTGCCATATCTTAACTATTGTTAATAGAATTAGGAATTGGTGAAAGTCATATCATTTTGAAGACTTTTTGTTTCATATTGGCACTTTCAAGTTAAATTTAGCAGAGATATATTAAGGTTATTCTTTAAAGACTTTGTGCTTTATTGTGTCATCTTGGAAATAAAATAGTAACTTGAAGACTTTGAGCTTCATATTATCATTTCACAAAAGCATTATCAAAAGTGAAGCTAGAAATCATTTCAAAGACTTTGAGATTTATTTTGATTTTATTAGTTAACTCTTTGGGTTAAAAAGAAATTTGTAAAAAGGTTGGTAGGACAACAGTGAATATTAAGACTTTGGGCTTAAGCACTCTTTTGAGTCCCGAAGAAGCAATGGAGGACTTTGCGTCTTTATAGACACTTTTCTTATTTTCTTATATATATTGTATTGTTCTTTCTTTCCAAGTTAATTTGTAACAAATAAATTGTAAGAATTATTGCTGCTCTATATTGTAAATTATTTCCTAAAAAGAGAGGAAAAGAATAGCATCTATCTTCAAAAAAGAGGATAGGATGATGTACTGCCAATGTTAGAATAGGAGTTAAAAAAATTGTATCTTATTTTATTAGAATAGAGTAGTGAATCACAGGGGGAGCCTTCCCTTAATAATTAGGAGAGATTTAATCTCGTGTTGTTGTGGTTGAAACCACAATTTTGTAAACTCTTCTAGTTTGCAAAATTTTCAACCAACACAAGGTAACTATTAGAATCATTATACCTATTAGAAGTGCCAAGGTAACTATTAGAATCACTAAGATATTTGTCAAAAGCATTGAGATATCTATAAGAAGTATTGAATAGTTGATTAGATGCGTAAAAAATTATTTGTCAGAAGTTTCAATCTATACCTAAATTGAAATACTTGTAAATAAGAGATCAAAACCCTCCAAAACAATGACAATTAATCAAATCAGGGGTAAGATGCAAGTCAAAACCATAAAATATAAGTGTCATGCAAACAAAATTCAACCAATATTAATCAATAAATTCCCAATATGAATATTTGTCATAGTAAAATCAAATGTGTTAGAAACTAATCAAATGCAGCAAAAGACTAGTTAGATGCACTAAAGTATAGATCAAAATCATCAAATCAGAGGCCAATAATATTGACAAACAAACTAGAAGTATTGAAAAATGATTCGAGAGCACCAACAAATAGATCAAAAGTACAAAAAGGTGAATTGAAAGAGCCAAGCAACTAATCAGATGTGTCATTTTGAGATGGCACTTTTCAATAATAAAATTGTTAATTTTAAGGACGTGGGTCACACCATATGTGTCAGAATGTGTGATAAAATGTGAAATCATAAAATAAGGACATTACAATGAAAATACCAAATTTCGCATTCAATGATCACTTCAACAAAGCATGTGATTAATGCATCAAATAAAATAATAAATAATCATACCTTCATAAAGTCTCATATTGTTGCATTGGTGTCGTGTGTACTTAGATAATTTGGTATTTGGGTGCTCGATTCGTGAGCATTACATTAGAGTTCCTTGGCTATGAAATTGATAAGGATTTAATAAAAATGAGTCAATGTTTGGCAATTGATGAGAGATGGTTTGATTTGTAGATTGGAGAAGAAACTAATAAATGACTAGAATTGAATCTAAAACCTTATATCTAATGCATAATTTGGGACACTAACGAGGAGATATGACATGCATAGAAGATTTGCACATTATTTTATTTTGTTAATTAAAATAATTAACTCAATGTGACTAGAACTTGACTAGAACTGGTTGAGGAGTTAACTAAGTGCTAAGTGCATGGGAGTTTATTGTTGCATAAATGAGTTAACTGATTGCATGGATGAGTGAAGTGGATTTGATTAATGAGTGGGACTCAGACTGACTCTAAGTGAACTAATTAGACTAGATATAGTCAACTAGATAAGGTGAAAATAATTAATTAGATTATTTGTGCATATGAAATGGAAATTGATATTAAATTAATTTAATAATGGATAATATGTGGATAAATAATTAATCAAGTGGATAAATGTGTGGATAATTATGGATAAATAAATGGAACAATTAATAATTAATTGATTTATTAAATGATAGGTAATATTAAATAACTTGGGAATTATTTAATTAATTTATTAGGCATTATGTGATAATGTGTACCCTGGGTGATGAAATAATTAAATGAAATGGATTATGAGTGGAATTGAGACATAGGAGATGAACAAATGACAAAGTCATAATGGATGAGTGAATAAGTTGTGAACAGATGAAATAAATAAATCAAGTGATGGGATGGGATGAAACAAGTGGCTAGGTGAAAGTGGTATTGTTACATGTAAATATGGAATAATTAGATTAAATTATTTTGTTTTATTTATTTTATTATATTGGATCTTATTTTATCATTTAAAACATAAAAAGGTTATTTAGAAATAATATATACCTCAAGAAAATCAAAACAAAAAAATTATTACCTTACAAATTGTAAAGCGAAAAAATCGAACCCTAGTTGTTCTCCCCTCCCCAACTCCAAAGAGAGAGAAGGGAGAGTCACTAGGGTTGATGGTTTTCACTTAGGGGAGACTTTACATTCAAAAGAGGGGTTGAAACCCACAAGATCCAATCCCATGCAATGCAAGATTGGATTCTATATGAGTTTCAGGGGGTAAGATAGCAAGGATACCCTCTTTTGTAAAGAATGTAGATAGAATGATTAAGCTAAGAAGGCATAGAAAGTGAGAAAGATTCGCTTATAAACTGAGATAGGGATATAGGATGAGGCTGCGGACCTGGAATTAGCAGTGAAATGTTGAGACGGCGCTGTCCTGCAAATTTGAGCAAAAGTTGACGGGACAATGGCGCCCGGCGTGCACACGGTCCTCCGAAAAATCCGCGAAACGAAGGGGGATCTGTTCGTCTCTGCACAAGGATTCCAGATCTTCAATTTCAGCTGCGTACCTTTAACCTACACACAGAAAAGTGAAGATGATTGGGGGGTTAGGGATTAGGGGTTTGCCCTTAGGTCAAACCCCGGTTTTGGAATTAACCAAGAAATGAGAAATGTTGTAAATGTAAATGACTGTAATGTAAAACAAGTACTAGTACCTTGTTGTAAGGATGTTTGTATCCTTATATGCGAAGGTATAGATGTTGTTGTTTGTTGTATGTTGTATGTTGTATGTTGTAGCATGTGATCTCCTCTTCAATGGTTGAATCCTTGTCTTGAATGCAACACTTAGCCTTGAATGGAGACTTAGAATGATCAATTGCTTGAAGGAATGTTTGAATGCTTGAATGCTTGAATGCTTGAATGTTTGAGTATCGTTTCCATGCCTTTTTCCCTCATCCCAAAATGAGAGAGGAAAAGTAGTTTATATACTTGTCAATTAGGGTTGATAGACTGATTTTTCCGACCTTGGGCCGACCAGGAAAGATTATTTTCCAAATTGCAAACATAAAGACCCGAAGCCCCATAGGAGACCGGGCCCAAAATAGGGCCAGGGACCAGGGCGCTGGGTGCCATGGTCTTGGGGGACCAAGGCGCTGGGTGCCCTGGTCCTGGGGGACCAGGGCGCTAGGCGCTCTAGTCCCACCTCCCGAGACAGCAGGGTGCAAGGAGGGATCAGGCAGGGTGCTGGAAAAATGCAGTTTTTGATGTTGTGGACAAGTTTCGAGGTCTCCATTCAGGTTCCGTGTTGCATCGCCATCGTGAAGACCCAAATGCGGTTGAAATTGCAAGTGTCACAATTTTAGGACGCTACACAAATATTTTTAACAAAGTGAACCAAGACATGCACATGATTTAGACACTCTAAACAATCCAATCAAAAGTATATAAACAATCTCAACAATTGAACTTGCTTTTAATGTGCCTAAGATTATGATCGTACTCAGTGAAAGCCTTGGGAAGAGGTTCCTCATATACTCATTGCTCTCTTCCTAAAACAACTCAATACCCTAGAAGATCAAATCAGTGATCTATATAACTCCAATAATTCTACCTCCTATCCAACAAAAGCCTTAGTCACCTATCTATTTATTATTTCTGCAACCTCAAATAAAATAAAACCAACCAAACCATCTAATCATTCATCCATGAAGACTACCACTTCACTTGATCTTTACCATAACACTAGCCTTAGACATCTTGGTTTCCTTTAAAACATAAAAAGGACATTTAGAAATAATAGTATTACCTTACAAATCATTTTTAACAAAGTAAACCACAACATGTAAAGGAATAAAACACTCCAAACAAACCAATCGAAAACATAAAAACAATTTCAACAATTGAAATTGCTTTTAATGTGCCTAAGATTATGACCATACTTAGCGAGAGCCTTGGGAAGAGGTTCCTCATATTACCATTGCTATCTTCCTAAAACAACTCAATATCCTAGAAGATCAACTTAGCTATCTCTAGAACTCCAAGAATTCTACTTCCTATCCAACCAACACCTTAGTCACCTATCTATTTATTATTGCCACAACCTCAACTAAAATAAAATTAAACAAACCATCTAATCATTCATCCATGAAGACTACCACTTCACTTGATCTTTACCACAACACTAGTCTTAGACACCTTAGTTTCCATTCACATGAACGATTATATGTGCAGCAATTTCCATGCATAGTGTTGCATGCAATACGAGTTAAACAAATTGTGTTGCTCTCCCTAATCCATGAAAAGGGGAACTTATTTTGCAACAAGTAGGGAAACACCTATTCACCTCCACCTTTCCTCCTCCCCAATCCACACTTAAGGTTAGGTGTGTTGCTTTGAATCCTCAACAAAAATCACATGATCTAGCATGAAATGATAGCTAATAAACATGATGTGAAAGAAACCATTGCAATGCTCTATTGATACAAGTGCCTTTGAATATATTCAATAGAAAAACAACATTGTGTATAAGGACACAATGTGAAGATAAAAATAATCAAACTTGTAATATTGCATTTTCATTTATACTATATAGCTCTAGCATTTATTCATTAATAACATTTTCCTTAAAAATATGAAGCATACAATCATGTGCCCTAGGAACATCTATATAATCTAAGAAATCCTCAAGCATTGATGAAAAAGTGTGAACATCATTAAGAAAAGCAATATCATGTGGTGGTGAGGACAACTTGTGTATCATTGATGCAAGCATCTTATTCTTCTTCATTGCATGTGTCATGAAAATAAAGAGGTAGTTAGGGGGGAAACATTGTCACTTGTAATAGAAGAAGAATCTTTAGCATTAGGCTCATTACTAGTCACAATATAGTCAACATCATGAACATCAGCATCACTAACACTAGTCACGGAAGTGGTATAATCAATATGAAGCCCAGAGATAAGGAAAGAGAATGTATTACCCCACCCTGTTCAGACCCTTTTTTACCTCGTTGACCAAGGTTGACTTTTCAGTGGCCTATGTGGGTGGTTGATTTATTGTGATTGTGATATGTTATTCTGGTATTATGCTTTGGAGTGTAATTGGTGAATATGATTATGCATTATAGCTCATTAAGGAATAGATATTGATTAGGTGTTAATGCTTATTGATGAGTAGTTGTAAACTCTAGTTCTGCATTGTACTTTATAAATGATGAAATGTTAAGTTTATTTATGTGTTACTAATGATGGACTAACACATTTACTTTACGAATGAGTTGTGTTATGTATATGTTGTCATGTTGTGTGAAAGTTTATGGGGTGCGAGGAGATGATTTTCCTTCACTCATTTCAGTGAGACACAGAACGTCATGATTCTCCTTCGCTTGTGTGTTTACCATGTTTGTGTATATATATGTATGTGTGGTTCGGTGATGTAGGGAGTTGCAGGTACAAGGTATCATCTCCACCTGACTCCACAGGTCTGAGCATACCTAATTAACCTAATGGAAGTGGAGGAGGTAGTTCTAAGGCCCTAATGTTAACCCTAACCTTGCTCATTGTGAGCATCGTCAATCTTTTGTCTACCCTGTCGGTTCACCAAGTAGGCTATTTTTCTAACGTTGGTATGTGGCTCATGTCCTTATTTTGGTTTCAGTTGAGTGTTGTGTGTTATGCGTTTTGTGTATTTCATTATTCCCTTCTTGAGTAGTTAATGAGTAATTAATGCATGTTGTTTTGATTAAAGAGAATTAAGAATAAATTACATTAGAATCATTTTGTGGCTAATTAGTTAATCGATTATTTTTAATTGTCAAGTTAGAGTGAATGTTGGATTATTAGTGAAAAATATATTTGGCTTGAGTAATTGTTGTTCAAAAAAATGAAAGAGAAAGGAAGTTGATTTTTATTTATTAGTTATTAAATTATTTATTGACTTTTGTGTTGAAAAGAAAAGTGAAAATAAAAGAATAATATAAATTTGTTTATTCATATCATGTTAGTGTTTTGAATTAAATAAGATTTTCAATTATTTTATTAAAAAAATGAATTTTGCCCTAAGTGAGATTTTTAGGGGAAATTGTTTTATATTGTAAATTTTTTTGGAAAATGAAGGAGAGGATTCTTCTCTGGCTGGAGAAAATTTCTCCTATGTGCTGGTTGTGGGGGTTTGGTGTGAACCCTAGTATTTGGGAGGATTGGGGGATGGCTCTTCTCAAATTTTCCTCAAGGAAATCTCTGCAGGTTGGTTCCCTGAATTTCTTGCTTGTTTTTCTATTTTTAAATTGTATGTGATTGTGCAATTAATTGCTCATTTCTGTTGGGGAAAATTTGGTTTTTGGGTTATGAGATTTCCCCAATTTGTTGTTTGGGAAGAAAAGAATTGAACAGTTTGGTATTTAAATTACTTTATAAGTTTTACTCTTTTATTGGGTTTGTTGCTGAAAAAAATCTATTTTGGAACTTTCAATTGGGAAGTTTTGTTTAAATAAAAAAAATTAAATTGAATATAATACCCCGTGCATGTGTATCTCTAAGAATAGAGATTTTGTTTAAAAAAATAAATAAATAATAATACATCTATTTTACCCTATTGATCTGGGTTGATTTGATTTTTACTGAGAGGAAAATTAAAAAATATATATAGAAATCTGTTGTCTGAGAAGACGGAGATTATTTCAAAGGAAATTTTAACAAAAAAAAAATATAAATAAAAATTTGAATGTTAGGGGTGCATTGTGCATCCCCAACCCCACGTTGTGGGGAGACGGCACCACATCGTGGTGCCATGGTGGGGCGAGACACCACGATGTGGTGTTCTCTCACCACAGTCGTGGGGGAGGGAAAGCCTCCATCCACGCCTGTGGTTGGGGGCGAATAAAACCCTCCCCACACCACGATATGGATGTTGTGATCAAAGAAACCACGCAGTCAATAAAAAATAACACAGTTACGTTTTCGGTGGTTTTGATTTTTTATATTTTATGCATTCTTGTGTGTGTGTAAAATTTATAAATTTGTATTTTTTAAAAAATTTGAATCTGATGTTAAATGGAATTTTGAGTTTTAAAATGGTTATCAGAATTCGAAAAGAATAAGTGAATATTTATATATGATGTGTATTTTGAAATTAGCAATATAAAGTAAATGTTGAGATTAATTTGAATCGTAAATTATTTTGTGAGAATAAAGGATATAGGAATAGTCATAAATTATGTTAGTTGATATTGTAGACACCTAAAAATGGTCAACGCTTGCGGAATCATACTTTAACATTTACGCATTGCCTTATTTTAGGATTTTTGCATCGCATTAACATTTCTCCTATGTCACGCATTTGGTCTTTATCATTTGCGAGCATCGAGTCCTTCTTCTGCATTCTTCATCTGTCTCGCTTTCGAATTTGGTCTTGTCGATAACAATATTTGTCATGATTTTGGTCGATCTTATCTTGTCGCATCAATGTGCGTATTCATTTGTCATCATTTTGGACATCGTCAATCCTAATTAGGGTTTTGTTCTCTTAGCAATCTTGTCATCGATTCTTGTCTTTTGATCAATTTGTCATCAATCTTGTCATCTTGTGATCTATTTTGTCATTGATCCTTGTCCTCTTGTCAATTTTGTCATTTGGCGATTGATTTGTCATCGATCGTCGTCTTTCTCAATCATGTCAATTTGGATCAATTAGTCTTTTTTGAATCAATTGGCACATTTATCAATCAAATCACTTATCAGCATTGGTCATTTATCAAGTCAGAATCATGATCAAATCGAATCGATATCAATTATCCTTCATCAAGACCTAATTGTCATCCTTGCATTTTCTAATTCATCTTTTAGGGTTTCATGACTTTATTCATTTAACCTTGTTTGTCATTTCTCCCTCTAGGTTAAATAAATTATTTATTTATCCTAAGTCTTCGAGTCACAATTAAATGTTTAATTTAATTGGCTAACTAATTATTCCTCTTTTTGTGAATTAATTAATAAATGACAAATTATTAATTGATTTACCTAATTTCTCCTAATTCTTAATTTCCTAATTTTTCATCAATTTCTAAATTCCCTCTTTGTGAATTAATTAATAAATGAAAAATTATTAATTAATTCACTAAATTCCTAATTTCCTCATTTTCTAAATTCCTATTTTCCTCATTTTCTAATTTCCTAATTCCTATTTTCCAATTTTCTAATTTTCCTAATTTCTAATTCAATTTCCTCCTATTTTTCTCCTAATTTCATGGGAATGACATTTCAAGTTGTCATAATTTGTCATAATTGACAATCAATCAATTTTGACATAGAAAGTTGTCATAATTTTGTCATGAATTATCAATCAATCAATTTTGCATAGAAAGTGCAAATTTGTCATAATTTGTCATAATTGACATTTTTTATTTGCAATTTCCATTTGAATCTCTTCATGCTAATTTGATCTTTTCTCCAATTTATCTATAAATTGGATGAATTTTTTCAATCCTGATCTAATAATCACTTTGTCGAATCAATCACGCTTCGAGTATTCTTGTGCTAATATCTTGTCTACTTGCTTTCATCTCATGTATATGCACTAGTAGGTGAGATCCACAACAAAGCTATTTGAAGAAGAAAGAAGGACAATGGAGCCACATGAAGGAGATATTCATATCTGCATTTGGTTTGCTTAGTTTTTAATCTTGAATGTTTTGCTTTCATGTCTCTATTGGATGTAATTAGGATTGATCATTGCATTTGAGCTTTTGTGATTGAGCTATGACTAATGTTTATATTTGCTTTGATGATTTCCGATTTCCTAGCTACATTAATTGGTGAACCCGACATGAACTAACCCCCTAACCATGCATTTGAGTGCTTTTGAGTTGATTTCCAAGTCAAAAACCTAAGAACCAGGGTAGTGCAGGGTTTTCTGGGAACTTCTGCACCTGTGTCAAGCATTTTGTGCCTGTGTCAAGCATTCCGCACCTGTGTCAAGGACATTCTGCGCCTGTGTCAAGCATTTTGCGCCTGTGTAGGGCCTGAAATAGAGGTAAAAGACAGTGTTTTTCACTTGCAAATTGATCTCTTTTGCATTCTGTTTCTGCTTTTTTGGTTTTTTTGGTACTGATTCTCTATGCAGAACCTTGGCATACGCATGACAAAGACAACAAATGAAACTACTAACACATTTTATGTAGGTTTGATAGTCAAAGACTAAACATATCAAACTTCTGACTTGGGTTTTGGGGGTTGCCTTGGACTACAACTAAACTTTGTGTTTGCAATTAATGTTTAGGCACCTAGTATGATTTCTAAATAGGATGGAATGAATATATGTTTTCTTTGATTGTTGAGTTTGACATTGGAGTAGGAGAGTATGCTCTCATCCTTCTTAGGGTGATCAGAAATCTAGATCTTCGATACCATGCTCATGTCTTTGATTGTGTGTCACCTTTAGAGGGCCTGCCTTCCCGACCATTTGCTTTTGCAAGCAAGTGATAATCGTGAGAAGGGAATGACCCAAAGTGAGTACGGCTAGAATACCTTGGCATTCTAACTCACTATAAACAAATACCTGATGGGCGAAAGCTTTGAAGGAAGGGTTACGTGGGAATTGCAGTTACTTGGGAAGTGATGACCCTTGAACTCTTTCTCATATCAACATCTAAATAGGACCTCAAGGTCTAAATCATGCTTGCGCGACTACATTTGTTTGGTATCTTGGTGGGCTTAATGTATCAATCACGCTTGCGTGACACCAAGGAGTAATGCTTAACGGAAATCCTTACTAAACACCTTGTATTTAGAGGCCAAAAATCCTTCTAGTTGCTTGAGAAGGACAAGTTCGGATACTTGGAAGAGATACTAAGTTCGCCATGGGGAGATTTCCATGGGGACTGATGCTTGGCTGCCCTGAGAAGTGAGTGTCATGGAGGGGAGCCCGTGGGGTCAAGCATCTATGTATTCTCCTTGAATCTCATAATGAGTCTACCTCTCAAGTACCTAATGTCCTTGCCTACCATAAGAAATGTGCTAATGAGCATGATTGTCTTGAGTCTAAGTTGAAATATCTTGTCTTCTTTGTTTGTCAAAAGTTGAATTGCATCTCAAGACAAATTGATTCAAAACAAGGTTAAACATAAGAACATTTCATTCAACAAAGTTCAAAACATCTTCAAACATAGTTGTCAAACATTTTTCAAAATCTTGTCTCAACATTCATGTCACTTAGATTTAGGTTCATCCTAGGTTTACATTTTGTAAAGTCATTGTCAAGTACCAAGGTTAGGTTTCACCTAGGTCATACTCCTTTGCATATCAATAAGGGTCATCCATTTGCATGTGTCCTCTTGCATTAGAGTAATACCATTTTCATACGTTCATATTTGCATACCCTAGGTCTCTTCATTAAGTTTAGGTCATTATCATATTATATTAGGGTTATTTGCATAGTAATTGTCCCTTTGCATATAGTGTCAAAACTAGGTTTTGTCATACTTGAGTAATCCAAATCTTTGATAAACCCTAAGTCATTGTTAAGAAGTCTAGACCTTATCAAACCTTTTCTCTTTATGTCATTATTGTCATTTGGTCAAACCTAGCTTAGTATCCAAGCATATAGGGGAGACATTTTCATTTGTCCTTTTGTCACTTGGTCCTTTTGTCCTTTGAGGTCTAGACATCATTTCAATTTCCTAAGGGTCTCTTTTTAGATTTGCATTCCAAAAAGTTTGTCAAAATCTTGAAAAATAACCAAAAACATAGGTTGCATTCTTGCCATAGATTGCATTCTCATTTATTTAGTGTGCATTTAATTGCATATCATACATTATCTTTGAAAAATTCCAAAAAATATTGCATTTGCACAAGTGACATGCCTGTTGAGACAAGATCAAAATCTAAAAAGATGGGTGAACCAACGTATCAACCCATTGACAAGATATCAAATTCACAATTTCAAACTAGTCAAACAGTAAAAATTGAAGGTTTATCAAACACATCATTACCACCATATGGAATGGTTCAACTTGGACCACCTCCATTATATGAACCAGTATTTGTACCCATGAAACCAGGACATGGGAGTGTTCCACCAACACCAAGAGGAAGTACACCTTTCGATTGGAATCAACCACACCTGCAACATGACATTCAAACTCAAACATTATATGAGGAACAAACTCTTTCACAAGGATTTGGTTCAGATCAAGGCATTCAACAGGAGGCAAATCCAAATGTCCAACCAGACTCTTCATCAGATTCTAATGCTTCTGATGATGTTGACATGTTCCTTCAAGATCCAAAGTTGACAAAAAAGATGGATAAATTCTTGAACAAGGTCTTTAAGATGTTCCCACAAAAGTATCTTAACATGATGAGTAATGTGACCTCCTCAAGTGAGCAAATCAATGTGCAAAAACAACAAGGCGGTGAGCTGTTAAGTTTCTCTCCGCATCCAAATGAAGAAAATATGCAACAAGAAACTCAACCTACCTTGATGAGTAAACGTGTTTCAAAGGCATTGACAGTGACTATTCCTCAAAAGTCACCATTTGAGACAATAAATAATCCATTATTCAACACAACACCTGTAACACAAGATCAAATGAAGACCACGCAAATATTGACAACTATCCCTCAACAAGAAGTGATTCCTTACATGCATAAAATTGGATCAAAATCTAAGATGCAAGAAAGCTTCATGACTGGAATGCCTGATATCACCAATGTCCAAAACAATTCCACGATGCACCAGAGTTCTTATATCCCGTTAAGCTCAATATATTTGGCAAATACTATTGTGATAGATCCTTCGATAATAGCGACACAAAGAGCTACGGATAGTGGTTTGCACCAACAACAATTGAGTAATACACAAAAGGTACAATCGAATGTGCAAACAAGCAATGTACAACAACAACAATATCACATTCGACAACAAATTGCAATGCCTTCTCCCCCATTACAAGTTAATGCAAACTTGCAACCATCACAGTGGATTGGACAAACAACACAGCAAGTTAATGCAAGTGCCATACCCCATCTTAAGGAGAAACAACAAAAACCACCCAAACAAAGTTTTTTACAAATGATGGGATATACACCGCGACAACAATTGGCACAAAGTCAGGAAATTCTAATTCGTCAGCATCAACAACAACATGTGCCTCAATATGTGCCAAGACAAATAAGCTATCATACTTCACAACCGCAATTGGCACCTGTGCAATATGAACAACACCCTCAATTGCAATATCAGCCTAGGCTACAAGAAGCACAGTAACAAGGTCAATATCAAGGCATGGCACAACCACAACAACAAGGGATGTACCAACAACATTATATGCCGGAGACACCAAAAACGGCCATTTCAGAGCATCAACAACCAATCGGAAACACAATGTATCGACAATGAGTACCCACTGGGATTAATGATGGACCTCCAGAATCTGATACAATTGTGCAACAGCTTGAGAAGTTGCAACGACAAGTTGACGCATTAGAAACTAAAGGAACAAAGAAGTTGTATACAGATCAGGATTTATGTCCTAATCCATTTGATAAGAGCTTATACATGCCTCCATTCCCTAAACATTTTGAGGCACCTAATTTTGAGAAATATAAAGGGAATGGCAATCCAAAAGATCACATTTGAGCATTTTTCCTGGCATGTACTGAAGTGAGCTATGAGGAGACATATTTAATGAGATTATTTGCACAAAGTCTCACGGGACAAGCCATGGATTGGTATTCGCATCTGCCAGGAAATATAAAGACTTGGTTTGAATTGGCTCAAAAGTTTATATCTCACTTCGCATTCAACATCGACAGTGACGTGACCATGTCAGATTTATGCAACACCAAGAAAAAGCAAGGTGAACCATTAGTGACTTTCTTGCAACGATGGTAAAGCTTGTATAGTCGTTCTTCCCTAGATATACCTGAAGAACAACAAGTGAATCTATTTATCCAAAATTTGGTCCTAGAAATGATGTATGAACTAAAATTGAAAAGTCCTAGTACTATGGAGAAACTCATTAAGAAAGGGATGAACATTGAAACTGCTCTTGTAGCCAAGGGAATCATTAAGCTTAACAAAGACAGTGACAACACAAACAATTCAGGGGACAGAAATAGATTTTGGTATAAGAACAAGAATGTCACTAATGATGGAGTTGTTGATGCAAGAGCAGTAAATGCAAATCAACCTTCATTCACAATCAAGAAATTGAGTGTTCCTAATATGTCAACTATGGAACAAAATCAAACACCAGTGAGCAATGTTACTCAACAGCCGCAATACCAACAACATACTCAACAATACACTCAACAATATAATCAACAGCAAGGCCAGCAACAAAGCCAGCAGCAAAAACCTTTCCGATCAAGGGCTGGGCCTCCTCGACAATTTACGCCATTGGGAGAGCCTATTGAGTCAGTAATGAAACAATTAATACAAGCAAAATTTATTAAGCTACCAGATATCAAGGCAGAACCAGTGGTAAAACCGCATTGGTGGAATGATAATGCATACTGTGAGTATCATCGGTCCAAAGGACATAAAACTACGTCATGTTTTCAATTGAAACATATGATTCAAGACTTGTTAGAGCAAGGAGTAATTGAGGTAGATCCACCCCATGCGACCTCTAACACTGATCATACTATTTTAAAAACTCCTTTGCTTGATCATGACAAGGGTAAAGCGTCTTCTTCAAACTCTACCCAAACAGCAAATTATGCAAATACTGGTTATAATAATGTCATCAATTGTTTTCGCGCATCAAATGAGTATGTTTCCACCCTAAGAATAAAGGGACAAGATCCTTCTTGCGCAGTCACCACTCGTCGATCTAAAATAGTCCTGAAAGGAGCTCCTGCAGCTCCTCCCAAACCAACTCCTGCAAGTCAGTATAATCTCTTGGATCATCTAGGAAAGACACCTGCACAAATATCAATCCTTGAGTTGTTGAAAATGTCCCCCATGCATCGTGTAGTCCTAGATAAAGCTTTAATTGAGTCCATTGTCCTGACAGACATTGATGTTGACCAATTTCAAGCCCGAATTGGACATCTAGCTATTTCCCAAAATGTCACATTTTCTGATAATGATATCTCACCTGATAAGCTCCCTCATAATTATCCTTTACACCTTGAAGTCTTTGTCCATAATTGCAAAATCCGATGAGTCTTGATAGATGGGGGAGCGGGTCTTAATATTTGTACCCTGAGAGTGGTCATTGGCCTTGGATATACAGAAAATGGCATTGATGCTTCCAGAAGAATAACAATCAAAGCATATGATGATGTTGAGCGCCCATCTAAAGGGATAATTATATTGCCTATCAGAGTCGGTCCAGTGACAGAAAACACTTTCTTGCAGGTCTTGGACCTTGATCTCCCTTACAATATGATTCTCGGTCATCCATGGATCCATGCAATGAAAGTAGTTCCATCCACCTATCATCAATGTTTAAAATATCCTTACAATGGAACTGAGATAACAATTCCAGGAGATCCTAATCCATTTCAATTTTGTGTTACTCTAAAGGATACCCCTCAGCAGCAAATCCCCATCAATAGAGAGGCCAAATCACATAGTTATGTGGATCCTAATGAATTGTTAGATGCTATCAAAGGAAAATTGAAGATACAGGACCAAGGATGCGGAGAATATTCAATGGATCAAACATTCCTCATCGAGAATTTACCAATATCTCCAAAATCATATGGAAAACCGCATTTGTTGCAAAAGGAACCTAAGGCAATTATTCAATAGCAGCCTCCCACTACATTTACAAGATGGGGTGAACTTGACAAAGAAACTTTAGATGATGATGTCATAGATTGGCTTTATAAGGATCCAACTGAGACCCCGCCTGTCAAGTTGCCAGTGGAATGATACAGCAAAGGATTTACTATGCTGCAAAAGAAAGGATATGACGGCTGCAGTGGCTTAGGCCTAAACAACAATGGAAGACTAGAACCTGTTATACCCAAGATGCGACCTCCAACTTTAGGGTTAGGTTTTGTACCATTGCGAATTGGACCCTCATCTTCCAAAGTGACCACGTGTGGAAAAGGGCATGACTCTGATGATGAAATAACACCTGAGGATACCTGACCCGAAACTGATTCCAATGAATGGGAGTGGAGTTCTTTTTCTTCTAGCTCCTATGCCCTTGACAATATTTTCCTTGACCCTGATAATTTGCCTATGGAAGACAAACATGAAATAACTCCTCTTCCTAAAACATGTCCTAATGCTTGGATAGAGTCATTCTAGGATCCAAGCTCTGAATCAGATACAAGTAGTTCAAACAGTGATACCACAGATGTTTACATCTTTACCATATCAGCCCTCTCTCTCCTAAAAACTGATGATGACATGCCCCTCGTCTATCCCCAGCTTATCCAACATGACCAACAAGAACCACTCACATTGGATTGTTTTCAAAATGACGAAGCAATTGCAGAATTCCTTGGACTATGGGAAGGCATACCACAAGGTGATCATAAGGCAGGATTTGCTATTGACCTAGATTCCACAGCATATTTTGGGGAGTCAAATCCATCTTCCAGTCATCAAAATGAAAAAAGAAAAGAAAAAATACAAAGTCAAAAGAATAGGTCTTTGAGTGAAAACCGTAAGGCACTCTCTGATCATACAAAAGTAAAAATAAAAGATGTACCTGCAAGTGAAAACCTCTCTGAGGTGCCCAAAGGTGGAAGAGTGGACATACCCCTATCAAGTCAGGATAAATCAACATTGCTTGTGGAAATGACCGAAGAAATCAATTTGGGTACACCTGACAACCCTAAGGTCATTCATTTTGCTGCTTCTCTATCACAACAGGAAAAGATAGATTTTGTCAATTTCTTTCTTGAGAAGAAGATCAGCTTTGCATGGTCCTATGCAGATATGCCTGGCCTCGATCCCGAATTAGTCCTTCATCATTTGCCATTAAAAGTAGATGCCAAGCCTGTCAAACAGAAACTTAGAAAGATGCATCCCCAGGTGGCTCTTTTGGTCAAGGTAGAACTGAAAAAAATTACTGGATGTGGGCTTCATTAGACCCATTGATTATGTAGACTGGATTTCAAATTTAGTACCAGTTAGCAAAGTAACTCGGGGCATCAGAATCTGTATAGATTTTAGGGATCTCAATAAAGCATGCCCTAAAGATGATTTTCCACTGCCAAATATCGACATCATAGTTGACATGACTGTTGGATATGACATGCCCTCATTGATGGATGGTTTCTCCGGCTATAACCAAATTCACATTGCTCCTGAAGACCAACATAAGACTGCATTCACATGTGCTTGGGGTACCTACTATTGGAATGTGATGCCTTTCGGTCTTAAAAATGCAGGCGCAACATATCAAAGAGCGATGATGACAATTTTTCATGATTTCATGCATACATTGATGGAGGACTATGTTGATGACTTATTATGCAAATCTGTCACAAGAGATAGTCATTTAGCCATCTTGGGCCCAATCTTTGACCAAATGGAGACCTAAAAGCTCAGACTCAATCCAAAGAAGTGTGTCTTTGGTGTCACAACTGGCAAATTACTAGGGTACATTGTTTCCCATAGAGGCATTGAAGTCAACCCTGCCAAGGTTAAAGCAATAATGGATATGCCTCCTCCTGCTAATCTCCGTCAACTAAGAAGTCTGCAAGGAAAGCTACAGTCAATCCGCCACTTCATAGCTCAGTTGGCTGACAAATGTCATCCATTCTAGCATCTATTGCATAAAGGTGTCACTTTTAAATGGACTGAGCAATGTCAATCAGCCTTTCAAGCTCTCAAGGACTATTTCTTGTCGCCACCTATTCTAATGCCTCCTATAGAAAGAAAGCCATTTATATTATATATTTCTACAACTGAAATGGCACTAGGAGTTCTCTTGGCCCAACAGGATGAGAACGGCAAAGAGCGAGCTATTTATTATATCAGCCGGACAATAGTAGGCTATGAGCTGAATTATTCAACTATTGAAAGGGCATGCTTAGCAGTGGTATTTGCAACACAGAAGCTCCGACATTATATGTTAAATCACCAAACATTGCTGGTTGCAAAAATTAATCCCCTAAAATACTTGCTTAGCAGAGCAGCTTTGACGGGTCGCCTAGCAAAGTGGGTCATGATCCTCAGTGAATTTGATATTGAGTATATGGAGCGAAAGGCGATAAAAGGACAAGTCATTGTAGATCAACTTGCAGAGGCTCCTATTTATGATGATCATCCCATGTTGACCGATTTTCCAGATGAATCAGTCTTTGCTCTCACATCTTCTAATAAATGGAAGTTATACTTTGATGGATCCCATACCAAGTTCGGGTCCGGAGTAGGCATCTTGTTTGTCACCCCTCAAGGTGATGCTACTCCCAAGTCCTACAAAATATCTTTTCATTGTACCAATAACATTGCAGAGTATGAAGCACTGGTCACAAGACTCTGAGTAGCAGTCCACTGGAATATCACACATTTGCAAGTCTGTGGAGATTCTCAATTAGTCATCCAACAAGTAAATGATGACTATGAAACAAAAGATGAAAAGCTTATTCCTTATAAGCGTATGGTAGATTTCTTTAAGACAAAATTCACGGCTATCCATTTCAGTCAAGTTCCAAGAATGCAAAACAAGTCAGCAGATGTGATGGCTACGATTGCTTCCATGTTAAATATGCCAAACAATATGGACAAATGTGATTTTTTGGTCAAACAGTTGCTTGTTCCTTCTTTTGACATTCTGACAACAGATGTGATGTGCGTTCTTGTTGGTCCTAACTCCCCGTGGTACAATGACGTATATCAATATTTGAAATCCCAAACCTTACCACCTAACCTTTCTGTTAACCAATGTCAAGCCTTCATCCAATAGACAGCCAAATATGTCATCATCGCCGACACCCTTTACCGTCATTCCTTTGACCATACCCTCCTCAAGTGTTTGGATTCTGACGAAGCACAAACAGCTTTACATGATGTTCACGATGGTATATGTGGGGGCCATTTCAATGGTCTGAGCTTAGCAAAAAAGTTGATTCGTGTTGGGTATTATTGGCCCACTCTGGAAAAAGATGTTCATGATTTTGTTAAGAAGTGCTACAAATTCCAGATCCATGGAAACTATATTCATGCACCAGCCCAAGAGCTTCATTCTATCATATCTCTGTGGCCCTTTTCTCAATGGGGATTGGATCTTATTGGCAAGATTCACCCGAAATCTACAAATGGACACAAGTTCATCATTACAGCCACAAAGTATTTTACAAAATGGATCAAGGCTATCCCCATGACCTATATCACTGGTGTGCGAATTTCAAAATTCCTACTGAATTATATCATATGCAGATATGGGGTTCCCCTTTCCATAGTCACAGATAATGGTCATCCCTTCAAGAATAAAGATGTCAAGGAACTCTGTGAAAAGTTTCATATCCAACACCGTTTCTCCAGCCCATACTATCCACAGGGGAATGGTCAAGCCCAAGCATCAAATAAAACCATTATCAAGATCTTGAAAAAGGTTGTCAATGACGCTGGTCGAGATTGGCATGTACAGTTGAATCCAGCACTATGGGCCTATCGCACTTCTATCCGCACACCTACTGGCGCAACACCTTATTCCTTGGTGTATGGTGCGGAAGCCATTTTACCCTTGGAAGTGGAGATTCCTTCCTTGCATGTTTCCTTGCAACATCTGATTGATGATGAGATGCATAGAGTCTCTCGGTTGCATCAGCTTGAGATTTTAGATGAGAAACGTCAGACAGCCCTGACACATTTGCAAGCATATCAAAACCATCTCCGTTGCTCTTATAATAAGAAGGTCAAAGGGCGACACTTCGAAGTGGGAGATCTGGTTTTAAAGGCAAACCCTAAGAATGCATAGTCTACTGACATCATCAAAGGTAAGTTTGAACCTAATTGGGTTGGTCCTTTCATAGTGACTACAGCCTATGGCTCGGGGGCATATCAGCTTGCCACTCCAGAAGGTGAACCTCTGTCTGATCCTGTAAACAGCATGCATCTTCACAAGTACTGGGCATAATTTCTATCAGCACTTCTTCAAGTATGATCCTGAAAAAATACAAAAAAAAAAAAAAAAATCTCTAAACATCAAATAATGTCCTGAAAAAATCTCTAAAAATCATATAAAGTCCTGAAAAAAAAATGCACACAAAAAAAAAAAAAAATGGTAAAAACTCAAAAAGCATTTTGTCAATAAATAAATCCCCTTTGTGCATAAGACAAATCACTAAGCATACCTCCAATGACACGCAATCCAACACTTTGCTTTAATGAAATCATGCATTAACAGATGAACTTTTTCAATCAAACCAGACATTCAAACTGATCAAAATTGTCATATCAATCAACCTCAAAATCATTCGTCCTTGGCACACTATCATGGGTCTTATACAGGGTGTGGTATGCTCGAAACCAGACTGTGTCCTGTGTTAGACGAGGTACCGCATGTCCTGAAACCAGATAGCATGATCGTCCTATCAGCACTTTCAACTTTTGACAATGAAGATCAAGATGTTTGTTTGACTTGTTGGAATTTGTGCATCTTATCTTTTTACTGATTTATCTTTGGCTTCGATCATGTTCCTATATTGCTCAATGATGTCACTGAGTGATTTAGAGTGACCGGGATGGTTCATGGTCCCTTTCTTTTTTTGTTGTGATTGTTGTTTGTCTGCAATGTGTCTGTCTTTTGCAAAAAGGGTTGCATTTCAACTCTGGCCTTCAATGCCATGATGCTACGCATCCGTTTTGGTACATTAAATAAAGGTTCTCGCCTACAAAGTGCATTAGTAAAAGCAAGTTTTTCTTTGTCTCTAACTATGCTCTGTCTCATTTTCTTCTTACTAACATTTCTTCCGTCAGTTCGGATAATCAGTTCAGTCTAGTGCTCTGATTTCCCCAAACACATATGTTGCATCCTGCATTCATTGGTTAGTACATTTGCATTACATCAAGCATCATATCAAGCATTTTATTCATTTCATATTATCAATGCATCAAAAACACTTAAAAAATACATCCATACATGTTCCACAATGGTACATAAATAGTGCATAAGTCATCCATACATGGAAAATAACATCAGTCATAACACATTGCATCACATCATATCGATGCATATCATATCATATATCAACATAATATCGGAGTACAAAATTGGACTGTCTGTCCTAATATGGCCCGAAGGCTGACTATATAATATCACACTACATAATGTCAAACTACATTCGTCTCTGTCCTAAGGAGCATGTGCCTCTGTCACTGGGTGCTCCCTCTATCCTCCTCATCCCTGCCATGTCTCATGGATGATGTCCCTCCTGGTCCTAGCTGTGGTGGTCTCATAGGTCCACTCACCCCCATGCTGCTTACTGACCTTCGAGAGTGTGCCTTGCTCTCTATCCTTGATCATGCCCGATATGATGTTGCTCTCTGCTCTGGTGAACTGCACTCTCATATAGTGTCCTCCAATGGCGTATCTCCTCTCTAGTCTCTACCAGCATCTGTGCCATCTCGCGTGCACTGGCATCCCTAATCGACCCAATATACTCAGTAACTCTCTATTCTTCTCACTGTGCCTGAGCTATTGCTGCATCTCAAGCCGCTGTGAGTCTGGCTATCTCCACTCTGAACTGATCCTGCTCTGTCCTCAAGATGGCATTCTGTCTCTCTAAAGTCGCAATATGATCATGCTGACTCGCTATGGTAGCCCTGCACATCTCCATCTCCTCTATCCTCACTATCTCCAGCTCTATGGGTATATCCTGCAATGACTCTTAATCAGCTATACCTGGCCCATAGTCATACTCCCCCACTGACTCGTCTCTCTGTGAGATCGGGCAAAGTGTGCAGTCGTCCTAGGTACATCCTACCTCTCTCCAAACTGTCGTCTGACTCTCTTTGGTAGGTACATCTCAATCACTCTCTGGCGATTCACTGGTCGCCTGATCAGGTACCTCTCCTATCTACAATATGGTAGCTCATCACTATCATCTGACCATCCAGGGCAATCAGGATATGGCCTCCATGTGAACTCTCTTAATCTGTCTAGGTCATGTCGCCAATACAATATGTATCCAAACGGACCCTATCTTAGTGCTCCCCCATAGCAGTACACATATGGTCGATGTGGTAATACCTGTCTCTCTGCAATCGGTCAACATATGGCTATGTGCTCAAATGCCCATACCTGTAATAATGTGACTCCACAGCTCAAAGTCTGAACTCCCTGATATGCTATCTAATGCAACTGAAAATACAGCATAGCCAGTACACATGGTCCCCATGCATACACTGTCCCCTCTGTCACCATCTACTCTAGCACTCTTCCCCATCCAATAGGGAATCCATGTCCTCGTCTGTCCCCTGCTAGTAGACATGCTATCACCACTGCTATCACCACATCTCGCCGATCATACTCTGATGCCATGGTCTCCCAGCCAATCTCCCTCTCTACGATATCCAGATCATCTGCGTCGCACTCAAATAATCTGCACAAAGCATCTCTCCCTATCATTGGGTCATACTCTACCATCTCTCCATGAATCAGAATGCGGAGGATACGCCATACATCCTCTAGTGTCATAGTTGCCTCCCCAGTCGCCAGATGGAAGGAGGAAGTCTCTGAATGCCATCGCTCTGCCAATGCGGTAAGCAGTCCTGTGTTTGCCCTAATCTTGGGCATGAATGTGATATAGTATATCCCAAGTCCTGCTAGTGTATCTCTGTCCGTGCTCCTAAGTCTATGTCGTAACATGAAGCAGTCTGGTCGGTTCTCCCGCATGATCAATGGATACTGTCGACTCTACATCACAATTGGGGCACATTTTGTCAATTTTAGGGTTTGCTCCTATGGGCTGCATTTCCTTGTTTCATGTCCAAATTAGGGTGTTCTTTATCTATTTTGACCTATCCTATTCTTATCCCCCCTTTTTCGGATCATTCGCATGCCATTTTTGACTAAATTAGGGTTGCCAGAGCACAACTATGCCTGTGTGCTAACTCATGCGCCTGTGTAGCAACAAACTATGCTTGTGTACCCTACACAAGTGCAGAAGACCCTACAAAAGCGCAGGATTCCCCCTACACAAGTGTAGGAGTCACTTTCTGCATTCCTTGTGGGCCCCGCAATGTCTCGCAAGCAAGTCAAATTCATAAAATTGACAATATGGGTTTTTGAGATACATACCACTGCTCTTGCATCGTCTGGTCGTCTGTAGGTGCATACACATTCTCTGAGGTGATCTTCCATTGGAATGTTCGCCATCTCTCTGCAAGTGTCCTTTTCTAGAGCAGCAAATTCTCCTCTTTGGCTAGTGCAAATGAGCAAATTTCACTCTCTTTGCTTCATTTATAGATCTTTGTCAGTACATAGATGGACGTGCACTCTCTCCATCTCATGTTGGTCATGGTCTTTTGCACCTTCAATTGCTTGTCCTTCATGCATCCGCTCTTTGATTGTCAGTTTGTTTGCTCCTATCATGTTCTATCATTTTTATCGACCAATTGGCCTCTTTTCTGCATGTTTCCAGCCAATTCCTCGAGGGGGCATGCGTATGTCATTGTCAGCATCTAGGGCATTTTCATTATTGTTCTTTGAAACAATTCTTAAAATCGCATTGTCTCAAAGAGGGGCAAAATGTAGACACCTAAAAATGGTCAACGCTTGCGGAATCGTACTTTAACATTTACGCATTGCCTTATTTTAGGGTTTTTGCGTCGCATTAACATTTCTCCTATGTCACGCATTTGGTCTTTATCATTTGCGAGCATCGAGTCCTTCTTCTGCATTCTTCATCTATCTCGCTTTCGAATTTGATCTTGTCGATAACAATATTTGTCATGATTTGGGTTGATCTTATCTTGTCGCATCAATGTACGTATTCATTTGTCATCATTTTGGACATCGTCAATCCTAATTAGGGTTTTGTCCTCTTAGCAATCTTGTCATCGATTCTTGTCTTTTGATCAATTTGTCATCAATCTTGTCATCTTGTGATCTATTTTGTCATTGATCCTTGTCCTCTTGTCAATTTTGTCATTTGGCGATCGATTTGTCATCGATCGTCGTCTTTCTCAATCATGTCAATTTGGATCAATTAGTCTTTTTCGAATCAATTGGCACATTTATCAATCAAATCACTTATCAGCATTGGTCATTTATCAAGTCAGAATCATGATCAAATCGAATCGATATCAATTATCCTTCATCAAGACCTAATTGTCATCCTTGCATTTTCTAATTCATCTCTTAGGGTTTCATGACTTTATTCATTTAACCATGTTTGTCATTTCTCCCTCTAGGTTAAATAAATTATTTATTTATCCTAAGTCTTCGAGTCACAATTAAATGTTTAATTTAATTGGCTAACTAATTATTCCTCTTTTTGTGAATTAATTAATAAATGACAAATTATTAATTGATTTACCTAATTTCTCCTAATTCTTAATTTCCTAATTTTTCATCAATTTCTAAATTCCCTCTTTGTGAATTAATTAATAAATGAAAAATTATTAATTAATTCACTAAATTCCTAATTTCCTCATTTTCTAAATTCCTATTTTCCTCATTTTCTAATTTCCTAATTCCTATTTTCCAATTTTCTAATTTTCCTAATTTCTAATTCAATTTCCTCCTATTTTTCTCCTAATTTCATGGGAATGACATTTCAAGTTGTCATAATTTGTCATAATTGACAATCAATCAATTTTGACATAGAAAGTTGTCATAATTTTGTCATGAATTATCAATCAATCAATTTTGACATAGAAAGTTGTCATAATTTTGTCATGAATTATCAATCAATCAATTTTGCATAGAAAGTGCAAATTTGTCATAATTTGTCATAATTGACATTTTTTATTTGCAATTTCCATTTGAATCTCTTCATGTTAATTTGATCTTTTCTCCAATTTATCTATAAATTGGATGAATTTCTTCAATCCTGATCTAATAATCACTTTGTCGAATCAATCACGCTTCGAGTATTCTTGTGCTAATATCTTGTCTACTTGCTTTCATCTCATGTATATGCACTAGTAGGTGAGATCCACAACAAAGCTATTTGAAGAAGAAAGAAGGACAATGGAGCCACATGAAGGAGATATTCAGATCTGCATTTGGTTTGCTTAGTTTTTAATCTTGAATGTTTTGCTTTCATGTCTCTATTGGATGTAATTAGGATTGATCATTGCATTTGAGCTTTTATGATTGAGCTATGACTAATGTTTATATTTGCTTTGATGATTTCCGATTTCCTAGCTACAGATATGATTTTAATCAGAAAGATTTATTTTGATTTAAATAATGATTTTAATTCTCCAACGTATTTAATGGTTATTTTCATTATTAGAAATTTGGAATGCAAATGAGATTTTGTTATAGCCGAATGGGCTTTATTTGGAAAAAGATTTATAAGTGCTTCAATTGATGGCTTATTTAGCTTATGAGTTGCTTCTATAAGGTGTATAGTTTTTTTTAATCAAGCTTTGTGCAATTCTTATTGGGTGTATGTTTGCTTCAACACTTTTTATGCGTTATTCCCTAATGTGGATTTTTTAAAATGAAAGATTCAGTTTTTGAAAGAATTGCAATTAAAGAATGATAGTTTTTAATTATATTTTGAGTGAATGTTAGGATTCCTTAACATGGATGAATTTAGAGTGCAAGTGTATTCGTTTGAGTTTTACTCTGCTTGGTAGATTTTCGGTGCTGATTTGTAAGAGTCATTTTCGTTTCATGATGGCATGTTGTTGAATGTAAGTTTTTCGTGCAAATGGATTTGGTAAAGTTTTAGTTATGGCCATACTTGCTTTAGTTTGGTTGTGGTCTTGTTTTGTCAATAGACCAGTTGTTCATTCCACACCTCCAATTGGTTTAACCTTGGTAGAAGGTTTGTTTAATCAAGTTGTCCTTCAGTTTTTCTTTTTGAACTCCTTATGTTATTTGGCTTTTTGTGATTTGTCTTGGGGTTCTTTGGAAGTTGTGTAGTATCGTAAGGAAGAGTGGCTTTCGAGTGGGGGTCGCTCCCAAAGAGGTTAGTAGGGTAACCCATCGAAAGTTGTTTTAAGTAAGTGATAACTAAATTAATTAATTGGGTTTGGGTTCAAACATTAATCAAGATTAATTGTGCCCCGCTCATGGTTGAGTGCTAGTACAGACTCAAGATGCAATGGGAAGGCCTGGAATGGCAAACCAACTACCTTGTCTGCATGAAAGGCTTGTTGGGTCCGCATGAGACATGGATGGGGGCTGAAGGTTCGGGAGAGGCTATCAGGGTAACCCAGGATGGGAGTCAGGGCTTATGGAGGCCTGCCAGAGTCCATACCAGCTATGCAATGACACTCTTCCCTTATGTTCACTAGTGTGTAGTAATGTGTTGGCTTTACTTGGAGCACTCTTGTGAGAGTCATATTTGTGTGCTTAAGTCTTGTGTGAGTACCTAATGTTCATGTGAGACCATGTGATGCTTTGTTGTGGCTTTCTTGAGGGCCTTAGTACTATCTCCTAGCACGGAGGGGTGGTTTCTTTTTGGGTCACATGGTCGGGTGGTAGTGCCACTTTCCATTGGGTATTTTGTTCATGCCTTCTTGCGATGGATTAGCTTCGCAGGTGTTCCAGATGTTTCTCTTGGATTCATTTCATTCCATTGTACCAGTTGGATCATCTTGTCTCCTCGGATCAATTTTGTATCTCTTGGACCCTTATGTGGTTAGTTGTATCATTTGTAGTATGTATGCCTTCGTGGCAATTGTAATTTAATGTAATAATTATGTAATTTATATGTGACTTCATGTATAAGTTTTGTTGTAATACTAAGTATCCTTGCAATCTAAATAAATGTATTATGATGTGATTTAGATGTTAATATCTCTATCTTTGATTAAATCATTGTTGTAATGAAATTGAATGTGTCGATATGAATGAAGTATAGTAATATTTTTGTTATTACGTGCAATGCATAAACAATCATTGATTTGTGTGATTAACAATTATAATGGTTAGATGTATTTCTTAAATGGATTAATTGGTCTTAAGGGAAGTATAGTTTAATTAAGTAATTCACGTTGGGAAACCCTTTAGGAGTTTGGGTTAAGGCTACTGCGTGTGCAACTTCTATTGCAATGTATATCTTGTACATTAGTGTGTTCTAATTAATTTTAGAAAAAAATATTTTGCACTCTTTTCGAGTGTTTGTAGTTATTTCCTTTAGGGTTTCTTGGCGGAGCATTACAGAGAAAGCATCCAAAATAGAAGGGAAAACAAAAAATCCCATGAAAGATGAGAAGTCATATCATGTACCAACTTTATGGTAAAAAAGGTATGATGCCATCAAGGAGAAGTGGATCATGTAAAAACTATTAAAATATTTTAAAATTTTTGATTCATTTGGTGATATAAGCTAGCAATAGGGGTTGATGGGACTTTATCGTCAAAGAATCAATAACCAGGTCAAACTATTGAACACACCTAAAGATTGAGAGGGGGGTGAATCAGTCTTAACTTAAAATTATTTTACTTCTAATTAGTCATTCATTTTGCATTAATGATCAAATAGAAAGAACAAACAGAAATTAAAATGCACAACCATAACACCAGATTTACGTGGAAAACCCCACAAGGTAAAAACCACGGTGAGAAGATTTGCTTGGATCTACACTCAAAATCGAACCTCACAAAAGATAACAAGATTACAATAGGTTTTTATGGGATGAGCCTATAAAGAAGCATACACTTGTTTTAATTTAGGTGACATCAACCTTGTAAATCTTTGTATTAATTATTTTCCTAATGTTATCTGTAAATTACCCATAAAATATGAAATCATTTCACCAAAGATAGTAAAAGACCTAATGTAAAGACGAAGTTATAGCTATTGTTTGGACTTAGCAAAAAGGACAAAATAGTTATTCGTCCCATTGGAATCTTCCATTTTGGGTTGTTGGGACACATTTGAGATGTCGTAAGAGCATCTATGATAGTTATGGCATATGTCATAAGATTCTATGATGATATCTATGATAGAATATTACTATCTTGGTCCCGGGGTGCCTAGTTTGGTGAGATGCCTTATGGAAATTGTAAGAGCATCTCTAAGTGGCTATGAGCTACACGCATGTTTTCAAGATGGTGATTCAGATAGATGTCTACCATAGTATTTTGGAACTATTTTGACCCATGGTAATGTTTTTAAGTGGTATTTTGGGCCTACGTAAGCCTATATATTGAGGGCTTGATATGGAGACATGATAGGAATTGATTTATGTACATAGGTGCTGCTAGATTGAAGGTTGAAGAGAAGGAAGGAATGATTTCATGTAATCTCTATCTCATGAAGATAATATAATCATTGGCATCTCTTCTTGGTGGAGATTTTTCCTGAAAGGGTTTCTCCACGTAAATCTTGTGTTGTGAGATGTTCTTCTTGTGTTGTTGATTTATACTTCCTTATTACAGCTATCTTATGACAAAGTAATGTTCATTTAGATGATGTTTTAAGTTCATCTAAGATAGGTTTATTAAGCATGTTAAAGCGGTATAACAAAGAAGATGGATATCTCCATGGTTTTCCATATTAAATCAACTTAATTTTTAGATTTGCATACAATCACAAATTTTTATTGGGTATAGTCCAATAATTGAATTTAATCAATATTTTTATTGGATTAGAGACATCCAATGATTTCTAGCAATTTTTCAACAACCCTCCCTAAATTTTATGGCTACACTAAAGGAAGTTCATTGCTTCTTAAACATTATAACTTTTGTCTATAATATTTGACAAAAGTAATGATGTTTGTCAACAATACACTTTGCTAACTTAGGTGTTGAAGTGCACATCCTTCTATATGTTCACCACACATTTCCAATAATTTTATATCTTTTTTATCCTCTGCAAGTCTTCAAAACATCACTTAGGTCGACTACAAGGTTGCATATAGAAAATTGGTAACACCACATTAGTTAGCCTCAAGACACATAACCCAATCAGTCACAATGGTTCATACAAAAGGATCAACTGGCCCCAAAACAATTTTATATGGTTGGTTCAAGTTACTCTACTTGATGCATGGTCCAAACATATGGCGAAAATCCTTCTAGCATGCCAGGTCATCCTTTCAAGCACTCTAATCTAATTAATACCAGTACTAGAGAGACTTAGACATCAACATGTAAATAAAGATGAGTAGTATAAGACCTGTTAAACATCTCTTAACACTTATTTTATGAATTCATCGCATTCCATGTTGGTGCAAACATCTAACTACTAGCACGGGTGAGAAATAGAGTATAAAGTTAATTGTATGATCTTGACACCTTATAAACTGAACTTGTGGTATACCAAATCATCTGAAACCTTAATACACCAATTTTATATATTAGTTTAAATGTCCTTAAAACTGCCTGATTAAATATGCAAGTATAGTGAAATGCAGGGAGCATCCCAACAAGCCTTGTGAAGGACATTTCTTTGTCTTAGAATTTGTTTGGTACTCAGTTATCTATCTCTTTCTACAAAGGAGGTCGTGACCTAAAACTTTAGAATCTAGATATGTCATGTTTCCATCTCTGCAATGTTAACATCTGAATCGCAAGATCATATCTTATTGTGTGGAGAAGTGCAAACCCAAACACTATCTCTTTGTCTTAGAATATGCTCAGTTTATGCCTTTAGAGAAATTTTCAGATCATACCGCTAAATGTGGTACACAAAACTTTGAAGATATCATTGTGAACAACATGAAATCATACCCAAACATGTGTAGCCATATCCACATCACACTTAGACACCCAAGTGATTATCTTTGATATAGATCTCATCAAAACTCTGACATTATCAACAATGCACAGTAGAGATATGAACCTCAGAAGATATGGTACAACTATGCGTAGGAGATACTTGCTCCTTGTCTTCTAGATTATTGCAATGTTTTAATCTTTGCCTTTCATACTACCACAAGGTTGATCTGTACCATAATGACGATATGCATATGTCATAATTGTAATGGTCTTTACTCTAGTTATGTCATGGGTTATCTACACCATACTCCATTTGTCCTCAAGTAGTGACATCAATTACAACAATCAACAATGGGTTGACATCAATGACAACATATCATTTTCTATCTGCAACATAAACTGCTATGGATAAAGGAATAATAACCTATAAATTTCATGCCTAGACTAAAGATGTGAAATAGAAAAATGTCAAATAAAAAATCAAACGTGGGAAGATCAAAACTCTCGAGGTGTTCAAACGTTGCTTTACCCAAATGTGGAAAAAATAAGTGAAACCCCAATGGTTCTTAAACTATCTAGAAGTATAGATCCAGGTCTAATAAATAATATCACATTCAATAAAAATCATACCTAAATAAATACAAAGAGTTGAGTAGGGCATGCGTTAGAAAATAATGTTATTAGGGGTCATGCCCTCATAACATTTTTATAATGTTCTAATATAATATTATAAAACTTTATATATTATATGTTTTATAAGCATATCCCATTTCAAATAATTATAATCTAATAACTATTAGATTATTAATTATTTGTGAATGGGGGTTATTACAAAGGTGTGACTAATGTTGTCACCCCCTCATATATTTAAGGAGGCTCTCTCTCATTTGAGAGAGAGTGAATTTGCATATTTATAGTGATTTGTATCACTATGGACAAGAGGTATTACTAGACATGTAGAAGTATTGGAGGAGTTTCCCCAAATTGTAGTCTATTTAATGATAGACTACATTTCTAAGTGTTTTAATAAAATGATGCTTTATGGGGGTTTTTTACCCAAAAGGGTTTTCCCCATGTATATCTTGTGTAATGTGTTAATTTATGGTTCTATGATTATTAATGCATTTATTTTATATCTTTTTTATAATGATTTGTATCCTAAGATTTTAATATTAACATGTTATTAGAGTAGGTTAGGCTATACTAATCATTTTTATAGGTTATACTAGAAGACATAAAACTTGATAGAAAACTTATTTATGCTAAGTCAAGATATTTGCAAGCCCATATGTGCTATGTATCTAGTTTGTCTTCTCTACTATTTTTAAAATCAATTGATCAAGCCCAAGTAAGGAAATTCTAACTATTTCATTTTTATAGGTGATATTTTGAGAATGTTTCATATTTTTTTCTTAAAATATTCACATGGCATAGTATTGTGAGGGACAAATATTTGATTATTAAGTGATGTATAACATATATAAATTCAGCAAGACAAAGAATGTGTGGTGCTAGGTTTTTTGGTGCGGGAAACTCCAAGGCATATAGATGGAGAGGAGCAAGAGTAGTGGTGGTACTAGGGTTTCTAGTGCAGGAAGCAGTGATGGAGAGGAGGATGACTCAAATGCCGATGGTGGAGAGTTGGGAAGCAGTATGCTTAGCCCTTATATCTTCCTATTTGCTTGATGATGTGTGGATTGGGTGGTTTTCCAGTGTAGCGCCCCACTAGGGGACCTAGAAAATAATCAATTAATAACTCAATTTCATAGCAAGTAATTTTTTTTTATTTAAATTTCTAACTTAACGCACAAATATCTATTCTATGTTCATTTTAAAACACCAAAGAAAGATTCCTATGATAAACAAATTGATAGTAAGAACACATGCAAAACACAAACTCATAAACATGCAAAACATCCAATGATACACGTATATTTTTACAATCTTTTCCTTTTGAAATAAAATCAAAAACTCTTCAATACAAATACAATTATGCAAATTAAATTTCTCTTACAACATTCTGGAAAATACATTACAAATTACATCATAAAGGTATATCATCTCATAATCCAGATGTGAAGATACTGAAACATATTGAATAGGTCCACTTAGATGCTCGCATGCAAGTCCTCCAAGCTATTCCCAATGGGTGTGTTGGTTGAAAATATTGTAAACTATGTGAACTTACAAAATTGTGGTTTCAATCACAGCAACATCAGATTTAATCCCTCCTATTCTTCTGAGGGGAGGCTCCCCCCTTTAACTTTCTACTCTATTCTATTGAAACAAGATACAACCTTTAATTTAAATATTCTAAGCCTAGGTGGTGCATCATCCTATCTTCTTTTTTTAAGATAGATGTTATTTTTTTCCTCTTACTTCAGGAAAGAATTTACAAGATAAAGCAGCGATAATTCTTACAATCTTGATGTTACAAATTAAATCTTTAAAATCGAGAATGAGTAAAATAATGGATAAGGAAAGAAGCAAAGTTTCTATGAAGGGATAAAAGTCCTATGTTGCTTCTCTAGGACGGGAAAGAGTGCTTAAGCTCAAAGTCTTAAAGTCCCTACTCTCCTATCAACCTTTCTTTTGGTAATTTTTTCTATAACCCAATGTGTTAACCAAGAAAACCAAAAAAAAGCACAAAGTCCTTAAACTAATTTTTGATTACGCTAATGATAATATTTTTTGAAAATAATAATAAGAGCACAAAGTCTTCAGATTAAGATTCTCCTTTTCCAAGATAACGCGATAAAGCATAAAATCTTTAAAGCATAACCTTAATGTATTTCAGCTAAACTTAACTAAAAAGTATCAATATGAAGCACAAAGTCTTCAAACCGATATAAAGCTCACCAATTCCTATTCTATTCAACAATAGCCAAAATATGACACAAAGTTCACAAGTTAACAATCGCCTCTACACTTTAACAATATTCTCAACTCGCCTTCACTTGAATACAACAAGAATTTATAATGAAAATGACATAAGAACACTCTCACCATAAACCACAAATGAATCCAGCACAAAGTCTGGATGCCAAAAGCTTTCTTCTTATTTCATCAAGTTGCAAAATCACAAAAATGAACACAAAGTTTCACTTCTTAGCTCTTCACTTCAACAGAGATTTGGTATAAGATTAAAGATAATAGATATGCATTACAAAAATCCGCCTCATATATATATGAGAGAGGTGCTGAGAAAATATAGGAAAAACTATGACTAATTCAAGGAAGAGTCCTAATTGACTTTGGACTCATGCATTGCCTAAGTGAAAAAAATAAATACAAAATGACACTTCAAGTGTCAAAGTCTTATTCAAAATTATATCTAATATGAAAAATACTAAGTGTCACAAGACACTCCATTTTGATCCTGCTTCAAGAAATCCTCAATTTTTTGTGATACCAGTTTCATATGCTCCTGATTTGGTCCTTTAGTGTGACTTGTGATGACCTTGACCCAGGTGATAGAATCTTCGAGGTTCACGTAACATTTCTTATGCTTCTTCAGAAGCAAGGCTAGATCATCCAGATTAACCTGGATATCCACCAGCTTATCAATAGAGGATAGTGAGAAAAAAAAATTGTCGACCTCTTCACCAATTAGTAGATTGAACTCTTTGATGATGATGTCTTCATGAAGAGGCTTCTGATTCTCATTGAGAAAAGTGCAAGGAAGGGCTGATATTTTCTCAATGATATCCTTCCCTTTATCATTACATTCCTTTTGAGCTTTCCTCAAATCCTTAATAAGCATTTCTAGGATATTCATTTGATGTTCCAGAATTTCCCTTTGCTTAATGTGCATACCCCTTGACGGGATCACACCATTTTCAACCAAAACATCTACCTAGAAATCTTCTAACTTTAACCAAGAGTCAAACTCCTTTTCATGTGCTTCTAATTCAGTTTAAAAAAATACAAATTATTTTCAATCTCAACCTTTACCTCTTCCAAACTACTTACCAAGGTAACCGCTGAAAGAGATGAGTCCCTTGACTCAAAAATCTATCCATCCATTCTCCTATTTTCCTTCCACGAGAACTTATCTGTGCAGCTTGTTTCACCACCTGTTCATCTACTAAAGAAGTGATCGGCTCAATTACCTCTAATGATAGTAATTTTGATCAAAACTTCAATCAACTAATCAACCTGTTTCTTAAGTTTATCCTTTTGTAGTGTCATAAAATTGCGCCCCTAGCAATTTTTGACTGCATTAGGGTCCTCATGCACGTGAGATCGAATCCTCTAGCCTAATCGGAGACCAGAGATTGCTCAGCCTTCAGAAACAACTTCTTCCTTAGCCTCTGCATCACCCCATCCGCAGTCTACCCTAGAGAAAGGGGTAAGAGAGGGGCGTGACACCATTTTCCCCCCTTGGATAGGGGTGTGGCACCACTATCCCCCCTTGGATAGGGGCGTGGCACCCTTGTCCCTGCCCTATTTTGGGGCAAGACCCTTCCTAGGGTTGCATTATTGATTGTGCATTGGGCGGCAAACTCCCTCGATGTCGACCCATGATGAAAATCAGATCCACTAACATGTATTTAAGGGTGCATTCATCCTCTCATTTTCATAAGTTGGATAGGTCGAAGTTGGATAGATTCAAGATGCATAAGCGATCAAGCATTCAAGCATTCTTTACCAACATTGAGCATTCTCAAATCTCCCTTCAAGGCTAGGTGTTGCATTCAAGTCAAGGATTCAACCATTGAAGAGGAGATTAATTTCAACATTCAATTCCACACAAGCATCTCTATCAGCATTTCTATCACAACCTCCCTTGAGGTGATTTACAATTCAGTCTTTCATTTACAGCTACTTGCAAGTACTTTCTTTCATTACTTGGTTAATTCCAAAACTAGGGTTTGACCTAAAGGCAAACCCCCAATACCAATCCATTTTCCTCTCTTTTTTGTGTGTAGGTTGCAGGTGCATAGTTGTACTTTCAAATTCAAGCTCCATTTGCAGAGGCGGAAAAACCCTTTTCGTTTGGTGGATTTTTTGAAGGTTCGGGTAACTTTTCCTCAAATTTGCAGGGTGACTTCGTCTTGACATATTACTGCCAAATCCAGGTGCACAGCTTCATCCCATATTCCGATCTCAAGTTATAATCAGTTCTTTGTCACTTTTGCACTACATAATTCAATCAATTTCCTTTACATTTCAAACAAGGAATAGGGGATCAACTTAACATTCCCAATTCATTCAAAATTCAATCTACCATCTTCATGTGGAGAGATTTAATCTAGTGAATTAACATTCCCATTTCATTCAGAATTCAATCTTCATCCTTGAAGGTTGAATATAGTGAATTTCCTCTCCTCTTCCAAATGTAACTTCGTGAAAAGTGTTTGAAGGGTAATCAATAGTGAAACTCTCATCTCTCTTTGTGGGAAAGGGTAGTTTTCCTCTTGATCTATCATTCACCATTTTTCCACCATTACATTTTGGTGAACCCGACCGACGTCTTGCATGCTTTCCTTTCAACAAAATTGCATATTTTTCATTTACAAGTTTCAAATTTCTGCAAACTTAGTGGTTAAATCATTAAAAACCCTAGTTTTTAAAATTAAAATTGAGCTTGTGATTTGTAAAAAATTGCTTGTGGTTATCTTAGATCTGAAAAATTGTTTTGATTGTCAAATTCAGTTTCCTCATTGTCTTGTTCAATTTGCAATACAAATTTACAAAATTAAGAGGTTACTTGTTAAAACCCTAATTTTCCAAAAACATCTTGAGCTTGTGCAAAAATTGGATTTCCATTTAATTTTCATATTTTCGATTGTTCTCAGATTTGTCTATAATCCTACACTTCAAATTTTCAATTCCCCCCTTTTTTCCCAAATTTCAAAATTAAGTGGTTAGGTCATCAAACCCTAATTTTCAAAATTAATTGGATTTTGTGCAAATTTCAAATCAATTGCATTTCAATTCAGATTCCTAAACATTTTCCAAGGTGTCCCTATCCATTAGGTTTGACCCTTTTCCAAATTGTAATTCAATTCCTCTTCTTCTTCAAAACCCTAATAGGGTCCTATTTTCACATTTGCGCCTTCATTTCGCCCATCTAGAGATTGTAAAATTTGCCAAATTTTTGGGGTTAGCTTTACAATCATCATAATATCCATCCCTGAAAATTTAAGAAAAAGTTGGTCTAACCATGTGCGTTCCCACCATGGTCCTCGGTTTTTTTCCCAAAATTTCGGGAGACTATTATGACTGTATTTACTAGCCTAAATCTAGAAGATTGGTTGATTTTATCAATTTTTTATCCCTCTAGAATCGGAAATACCTTCAAAAATCAACATTTCAAATTTCAAGAAAATTTTTGAAATTAAGAGGTTATTATAGCCTGCCCTGATTTTAAAATTAAGTGGTATTCCATTGGTCGTACTTTTAATTTCCTTTCATTTTTTGGAAATTTTGTCATTCCCTTCTTCCAACAAAGTTCAAATTGTGTAATCATTATTTTCTTAAATTTTGCATTAACCAATTTTGTAAGCTTTGTTTCACAATTCAAAATTCAAATTTTCCCTCTAGTGCATGAATTTTACCACTATTAGTCCTACCTATCCTATCCCTGTTAGATGAAGCATTAGAATTAAGGCTTCCCAAGGTTTAATTACCGAGGAGATGGAGCCTAATTTAGGTGACTTCTTTAATGAGGATCATACTAATTCTTCCCATCCTAATCATGTGCCTATTCACCCCATTAATGAATCCCATGATGAAGAAGAAGATTTAACTAGGGTTTCTATAGATCAACTTTCCATATTGGACAATCAATTTGATAGCTTTCAACAATGGATGTCCCAAGAATACCCTAATAGTGAAGCTCTTCCATTAATTGAAGGCCTGAAACGCATGCTTCAAAGTGATAAGAATAGAATTGATATATTGTGTGGCATTGCACATATTGTTGATTCTAATGTCATGCCTATCAAGAGTTATGCTGAAACCCTAGGTTATTCACAACCTCCAACACATGTCAAACCTTAAATTCCTTTGACTACTCCTATGACTAGTATTCCTACTTTCACATCTAACATCATGGCTACTTCAACTCAAAATGTCATCCCTACAACAATTGGTCATGGGGGCAATCCCTCTTCTTCATTTAATCCTCCATCATTACCTATATCTTCCATGAATATTCCTACTATTCCTCAACCAATCAAGGTGACACAAGGGGAAAATTCCTTCAACAACTTTATTCCTCCTTTAAGTGTCCCTTTTCCTACCCAATCATCACCAATGCCTGCCTATCATAATTTCCCACCACCTTATTCTCAGTCCATGCCTTCTTTTAATAACATCACACCACCTTCTCAATCACCTATGTCTAAAATCAATTCTTCTACCAAAGCGACAATCAACAATCTTGCTCAAACTATGTCTTCCTTACAACAACAAAGTGCTTTCATGAGTCAATCCAAGTTTAGTGTACCCACCTTTGATGTTGTGAGCCCACGTTCTCTTGATATTGTTAAAGTTGTGCCACCTAAACATGTTGAGATCCCTCAATTGGAACTCTATAATGGAAAAGGTGATCCTCTTATGCATTTCAAACCTTGTGTACTGATTTTGCTTTTTATCAACGATTGCTTGCAAAATTGTGTACAAGAACACTAAGAGATGAGGCTTTACAATGGTATTTCTATTTGCCTTCTTATTCCATGACTTCTTTTCAACAACTATCAAATGCTTTCATCCAACAATTTCAAAATAATATTGGTCCTAAAATCACTTTGACTGATTTAATGCATTGTAAACAAGTTATTAAAGAAAAAGTGATTGATTTCATTGGTATATATAAGAATTTGTGTTCTCAAATTTCTTTTCATGTACCTAATAATGATATTCAAATAATTTTAATTTCTAATTTGCAAAAAGATATCAAGGAAAGCTTCTTTTGTCTAAGTTTACTTGTTTTCCGCAGTTGTGCGCAACACTCTACAATTATCAACTGGCTATGAGTCAAATGGAGCAATCCACTCCTATGGCTCCAAGTGATAAGGGGGAGAGTTTTCAACAACCATTTGTGAATTTCAAACCAATAAAAAGCTTCATCAAGTTCAATGATCCAATCAACAACAATGTGAATGTGTAGTACCCCTCCTCGTTTGAACTTATTAAACTCATATTTTATTATTGTTTACTTTCAGTGGATACATTACCATGATGTGTTATTCAGATTTATATGACATTATTTCATGCTTTATCTAGATATGAGATGCATAATTTATTTTTAACATTCAGTACTTGTGATTTATGGCATTTTATGGATTATTGCTATGTACTGACACTTTACTTTATCTATGCAATGTGTAATTATATGTTGGGTGTTTGGGAGTGTATTGGATGCAAGGGGACGATTTCCCTTCACTCATTTCGGTGAGATAGGGAACATCATGATTCTCCTTCATTGGTGTGTATGTCATGTTTTCTATATTATATATATGCATGTGTGGTTCGGTGATGCAGGATATTGCGGGTATAAGTTATGCAGGATATTGTAGGTACGGGGAATTATGTATTTTATGCATTGAGGTTATAAATTTAGTTAATTAAAAGAAGTTATTAAATTAAGTTGCAAGTTGCATGATATTAGAAATATATTTTATTTAAATTTTAGTGAAAAATAAATTAGATTAATTTCATTTATTGTTTCCTAGAATTTTAAGTAAATAAAAGAATAAAAGAATAAATAAATGAATAAAAGAATTAATTAGAATTGAAGTATTGCTTTAATTTCTTTATTTAGAAAATTAATTAATTTGCATAAGAAAAGAAAAGAAAGAAAAATGATTTTTAATTATTGCATGTTAACTTATCTTTTGTTAGAAAATTAGAAAAGAAAATAAAGTTGCTTTTATTACTAAAATTAAATATTAGGGTTCCTAGCGGGGCATTACAGAATGCTACAATAGGTGTGCCTTCTATTTCTAAATTTTTCCAAAGAGACAAACATTTTACTTCCTTGAATGAATCATTACATAGTATTATGTCTCAGTTGTTGCACATAAATATTATCAAACTTCCTCCTATAAAACAAATTGATCCTTCTAAACTTGCATCCCCTTATTTTGATAACAATTCTTTTTGCCAATTTCATCGCCAACCTGGTCATGATACTGAGAAATGTTTTGCATTGAGGAATAAGATTCAAGACTTGATTGATAATAATACTATATATGTGGCAGGTGTGAATGATAAAGGGAATAAATCAATATCTCCTCCTAATCAAAATCTTAATACTTTCACTGATCCCTTACATTATCATACCTCTAACGTTATAGAGATTGTGCCTAATTCTCTCTCTTCTGAAGAATTCACCTCTATGGCTCTAAACTTGGTTAATATGGTAGAAACATAGGATACGCCTAAGGATCCTTGTATTGCATTTTACCCTAGCGAGACCATTAGAGCACCCGATGGCCCTTTATACATAGTTGCGAAGGTTAAGGATATCCCTTGTCGTGGTGCCCTTATTGATCCCTCTTGCATGGTTAATGTCATAACTAAAGAGTATATTTTCACTTTACCATTGCTTAAACCACTATATGATACTTCTAATGTGGTTGTGAAGTTATTTGATGGCTTCTCTTGTCCTACCATTGGCTCTATCACTCTTCCTGTTGAAGTTCATACTAAATCCTTGGATGTTGAATTTGTTATCATCCCTTCTTCTGAGCAATTCCATGTGAAGTTGGGATATCCTTGGCTATCTTCCATGAAGGCTATTGCTTCTCCAATCCACAAGTTTTTGAAATTTCCTCACAATGGAGAAATCATAACCATGAACCATATCTTATTTCATCCATATGAAAGAAGCCTCGGTGTTCCTATTGATCTCTTTTGGCCTAAACAATTTCAATCTCTTCCATTAAGGAGTGATGCTCTTTTTAAATCTTATCAAAAATAGAAGAATGATATGATATTATCCTCAAGTCAACCTAGATCCCCAATCCTTGACATTACTATTATTCTTCACAATGAGGTTCTTCCCCTCTCGGATAGAACTAATCTCCCTCCTAAGGATGATCGTCCACCTATACCTATGGATGTGACTTTACCTTCTCTTAAGGAGAACAACAATATTCCTCCTAAGGTTAGACCTATACCTCATCCTCATGATGGACCTGGTCTCCTTCCTACACCTAATATTCCTCCTTTCTATAGCGCAGTTCCAACTCCTTCCTCTTATCGAGAGAAGAGGCATGCTTCTCCTATTGTTCAACCAAAAATACCTCAACCTAAACCTTCCACTATCAAGGAGAGAAATATTCATACTTTTTCAAGTGTTCCTCCTCCTTCTCAGCCTTCCACTAATACTCGATGGAATCGTTGTGCGAGATAACGCTGACGAAGACGCCATGTTCGAGCTCGTGAAGCTATCCCTCAAAATATTCAATCTCCTCAGACTCCAACAGTTGACATGATTCCCTTTTCTCCTAAGCAAAATGTTCAACCTACATCTCCAAATCATAAGTTGCACAAAACATGTGATGGTTTTACTCCTATTCGTGTTCTTTCTCCTCTTTCTCTAAACTTTGATCAAGAAATGGGTGAAAATGTTATTCATAATGGCAATACAACTCCTAATGCTTCTGATAGTGAGTATGAATATGTTGACATAGACAAGCATTGTAATGCCCCGCTAGGAACCCTAATATTTAATTTTAGTAATGAAAGCAAAATTATTTTCTTTTCTAATTTTCTAACAAAGGATAAGTTAACATGTAATAATTATAAATCATTTTTCTTTCTTTTCTTTTCTTATGCAAATTAATTGATTTTCTAAATAAAGAAATTAAAGCAATACTTCAATTCTAATTAATTCTTTTATTCATTCATTTATTTATTTATTTATTTATTATTTTATTCTTTTATTTACTTAAAATTCTAGGAAACAATAAATGAAATTAATCTAATTTATTTTTCACTAAAATTTAAATAAAATATATTTCTAATATCATGCAGCTTGCAACTTAATTTAATAACTTCTTTTAATTAACTAAATTTATAATCCCAATGCATAAAATACATAATTCCCATGAATACCAACTATGAGACAAATCCATAAATTTAATTAATTAATTAAAACCACTAAACACACAATTGAACAAACCCCAAGCAAAGACTCATAAAAAAGTCAAACAACAATAAACGAAGGCCGAACAAACTGACAGGACGACCAACTAACGACACTCACACGAGTGTAACTGAGTAAAATAGGGTCAACTACTACCTCCTCCACTTCCATCGGATAAATATAAGGCACGCTCAGACCTATGAAGCCAGGTGGAGACGATACCTCGTACCTACCCGGTACTTGTACCTACAATATCCTGGATCACTAAACCACACATGCATATATACAATATAGAAAACACGGCATACACACCGATGAAGGAGAATTTCGACGTTCCCTGTCTCACTGAAACGAGTGAAGGAAAATCATCCCCTTGCATCCAATACACTCGCAGACACCCAGCATATAATTACACATTTCATAGATAAAGTAAAGTGTTAGTACATAGCAATAATCCATAAAATGCCACAAATCACATGTACTGAAATACTGCAAATAAATTATGCATCTCATATCCAGATAAAGCATGAAATAATGTCATATAAATCTAAATAACAAATCATGGTAATGTATCCACTGAAAGTAAACAATAATAAAATATGAGTCTAATAAGTTCAAACGAGGAGGGGTACTACAAGCATTTATCGGATGAGTTTTCACAAACCCTAATCCTAGCTCCTAGAATCGAACAAAGTGACTTACAACATGAGCATAGTCCTTGTTTGGATCTTGTGATAGCTCCATCTATTGTGCTTGATGTCTCTCCTCTGGCGTGTTGCTCGCCTTCTTGAAAGAGTGATCAGCAAGATTGGGAGGCAGATGTCATGCTAGATTATTAATATTAGCAATACAGATCTTTATCTCTCATTTTTTCTCTTTTGTGTCCATTCTTCTATGTGTTTCCCTATTTTATTGTTCCCTTAATGTCTACTTGGGGACGATGCAAGGCATTGAGATCTTTTCTTGGTCTCTTTCATGTTGACTCAAAAGATATCCTCTCTTCCCTTTCTTCTAAGGTAGTGTCCTTCTTTCGGGAATGAAGATGATTATATGCATATACATGCATGATATACATGAGTTACCATGCAGCATATTGACCCCGAGGAAAGCAACACTACGTCGTGTTTTGTGTTCATTATCCTTGGGTTTATTCCTTGATTGGAGGCTAAATCCTTGCGATAACGTGCTCCCTCCTTCTCTCTCTTGGGTGTATCCTACCTTAAAGCAATCACTCCCGATAAGGTATGTGTGATCACTTTAATGTGGGGGAATACACTCCACTCATACATTCCTTCTTGTGATACTTAGAATTACTTAGTGAAATTTGTTTTGCTTTGTAATCTTTTGTATCCTTGCTTTCATGACTCATAGTGAAGAGAACTTTGCTACTCGCAATCATGGTTCTCCCCTTCTCGATCTTCCCTTTTACTTTGTCAATCAAAGTCGTAACATCCTAAGTCCATTGGGGGCTTGGCGCATCTTGCCTCCTTAACGTGGTAAAAGTCTTTCAATCTTGTTTCCTTGTACTTTACCGACAGTATTGGCGTACGCTTATACTCCGGCTAAAGTGGGGGCTAAATGTAGTATCATAAAATTGTGACCCTAGCAATTTTTGACTGCATTAGGGTCCTCACGCACTCGAGATCGAATCTTTTATCCTGATCGGAGACCGCAGATTGCTCAGCCTTCATAAATAGCTTCTTCCTTAGCCTCTGCACTTTGCCCTGAAGAAAGGGGTAGGACAGGGGCATGGCGCCACTGTCCCCCATTGGACAAGGGAATGGCACCCTTGTCTTCCCAAGATAGGGGCGTGGCGCCCCTATCCCTGCCCTATTTTGGGGCAGGACCCTTCCTAGGGTTGCATTGTTGGTTGTGCATTGGGCGGGAAACTCAGACCCCGATGTCAGCCCGTGAAGAAAATCAGATCCACTAACATGTATTTAAGGGCTCATTCGTCCTCTCATTTGCATAAGTTGGATAGGTCAAAGTTGGATAGATTCAAGTTGAATAAGTGATCAAGCATTCAAGCATTCAAGCATTCTTTTCCAACATCGAGCATTCTCAAGTCTCCTTTCAAAGCTAGGTGTTGCATTCAAGTCAAGGATTCAACCATTGAAGAGGATATTGATTTCAACATTCAATTCCACACAAGCATCTCTATCAACATTGCTATCACAACCTCCCTTGAGGTGATTTACAATTCAGTCTTTCATTATAGCTACTTGCAAGTACTTTCTTTCATTACTTGGTTAATTCCAAAACTGGGGTTTGACCTAAAGGCAAACCCCCAATCCCAACCCATTTTTCTCTCTTTTTTGTGTGTAGGTTGCAGGTGCACAGTTGTACTTTCGGATTCGGGCTCCATTTGCAAAGGCGGAAAAACCATTTCGTTTCGCAGATTTTTCGGAGGACCGCGTACATTCTTACCACAGTCCAGGCAAATTTTCCTCAAATTAGCAGGGCGACTTCATCTCGACATATTACTGCTAGATCCAGGTGCACAACTTCATCCCATATTCCGATCTCGTTATAATCAGTTCTTTGTCACTTTTGCACTACATAATTCAATCAATTTCCTTTCCATTTCAAACAAGGAAGAGGGGATCAACTTAACATTCCCAATTCATTCAGAATTCAATCTACCATTTTCATGTGGAGAGAATGAATCTAGTGAATTATCTAATCAACTTAATTCAAATTAGCATTCTCATTTCATTCAGAATTCAATCTTCATCTTTGAAGGTTGAATCTAGTGAATTTCCTCTCCTCTTCCAAATGTAACTTGGTGAAAAGTGTTTGAAGGGTAATCAATAGTGAAACTCTCATCTCTCTTTGAGGGAAAGGGTAGTTTTCCTCTTGATCTATCATTCACCATTTTTCCACCATTACACCTTTTTTGTTCTTTCCTCATTGAACATGGATACAAGATGTCGGAAAGAAGATTTGGCATCCTCAATTGTATCCTGATGTGTCTGTTTGCCTAAGTCAATCTTCTTGATAACATCATCAGAAGGTTGAATTCTATCAAGATCTGTATCAAAAGGGGGAATAGCCATCTCCACATATTTATTCTTTGACTCATCTACTCTCACCCTAGATAGAGTTTTGGCCTTCTTCTTACCTTTGGGCTTGATAGGTACCATTTGATTGAAGTCAAAATCATCTGGAGACACAACTTTCTTTTTTATCTTGGGAGTGTTAGACACTAACCAAGGTGGTAATGACGAATCTCCATCAATTTCGACAGTCAAAACTAGTGTAGCCAACTCCTGGGACTGAACACTGGTAGTAACAATAGGTGGGGTTGAGGTGACAACAGCAGGTGGATTTGAAACAATAGGAACCTTAGGAGGAACTTGGGTTTCCATCATGAAACTATCAAATTCTTCTAACATATAAGTGACCTCAGACAAATTAGGGAGAAAATAGTGTCAAGATTGTCACGAGGTGTATCAAGGGTAGATTTACTCGTAGAAGTGGAAGGAATAGTGTGAACTTTAGGAGCCTGGAATGAAAATGACACAATTGAAATCAAAGGAATGGCATCAACAACAGAAACTGAAGTAGTACTTGGGATATCACCTGATGTAGGAATAATACCTTCACATATCTCTTGAGACTGGGAAGTACTTGGGATTTCAAGTAATCTCTCCTCATCAAATTCTCCTTCCTCTTGTTCTTGTTCACTCTTTAGTTCATCTTCTTCTTGAAGTTGTTCATCTTCATTTACTTCTTCTTCCTCATCAACTTAATCATGAACTTGAGTTTCTTGTGTTGAAGACTCGCCTTGAGCTTTACTTTTTCCAACAATGAATTTGAATTTAGGACCCTTATGAGTTATAGGTTCATGTATATTTTTGGTCCTAAGTTCATAAACTTTTCCCTTGGGCCCTGCACCATCTTCTTCAAATGACTCGGTCCGGAGTGGTTTTAGCTGCACACCATGTAGATTCAACCAAGCACTAGTATTGTCAAGAATCATTTGGAACCTGGCCCTTATAGAAGTATTCTCCTTTTTAGACCATAGAATAAGAGGCAGAGGTAATCCAACAATATTATCCTTCTCATATGCAGGGTCAAGGATGTCTCCATCTTCCTCAAAATCTTTTGGAACCTCAACGAGATCAAGATTCTCAATTTGCTTAACAGTAAGATGGCAAAAGTTCAATTTTTGGACATCCTCTTCAGTCCTATAATCAATCCATACATCCTCAATTCGATGTACATGGGTGTAATTATTTTTTATCTTGTTCATCATCCCTCGGTAGTCAAAATATTTTCGGGCCTTGAAGAACCTCATAGTCGCCCTCCTCATCTCTTCCTCCATATCATGGGCTTTGTAGATAGAGTTGATGGAGTATCTCCCTATAGAAATAGAGAACTTGAGACCTATTATATAAGCTCCAGATTGGCGCTCATGAATGGAAATCATTTGGCAAGCCATTTCCTTAAGAATAATCTTCTCTGATGGATACCTTGGAAGCATGAAGGGCTCTCCATCAAAACAACCAATTTTGATATAAGTAAATGTGGGGAACTACAAGAAAATGCAATTGTATTCACTCACCACTTTCCAGGCTTCATCTGACACTCTCTTGATCTGAAGATCTTTATCAAACAAGCACATGTAGTGAGCAAAGAAAGAGTCATTAACCCTCCTGAAATGAAATAAACTCTCCTTGAGAGTCAACTAAGTAAAGTACTCATAAACAGGGACCTGGCTCCTGTCACCTGTGGTAGATAATCCTAGAAAATGCCTCATAGATGTTGCTACATATACCAAATACGAAGTCATATAAAATTTCAAGGTGGTAGGCACCTTGGTCAACTGCTCACACGGGGCATCTGCAATCTGTTTACCCCAATAGATCTTCTTCTTATTATGTCTGATGATATGAATGTATTGATACATCCACTTATGATATGTATTTGAAGTCAGAGCTGAGAAGAGTAATGAGATCATTGACCTCTTCAATGAAGTCACTGCAAGGAAGATTCTCGGGCCATCTTGAAATTGTAGGCTTAGGAGTTTTGAGCCAATTATCGTTAATATTCCTCCGGCGCTTCTCTGAATTCTTATCACTAGCACAAGCACCTCAATGAGGTGCAATGGTTACGCCGATAGAAAGGTATAGTATGGCAATATTTTGAAGGGGAGGGGTAAAAACTACAAGAAATGCCATAGGTATGTTATGATAAATGGTTCGACAACATTATTTTAGCAAATAGTGGAGGACAATTGAGTTTAAAGGCAAATGGTTATTAAGGACATTAATTTCTATATTCAACATTTAAGTGTGATAATTTTTTTATTCATCTAGCTAAATAGAATAAGCTACCTAACTTCAATAAGCATAATTTTTTATACAATGTTAAAATTTAGAGGACCCAAATGAGCAATGCAGCTCTAAAAGAATACATTGATTTCTTACATTATCATTATCCAATTCCAAGTAAAGATCCAAGATGTTCATAATAGATTCCATTATCAGAATATAAATCTGACAAACTCCAATAAGAATAAATCTGAAGATACCTCAAAGTCCAATGCAGCTCAAAGAATCGATGATTTTACATTATTACATTCGAATCCAATAAAATCAGAATAAATCCTATCATAAAAATCAGTTCAATTTTTCTCGGATGAGACCCCAATCTACCTACGTTTTCCAATGATTCAGTAATTTTAGATTATTACATCATAATAGAATAAACTCTGTATAAAACACATCATTTGCAAAATAAAATTCAATGCTATTTTTTCAAATCAAGCCCTATTCAGCCCACATTGTGCAATGCATCTCTTTCCCAACACATCTAAATGATACCCTAATGCTATTTTCCCTAGAACTAAATGCCCATAAATGTAAAAAGGTGAAATAAATTCAAGATCAATGCACCCATCAGAGCAGATCTCGGTGTGTTGCAAATCTATATTGTGCTCTGCGTATATTCTACTGACTCTTCCTGTATATCACAAACAGGATAACAACACCAACCTTCTTCCTCCCACTCATTCTCTTTGAAGAAGAAGAAGACTCTGAACCTTCCCCTACCTTTGAATCTTGTGCTTCATCAGACAAATCTGGGGTGGGGCAAGGATACTGCATTTACTCAGGATTGCAACCAAATATATGAGCAGTGAAAGATAAAGATTTTCGTTGAATGTGTTCACTCTTAAATCTGAAAAAGACTGTATACTAATGTAAAGAAGATGGTAGAGATTTGACATTCCACTGCCACTTCTATGCTACACGTCGCCTGTCCTATTATGAAGGCCATCCTGTTGTTTCAGGGAACCAACAACAAAAGTGGCATTAGAAATAGTTCAGGCTTTGAGAAGCATAAAAAAATTATTTAAATTCTTATCATAAATCTTATTAAATCATATATCTAACCTTAAAATTCATAATCTGTGTAAATTAAATTAATCTTTTATATATTATAGAATTATAATAATACATTTATAAATTAAAATATTGGAATTAGATTTATAATATTAAAAAATTATTTAATTCTTATCATAAATCTTATTAAATCATAATCTAATCCTAAAATTCATAATCTATGTAAATTAAATTTGAATTCTAATTTGATATCCAACACAATTAAATCAATATATATGAGATATATAAAGAAATGCATCACAAATCTAACTCTAACCATAATTTTAACTCCATCCATATTCATAACATTACTCACTTTTTTTAATGCTTTTGGAATCCCTTTTATGATGCTTGTGAGAGTTGGAAGTTCATACCTATTTGGTTAACTATAATTTTAGAGTATTTATCCAAGTTGTTTGAAGAATTCATTTGAACACTAATTTACACTAATAACAAAAAAATTATAGAATGTTGGGACATTTTTAAGAGGCATATTTATATTATATTCACTATAGGCAACATTTTGTTATGCTTCTTTAGTAATTCTATTTCCTTCAGAGATTTAATAATTATAGAGATTTAATAATTATAGTGAACTACTAAAGATCCAAATAAATTCATATCTGAAAATAGTCAATCAGCTTGAGACAGTCTTTCAATTTGGAAAAAAAAGGTAATAAATGTAAGCCTCACAACTCTCTCCAATTTAGATTTGCTTATTTGTTGGCTATCTGAAAACTTACTATTAAATCATATATCTAACCTTAAAATTCATAATCTATGTAAATAAATTTAATCTTATATATATTATATATTTATAATAATACATTTATAAATTAAAATATTGGAATTAGATTTATATTATTAAAAATTATTTAATTTTTATCATAAATCTTATTAAATCATAATCTAACCATAAAATTCATAATCTATGTAAATTAAATTTGAATCCTAATTTGATATCCAACACAATTAAATCAATATATATGAGATATATGAAGAAATGCATCACAAATCTAACTCTAACTCTAATTTTAACTCCATCCATATTCATAACATTAATTACTTTTTTAATGCTTTTGGAATCCCTTTTATGATGCTTGCGAGTGTTGGAAGTTCATACCTATTTGGTTAACTATAATTTAAGAGACTATTTATCTAGGTTGTTTGAAGAATTCATTTGAACACTAATTTGCACTAATAACAAAAAATTTATAGAATGTTGGGACATTTTTAAGAGGCATATTTATATTATATTCACCATAGGCAACATTTTGTTATGCTTCTTTAGTAATTCTATTTCCTTCAGAGATTTAATAATTATAGTAAACTACTAAAGATCCAAATAAATTCATATCTGAAAATAGTCAATCAGCTTCAGACAAACTTTCAATTTGGAAAAAAAGTAACAAATGTAAGCCTCACAACTCTCTCCAATTTAGATTTGCTTATTTGTTGGCTGTAAAATATTTTATAATCTAAATAATTAAAAAATAATTTTTAATTCCATACTGCTAAAATCTTGTAAAGGTGAGTTATACTTTTACGAGATTAAAGAATAAATCGATTGTGAAGAACTTATATTTCATAGACATCATCTCTTCGTCTATGTAGTTATTAATATATCCCCCTATTTCTTTAAATCTGACAGCATTTTCTTGGTGCATTATACCCATTGTCATCAGTATTCTTCATGTAATATCACACACATTAATATTCTTTAAAACTGTACTCTCTACTCTATTTTTGATTAATAAAGCAGTGAAAACAAGGGCACTGACCCTTTACATAGCGTAACTATTAAAAATCATAGTGCAGAATCAACACTATAACAGCTATTAATAGCAACTATCAACAAAAAGGAACCAAGTCTTTAGAAATCGGAAACAACAGTAGAAAACAAAAAACAAACTACAGGGGTGCCTTGTGCACCTCAGTGGCATCCACGGCACTGTTGCATTCATTGGATAGGAACTTGTAAAGGTTCCTAGCCTCCTACTTGTCCTCCTCTATGTTCGTAGAACATTCCCTCAGCAGAGAGAGGGTGAGCGTCAAGTTGTGTAACACCTGCACATGGAATTTGTTAAGGCCCGCCATTTGGGCTTCCCAAGCCTCCATCTTGTTCTTGAGCCAGTTGACATCATCCTTGATAGTCTGCAAATCAAGCACAGGGCTAAGGTTTTCAATCCTCCGTGTGATGTCCAACACATTCGTGCTCAACTTTTCCATTTGCTGAAGAGTAGGGACACCCTAGGGGTTCTCAGCAGTCATGTCATTCGTAATCTCTTCAATCTCTTTGGGCACACCTCCAGCAAGGGAGTTATCACTATCATTAACCAGACCTATCAGGGGGATAGATTGCATCACCTGTTCAGCCATTTTTAAATCCGGGTTCAAGTTACCAAAGTCCAAGGCTTTGTTATCGAAAATTTCCTCACCCATAAGACCCTCAATGCTCGTGTTCATAGGGGTCGTATCCTTAACATCAATGGAGTCCTCCATGTCAGCGGCACCAATAGTGGTCAGAACCATGGGGTCCCTAGTCATATTCACATCCACAGGATCCCCATCAGAGGCCCCCATAGTGGTATTAAGGTCCTCTTCCTCCTCGGAGTCCATATTCTCGATCATCAGGGTCTTCTTTTTGTAGCTTTTGGAAGCCAGCCTGGAGGATCTCCTTTTAACCTTAGAATCAAGGGAAGGATTGTCGTTCTCAGCATCCTCAGAGGAAGAATTGTCATCAGAGACAATACGTTTGTGTTTAGTAGTGGTTTTGCCTTTGCCCTTGGACAGGGAGCGGGAAGCACTGGGAGAGGCAGACAGAGTTAAACTGGAGGAGACCGGCGATAAGGAAACTGTCGAGGCATAAGCAGGCAGGGACATGGTGGTCGTAGCAAAGCCCTCATGAGGATATTGGAAGAATATAGGGAATGTCATAGACAGGGCCGCAAGCTATTGAGGAGTAGGCATGGGGGGTTGAGAACGAAAGGTTTTGGACAGGGAAAAGGGCCTCATGGAATTTATACAACCTGTAAATGAGGCCCTGGTGAAGGAGGTAGGGTGGTTTATCCCCATGCTTGGGATCCATGGTGTCTTTAACAGAAATTTCTATAGAGTGCAGTAAATAAAATGGCAGACAAAGCAAATCATTGTTGCAAAAGTGATTGAGCAGGGGAAAATGATAGTAGTAGAATACCTTATGCTTACCTTCAAGAGTGAAGTACTTCATGATCATAAGGTAGATCATGTTCCACAAGTGTTTGAGCTCCTCCTGAGAAAACCCACCTTACAGCTTGACGATTTCTTCACGGTTACAGAAGAATCATTTCAAACCTTCGCTATTTGCAACATGGTTGGTACGCTTCCAACGGCGGCCGTCAAGGGTCAACTTCGTAGCTTGGGCAATAGTCTCCTTAGAGACATCAAAGGTAATGCCACCAACTGAGACACACCTCCTAGACCAGGAGGAGGCAAAAGCAGTCAAGGGCTGCTCATCGTGGCCCTTTAGGCAATCCAAAAAATTTGGCAACCCCACCTTCAACACAGAAATTCCAGACCAGGGGGTCATTTTTAAAATCATCTGGATTATCTAGTTCATATCTAACTTTGTCGCCCCCCATATCCTCCTCCAATAGAGCTTCTTTATTCATGAAAAATAGAAAAAAGAAAGTTGCAGAGACCCTTCGAGAAGCAAGCCAAGAAGAGATAATGGGAAGTGTATAAATGAGACATGAAGTTGGGCGCATGGAAAAAAATGAAGTCACTTTTAGAAATGATTTCCTAGTTACGAGGCATTAAGAGCCAGCAAATACCGACGGCAATCAACATGTTACAAATCCAATCGTACCTCATCATGACTCTGCAAGCCCAAAGGAATTGCCAACGCAGCAACACATGCATCATCACCACCCTGACCGAACAAGACACCACCACATCAGAAGGGATCGAAGGGATATTCCCAAAATTTGAATTATGAAACCAACACCTCCAAACTACCTCGAGGGAAGAGAGGAGGGTAAGGGAAGCACTTGGCATCCGTTCAATCATTAGTAAAGATTTTGCATTTATCTTCCTGAAGAAGGAAGTTAACATGGTCCGGGAGGTAATTGTGACTCCTCCAACATCTCAAACCTGAGAGGTTTCGACCAATGGCTGCCAGGGCATCCACTACACTATTGCCTTCCCTGAAGATAAGCATAATTCTGAATGAATCAAGCCCAGAGATGAGCCTCAAGGTGTCCCTAATGGTTCCCTCAATTGTCCAATTAAGCTTATTCTGCCCTTTGACAGCATCAATGGTGAGCTTGGAGTCACCCTCAATGTCCATAATCCTGATTCCCATGGTGAGGGTAAGGCGGATTCCCCAGGCTAAGATCGTCGCTTCAACCTAATTAGAGGAATGCCCATTCAAATTACCTGCATAAGCAGCAACAAGGGCCCCCAAATGGGATCTGATAACCCCTCCACTAGCAGCCAGGCTCCCTCTAGAAGCCCCATCAAAATTGAGTTTAAAATGTGTAGCCGAAGGGGACCAGACCATGCTTTGTCTTAGGAGTCTCTTAGAGCAGTCAACAAGAGAGAACGAGAGGGGAAGGTTCCAGCATCTAGCAATTTCTCAGTCCCAGGTAGAGGGGGGCTTGGACGCCATCCAGATTTTAGAAATAGAGATATTCTCAAGAATCAACTTAAGGAATCGAGAAAACATGGTTTCCATAGAGGCCTCTTTGTCTCTGAATATCCTATCATTCCTTTCCTTCCAGATACTCAAGCTCACGTGGGGGGATCTGCTTCCACAATTATTGGATAAGGGGGTTGGAAGAGGGGGCCCAAAAATCTTGGGACAAATTTAACAAATTATCATTCATAATCCAACAGATATTAAGCTTGTTGTAGACCATCCCCCAGAGCTCCCGAGTGAAGGCACAGTGGAGGAAGACATGAGTAGGATTTTCCTCATCATTTTTGCAGAGGATGCATCTGTTAGGGAATTGAAATCCCCACTTGACCAGATTGTCTTAGGTCAAAAAAAATTTGAGGAGAGCAGCCCACCAAAATAAATTAACCTTGGGGATGAATTGGGGATTCCAGACCTCTTTCCAGATAGAGGTGTAAATAGATTCTCTAAGTAAGTTGGTGTAGGCAGTTCTAATAGAGAAGTCTCTAAAGGGGTCCCACTTCCAAATAAATATATCCTCCCTAGGAAAAAGGGGGAGGAATATACCAGCCAAAAGCTTCTAGAGCTCTCTAGCAGCAGGGAGGAGGGAGGGATGATCAATGCAGCAGTCCTCCAAGGCCCTCCAAGTGCAAACTATAATATGTGCTTAAAAAATACACATATAAGTTTTTTTATATAAAATAAGTAATATTTTTTGAATGATCACATTTTCTTTTATCGTCCAAGTTTGTAATAAAGAAATAAATGTAAATACTAGCATCAAGTTAAATTAATATTTCTAAAATTCATTAAGTAACCTTTATATATTTCTCATTTTTTAAATTGGTTATATTTTATATTACATAAATGATTATATTTTTTAACAAATCTTATCTTTAACAATATAGTCAACAATAAAATTTATATATAATACATTTTTTTTTTCTATTTGATTTGTCAAAGTTTCTATTTGACATTTGACATTCATAAAGTATGTGCAATGCTATTTCAATGATGGTTTTTTTTTTTCTATATTGCATCATTACTATTACTATTTGTAAGGTTTATCTATTTGTTTTAAAAATGTAGCTCAACATTATATTCACATTAAGGAAACACAAAAGTCACACCAAGTTATATTTAGTTAAATTATTATTATAATGAGTACTTCATACAATGGCACTACGATTGATATGTCGTAGATATCATATAAGTATTTCAAAACCATGATTCTTACAAAAAAAAATGTATTGTTTAACATCATATTCGTACGTACACTTTACTTGAGTGCGAACACAAAAGGGACCAATATTCATCATTATGCTCCTTTCATTTGGCACTAAATTGTCTTTGTTGCATTATAATAAAATTTTCAATTTTTAAATGATATTTAGAAATGGTTAATTAATCTACCTAAAGGTTTAACTCATTTTAAGATTTGTAAGTTCACTATAAAACTATTTAAAAATTAATAAAGTAATATTTTTTGAATGATCACATTTTCTTTTATCTTTCAAGTTTGTAACAAAGAAATAAATGTAAATACTAACATCACTAAATTAATATTTCTAAAATTAATTAAGTAACCTTTATATATTTCTCATTTTTTAAATTGATTATATTTTATATTACATAAACGATTATAATTTTTAACAAGTCTTATCTTTAACAATATGGTTAACAAAAAAGCTTTAGGACCAACATCCCTACCCATATCAAATGGATAATATATTTATCCATTAAAAGAGAAAAAAACATGGCTTTGCATGCAAAAAATCAATGCAATGCATCGCCATTCTTTTTCGAGCACTCATATCCACCGCGGGGAATTCACAGAAGCTTTGCAAATTGGTTCGTTGTTTGGCTAATTACTCTGGGACTGAGGATCCAGGCAGAGGGTCATATCACGAACCCGCGAACAAGAGGCCTACTTTGCAAAAACAAAATACTCTCTGGTTGATGCGGTTAGGGCTCCCCCTCTTCTTTGCAAGGGTTGGGATCAGGATTGGCATCTAGTTAGCCACAGATATAAAAAGGCATTAGGGCAACCAAATTGCCTCAAGCGCAATCCCAAGCATTGTCGGGAGGAGGGTTTTGTAAAACCTAACCAGTCAACGAGTTCCTCTGCTCACCATTTTTTTCCTCCACGAAAATCCTTGGGTAAATTGTCAAAGGGTATGGAATCCCTTAGCTGTCACTCTTTCAAGAATCATCACATTTCAAAGGAAGTTAAGCATCATATGACGGATTTACCTTCAAATCCTCCAACTACCCCTAACGGGTTGGTCATTGAAATTGATACCTATACTCAGGCCAGGTATCAAATGCATTGCAACGACCAAATGATCTTTGCTCGATGGAAAGGTTGGGGGATCCCGTCTGAACAAATTGCTAATTGGGTGTCATCTTCTTTCAATAACCAAGTAAAAATTGACATCCTTCCTGATAATTTCTTAGCTATTGAATGTGGTAATCAGAATTTGAGAAATTATTTGCTAAACAGGGACATATTAACATTCAACGGTCTAGGGTTTGATTGTTGGAAATGGCAACCCCTCTTTCTTCCATCTCAATTCAATTCCTGCATGGTTAATAGAGCAATTTCACTTGAGAAATTTCTTGTAGAATTGCGAAATAATGATTTTTTTAAGAATAATAGACAACAAAATAGGTAAATTTGTAGAAGTTAAGAAATCAGCCCTAAGCTTCTTTAACCAACTTTTGATCGTTAACATGAATATTAACATTAAATCTTTAGAGCCCATAACAATGATATGCGATAATTTCTATTTAACCCTAGAATTACCCTTTTATAATGGTTCTTTCAAAGATACTATGCCAAGGAAGATCCCCTCTAAGGAACCTCCCCCTAAATCATTTCTCAAGTCTAATGGAGCCCCATTCAGATTTGTGGAAGGAGGGGGTTTTACCTTTGAGGGCTTTAAGAATAATATTAACACCAATCATCTCACCATGGACCTATGTACTCATAGCTCCCATATAAGACCTCTCGCTCCCCTCTTCCTCCATTGCCAACTGTTAATCCACCTATAGTTGACTCTTTTCTTAGGGATCGAGACCTGGAAGAGGGTGAAATCAGTGAGTGGATCCCTCAGATAGAGCAGCTCGAATTGACAAATATGCCATCATCTAGCTCTCTCATCCCACCAAAGAGGGTGAGTCCCTTGAGGTCTCCCCCTTTAATGGAACTGACCTCCTTTGTGCAATTAGCAAAGAAGGGTAATCTTTCCCCAGATCTAGGAATGGCATCCTTGCATGGTCAACCAATCTCTCAAGTCTCATGTATGAAGGTCGTTGAGGAGGCAGATGTTCGCCCTCCATCTCTGATGGTTGTTTTTGATACAATTGTAGAATCTGAGAGTGACCGTATGGCCAGGGAAGTTAACATCATTGCCAATTTTGTAGGGGAAGAAGTAGTAAATGACCTTATGGATCAACTGGTTGATGAAATCTATGATGATGAGGAATTGGAAAGACAAAGGGATCTCCTTGTCAAAAATCTAGTAGATATTGCCAGAGTCGACTTAGAAAGAGATGAACTCTTTATATCATTAGATAACTTAGAAAATGATAATCCTAACACCCTAGGCATTCTCAGCTCTATAAAAGCAAAGGCTCTCCTAACTGTGCTAAACTCAGTAAGAGAAGGGGTAGGAGATTCCTTGCTGAACTAAGATCTAAGGATGGAGAAGCAAGGGGTCAGTCTAAAATATCTACTCTTTTTAATGCAGGGGAGGGGAAGTTCCTCCCCACAGAGCCGTGAAAATCATAACATGGAATGTTAGGGGTCTGAATGCCCCTAACAAATAGCGCATCTTAAAGTGTTGCATCTCTGGCTCTAAACCTGACATAATTTTAATCCAAGAAACTAAAATGAACTCCTTTGAGATTGTCCTTCTTGAGAAAAAACTAGGTGTTAGACAGCTAAAACATCCCCTGCCATAGGGGCCTCAAGGAGCTTATCTATCATTTGGGACTCTAGATTCATCTCGTTTACACCTTTAGAGATTAAAAAAAATTGGATAGGAGAAGAAGTAGTAAGCTATAAAAATAACCTAAGATTCAAATTGATTAACATTTATGGCCCTATCTAGAATAGGGATAAGGCTAGGGTGTGGATGCAACTTGAGTCTTTCCTTAGAAGTTTCCCAAATGATGTATGCATAATTGGTGGAGATTTCAACACTATCACTAAGGTAGCTGACAAAAGAGGAGGTAGCAGCAAACTCCCTCCAGCAACTATAGATTTCAATCATTGGATCAATAGGAATTTCCTGTTGGAAATCCAGATGGCAGAGAATGCCTTCACCTGGAACAACAGAAGAACTGGTTTCTGTAACATCGTTGAGAAACTCGATAGGTTATTTATCCATGGGGGGCTCTCGGAGCTTAATTACTCCCTGAAGGTAGAGCCTCTCCCTTTATAAGGATCTGACCATTTCCCACTCCAATTAAACTTAATATCTTACCACTCCCTTAAAAAATGCCCCTTGAAATTTGAGAGCATGTGGTTTAGAGATGATAACTCTTTAAACCTTATTCAGAACTGGTGGAGAACCTTTGTCTTTTCCGGTTCGAAGATGTTTATTATCACAAGCAAGTTAAATCTTATCAAAAGGAAGCTCTTAGAATGGAACAGGACTAATTTTGGAAATATTTTCGATAAAAAAACTCATAATAGAAAATGATCTTAAGAATGTTAACATTGAGGTTCTTGAGAAGGGGATGGATGAACATCTATTCCTCAAAGAAAAGGCTCTACTCTCTAAATATGAAAAGACACTCTCAAATGAAGAGATCTTTTGGAAACAAAAATCGAGGGAGTCTTGGTTGAGTGATGGGGACCGAAATACTAATTTTTTTCACAATAGTACTAAGCAGAGGCGATGGGTCAATCAAATTTCTAAAATTAAGAATTTCCAGGACTCCATCCTGTCTGAACCGGATGATGTTGTCTCTGAGGTAGCAAGGTTTTTTGATAAAATCTTAAACAATATTGAAGGCTCCAACCTCAGAGGCCAACTCAATATTATCAAGAATCTTCCAAAACTCATTAACGATGACCACAACAAAATCTTGTCAAAGAAATTCTCTGAGGAGGAGGTTAAATCTGTCCTTATGAAGATGAATCCCGACAAGGCCCCAGGTTTGGATGGCTTCCCCACTAGCTTTTTCCAAAAATGTTGGGGTTTTATGGGGACAGAGATCACGGACGTCTTAGAAGGTATTAGGAACTTTGGTAAGATTCTCACAGAAATCAACAATACCTTCTTAGCTCTCATCCCCAAAAAATAGAATCCTAAAAGCTTTAATGACTTCAGACCAATAGCCATTTGCAAGACTCTGTACAAACTCTTAACCAAAACTCTAGCAGCCAGACTCCAGAATCTTCTCCCCATTATCATTAGTGAAGAACAAACCGGCTTCGTAGCAGATAGATCAATCTATGATGGGGTTATTATAGCCCAAGAGGCCATTCATTCAGTCGAGCTCAATAGGGAACCAAGTATGCTAGTCAAATTAGACATAAGCAAAGCTTACGACAAAAATGACTGGTACTTCCTATGAAAATGCTTGGAGGCCTTTGGATTTTCCAAATCCTGGATCAACCTAATCTTTGAATGTATATCCACCCCCAAATTCTTGGTCTTGGTTAATGGTTCCCCGGAAGGTTTCTTCAGCATCTCAAGATAGATCAGGCAAGGAGATCCTATGTCTCCCTTCCTCTTCATCATCATGGTTGAAGCCCTAGGTAGATCCATCTCTAAGGCAAAAGAGGAAGGTGGGATCCAAGGAATCCCCATTACCAGCGGCCTCCCTCCCTTTACGCACCAGCAATTTGTCGACGACACAATGCTTTTTGGGTAGGGAAGTGTAAAGGAAGTGAAAGCCTTCAAAGGCATCCTTAATTCCTATATGCTAGCCTTGGGTCAAGAGGTGAATCTGGCCAAGTTTGTAGTTTTTATGTTCAACATAGACCCCTCCTTAGGAAAAGTGATCAGCAATGTCTTGGAGATTAGTGAAGGAACTCTTCCTTGCAAATACCTAGGCATTCCCCTTGACAAGGGTAGAAGACCCTCAAAATTATGGGACAACTTGGTGGATAAAATCAAGTCCAGGATTAACACTTGGAAAGGAAAATGGCTCTCATCTGTAGGTAGAGCAACCTTGGTTAGATCGGTCTTGTCAGCTATGCCCATTTTCCAGCTCTCCTATTAATATTTATCTTCTTCTAAACTTGCAGAGCTCAATAAGCATCTTAGGACTTTCTTTTGGCAAGGTGCTGATGACAATCGTAAAATATCATTGATATCCTGGGACAAGATATGCAAACCTAAAGAAAAAGGAGGAGTTGGCCTTAAAAACCTTCACGATCAGGGCAAAGCCTTGGGTGCCAAGTTGGTCTAGAGGATGTTCAAAACCCCCCACCTCAAATGGGCTCGCTTGATGCACCACAAATACCTTAATGGAGGGAATCCTATCCAAATCTTTAGAGAAACCAACCCTCCCAGAGGGTCCTACCTATGGAATTTTATGTTAGACTGCAGGAGGATTATCTCTGACAAACTTACTTGGAAACTGGGGTCCGGGGATAAAGCTCTTTTCTGGTCGGATTCTTGGGGTGGATATAAGGCTATTGATAATATCCATGACTTTGGTTCTACTTGTATCCTTCTTAAATCTCATAGAGGACCCATGTTAAACAACTATATCTCCCCTTCAGAAGATGGGGCCGGTTGGCAGTGGATTGAGAAGGAAGATGAGGATATCCCGGTAAGAGATAAACAAAAACTTATGGCAATTCTCAAATCAAGGAATATTGCCTTAGGTCTTAATGAGGACGAGCTCGTCTGGGATGGCTCCCTAAGAGGAGCATACAACTCCAAGGATGGGTACTCTCTCATCTCCAAATCATCTATAAGACCTATGACTGAGCTTCCCTTGAAACTTTGCTGGGATAAATATTGTCTGCCTAAGGCAGGTATCTTCTCCTGGCTTACAGTTCAAAACAAGCTCTTAACTATGGACAAATTTAGAAGAATGGGGTATGAGGGCCCTAGCAGATGTCCTCTTTGCGAGGCAGATGAGGAAGACACTAATCATATCCTCCTTAATTGCCCCTTTGCTCACAAATGTTGGATCTGGTTCACCAACAAACTTGAATGGTCTGTAGCCTTCCCCCACACCATCTTTGGAATGCTCAAGGCATGGCCCCTCCTCAGGAATGGCTGTCTCTTTGAAGGTTTATGGACAGCTCTTCCCTCTTCCATAATGTGGGAACTATGGAAGGAGAGAAATAGATGTCTCTTTAAGAATGAAAAGCTAGAGGTGCCCAAAATCATTAACAGGATAGGGTCAGCTATCACTGAGCTCATGAACAACCGACTGTCATCAGGCACATTGAAGGATGCCTCTATCACTTATTGGGATGAAAAAATGAAAAAACGTTGGGAAGGCTTATCCTTTCCTCCCTATGTAGGTGTTGGTCCTATTGCAAGTCTTCGATCAAGGGATGCATGCAGATGGCAGCCCCCAGGCGAAGGTTGGATGAAGCTAAACTTTGATGGGGCATCCCGTGGCAACCCAAGGCAAGCAGGGATAGGATGTGTTGTTCATAATTGGGAAGGCAAGGAACTAGCAACCCTTGCCTCTCCAGTTGGCATCAACACCAACGATTGGGCAGAACTTATGGCCCTAGTTGAGGGTTTGCATTTATGCAGGAAACTAGGAGTGAAGAACTTGGAAATTGAAGGAGATTCGGCTATAATTGTCAATGCTCTGAGGAAAGGTAGTATGCCTAATTGGAGACTAAATACTTTGTTGTCAAAAGCTCTTGACCTATGCAAATATTTTGATAGGTTCACAATCAATCATATTTATAGGGAGGGCAATAAAAGAGCGGATGAGTTGGCCAACTTGGGAGCCGATGGCATCACTCTCCTGTCTGTACCACCTTAAGGCATCAATGTTTTGTTTTTGTGTCCTAAGTTATCGTTAGCATGTTCCTCCTTTCATCCTCTTATGTTTCTCTTGCCCAGACTTTGTTTTAACCCCCTTATTTATTCCTCTTCCTGCCCCCTGTATTTTCATATAGATACTCAGACAAACATTCAGTTTAAATATTGGCTTCTCAACATAAACTGTTAACTAACACTTTTCTTTTGAATATCACTTCGATCACGTATTTCCTTCATTCATCAATATACAATTTTCGGTCGCTAGGGTTGTCTCCTCACCGCTTCCTATCTGATATCCACCAGGTTTTATGTCAATGAAACCTTGGGCTTCGGTGACCTTCTTTATTTTTCCATCAAAATACTTCTTCCATCGATATCAATGCCCCATCGATGAATGGATCTATTATCTCACCGAATACTTCTTCCACCAATAAAGTTGTATCGGCAAAACAATGCATATCGGAGACATGTCTTTTAGCCTCCTCGAAACCTATTTCCTTATCGATATCTTTTATTGATGAAACTACCTTTTGTCTAATCGACCTTATTCTTTAGATGTGAACATTTCTTTCGGTGAGTCCCTTTGCACCGATGGTATTATCTCCTCAAATACCTTTTCTTGTCAATGAAAACCATCTCCACCTTCCTCGATATCTTTTATTGATGAATTCACTATCTCTGATGAGTCCTTTCTGAAGTGTATCAGCGTTTCCTTACTTTCGATGCCCTTTTATATCGATCAAACATCATTAGGTCTCATGTAGAAGAAACCTTGGCCTCTAGTATTTCCTTTGTCCTTCCATCGAAACACTTTTTCTATCGACATCACTACACTCCTTCAATGAATGGGTTCATTGTTTCATCGAGGCCATCTTTCTTTTGATGATTTTCTTCACTATCATCGTTCATCGATGAGCTCATTAGTAATCTTCCTCGATAAAATTGCATCGGTAAAACCACACACATCGGTAACATGCTTTTTAGCTTCCTCAAAACTCATATTCTTATCGATATCTTTTATTGATGTAGCCTCCTTTTGTTTGATCGTGATCATTCTTTCGATAAGAACGCTTCTTTCAGTAAGTTCCCTTCATATTACGTTGATGGTATCATTTCCTCGATAGCCTTTTCCCGTCGATGAAAACTGTCTTTGCTTTCTTCGATATCCTCTTTCATTGGAATCAATGCTTTCGATGAGTCCCTCATAGGTTCATCGGTGTTCCCTTTCCTTCGCTACTTTCTTTATATCGATGAAACTCTCTTATGTTTCATCGACCTTTTATCTTTTGATGAAAATGTCACTGTCGGCCAATAACTTTAGTATCTCTTCAACACCCTTCTTTTCTAGAACAGTCCTATCGATGAAACCTTCCCCAGTTTCTTCGATTTCATCATTTCGGTAGAACTATCTTCATCGTTGTATTCATTGCATATCCTACTGATACTGAAGTTTCTTCGGTAGCCTTGCTTCATCGATGAAACCTCCTTTGGTTTCATCGATATACCTTCTATCAATGAAAATAACGCTTTCAATAAGTCCCTTTTGAAGTTCATTGAGGCCGAAGTCTATCTGATAAATCATCTTATCGATGAAACATCGATAGGTTTCTTTGATTCCCTTTTTATATTGATGAGACATCGTTGGGTCTTATGTCGAAGAAACCTTGGGCTTCGGTAACTTCCTTTATCCTTCCATCAAAATACTTTTTCTATCGACATCACTACACTTCTTTGATGAATGGGTCTATTGTTTCATCGAGGCCATCTGTCTTTTGTTGATTTGCTTCCACTATCATCTTTCATCGATGAGCTCATTAGTAATCTTCCTTGATAAAGTTGCATTGGTAAACACACACTCATCGGTAACGTACCTTTTAGCCTCCTTGAAACTCACATTATTATCGATATATCTTTTTGTTTGATCATGATCATTCTTTTGATAATAATGCTTCTTTCGGTAAGTTTCTTTCATGTTGCACCGATGCCATTATTTCCTCTAAAGCCTTTCCCCGTCGATGAAAACCGTCTCTTCTTTCTTTGATATCCTCTTTCGGTGGAATCTATGCTTTTGATGAGCCCCTCTTAGGTTCATTGGTGTCCCCTTTCCTTCGATACCCTTTTTATATCGATGAAACTCTCTTATGTTTTATCGACCTTTTATCTTTCGATGAAACTGTCTCTGTTGGCCAATAACTTTAGTATCTCTTCGACACCCTTCTTCTCTCGAACTATCCTATCGATGAAACCTTCCCCAGTTTCTTCAATCTCATCTTTTCGAAAGATCTATCTCCTTCGTTGATTTCATTACATGTCCTCCTAATACTGTAGTTTCTTCGGTAGCCTTTCTTCACCGATGGAACCTCCTTTGGTTTCTTTGATAACCTTCTATCGATGAAAAATAACACTTGCGATAAGCCCCTTTCGATAGGTTTCTTCGATTCAACAGGTGTACCATTTTGGTAAAATAAAAGCCCTCATTTTCTGCATGTGTTGGCCTATAGGAACCCCCAAGTGCTCTGCCATATACTCATTTGATACTTGCTACTGAGCTTTCTATAATTGAATGGTTATTTGACACTCCACAGACTACGGGTAATATGTGGTTCTGCCATAAAACTCATCTACCTCTAGTACCCTCAGCTAGACTCAGGCAAGACAGAAGTCCCATTTACACCCTTTTGTTATTGTATCCTGGATATCATCCATTTTTAGGGATAGCATCCGGGTACATAAGCAAAAGGTGGTAAACAGGTGATTCATAATTATGGATGATCACTTCTCAAAATTGCCATATTGATGACTTTATAATTTCAGATATATGAGGTTAAGAATTTAGAATCATCAGAGAAGGATGTCAAATCGCGTTGGAATACTACATGTGACTAACAATCTGGGCAAGTGTTTTGAAAACTAACCATGCAGGAGGTGCAGGGCCATCTTGAACAAATGACAAGATGAAAGTTGCTAAAATGACAAAAGACTACATGCAATCAAGGCTCAAACTCTTACACAAAGCACAAGGAGAACAGTGACAATTGGAAAATAGTAATATGGGCCTGTAAGGGAAAGAAAATACCTTCCCACTTGCTCACCCTAGCCCGGGTTGTTATTGTATTATTCTAAATCTATGCTTATTGTAATTAGATGTAGAAACTATCTGGACTACGGTCTTGGGCAAGGCCAGAGGTTTTCTCACCTCCACTCTTTCCTACCGGCGCCCGCATGAGTGGAGTGATGTAAAAAATTAATTTTGATTAATAAATTTTTTGGCTACGGCCTCTTACCGATCAAAAAATATATATATATATAGTCAACAATAAACTTTATATATAATACAATTTTTATTTTATTTTTCTATTTGATTTTTCATATTTCTATTTGACATTTCAAATTCATAAAGTATGTGCAATGCAATAAATGATTGTGGGTCTTATTCCTACTACAATCTAATGCATATCTAAACTTATTATAATTGTAAACTATATCTATCTTATGTCTCAACTACCATATCCAATTGACTAATAATATTTTCTTGTTAACACTATGATCATGCCATTCTATCAACATTTTCCAGTGAAGTAGGGAAAGGACAAATATGACAAACAAGTTGCCCATAAATTCACTTACAACTTTCTCAGGTATCACACGTATCCTGCTTTCACTGCAACAAGTATCAAGTCAAAAAGCAATTAGCTTATGTTTCAGCTTCGGCCTCCTTAAAACACATCTAACAAATATTCTTTCAATTTTCCAAGCTATCTTAAAGTTTAAAGTATATCTCACTTAATACCCGAATGAGGAGACATTGGAGACATTGCTTGAGTTGTTACAAGGAAAATCATAACAAGAATAGAGCCCATGGCATTCCTCTTATTCACCATATCTTGTTAAATTATAAATAACATAACGTAAATTTGCAAATCAAGTATTTACAGATCAGGATATGATCTAATTTAGAAAACCATTTGTCTTTCCATTATTATATTAGAAACTTATATATTATAAAACTGTTTTCTAATCTTGATTTTAGAAGTTGATATAGATTATGTGCAGTTCAAAGATCTTCTTCATTTCTATAAAATTTGAAATGATTTTTTTCTTGATGTTTCTATAATTAAATTACTTAAAATAATTTGAGATTACACTACAAATTTCTTTCTATATTTACAAATATCAATATAATAACAATATTTTTTCCAAAATCTATATAAGATTTCTTTTTCTTAGATATTTCTATAAAATTTGAAAAGAATATTTCTTGATGTTTTTATAATTAAATTACTTATAAATTGTAATTATGTCACAACTCTCTTTCTATATATTTACAAATATCAATATAATAACAATTTAAAAATAAAATTATATAATATTTATTTTCCTCTTTTTCAAATATTATATATAATCTTTTATAAAATAACATTACAAAATAAAAAATTATATTTATAACTAAAAAATAATAATATCAACATAATAAAATAATAATATAATAGGTAGAAGTTTCTTATCTTAGGTATGGTAATGAATTTAGGAATGTTTCTAATTATGCTAATTGACTTAGCAATGTTTGTAATGGAAGTGTGTTTGTAAATCAAAATGTCAATTTTTATTTTGAAAAAATCATTTAAAACTACAATTAAAAATGCAACTTTCTACTTTCCACCTAAGCACAATGCCCTTCAAGTAGGTTTCTATATCAGAAAAGTGGCCATCAAAAAATGGCGTGAGACTTGATGTTTCCAGTGGCATTCTCAAGAAGAATAACCTACAGGCTAAAAAATAAGCTACCACTGACTGCATATCAATATCAGCAGATTGATCTATAGGTGAACACTTGAAGATTCTATCAAAGAAATCCTCATCAAGATTGATGAATGTTTTCTTTCCATTTGCATCCTACACTGATCTGGTGGAAGGATCGTACTTGTTGGCTAAGGCCAATACAAACTCTGGATTATGTGCGAACATGGGAAAAGCAGCCACTAGATGTATTTCGCTATTGATATTGGGTTCCATTAGATATGATATTGATAGCTCTTTTACTCTCTTGGGAATTTCTTTAGATCCACATGACCACTCTTTGTATCCCTAATATTTTCAATATTAGATGATACAGACGAAGGAGGAAAAACCGGATGAACCTCTAGCTTCTTAAACTTCATTGATTTCTTGCTAGATGAAGGCTCCATCATTTGCAACAAATGCACTGCAATGTGAAAAGATCATCGTTTGAAATAATTAGTCTCCATGGAAATCTCCATTTAGCAAGATAAAAACATTGGTCAATCACAAATCGATCAAAAACTACCAATTTGCAAGTGTGTGTACTAGGTGTAAATCAGACTTACACTTAATATAAGTGTAAAAACCAAAATAGGTGCATATTGGACTTACAAGTCGGATTTGCACTTCATATAAGGAAATAAAACAAGTGTATATCGGGCTTATATTCCCGCTCTACATTTGGATGGGGAAAAACTTGAAAATGATGTAAATTAGGGGTATACCCCTGATTTACACTTGAAATGACAACCTAGTGTGAATCGGGGGTATACCCTCAATCTACACTTGAAATGCCAAACTAGTGTGAATCAAGGACATAACCCCGATATACACCTAGCGAGCACCTTGCAAAATAACCAAGAAAGTGTTGGGCGGGGTTACAAACCCGATCGATACTTGGAGAAAAAACAAAATGAGGTGTCGGGTGGGGTTGTTGTTGGAAAAAATGGTGTCTCAACCTTGCATTTACATGAGATTACAATTTATAATAATTTTTTTGTTTGAGCACGAAATGATGTGAAATTCTCCCTGAAGCTTCTACTTGGCTAGATAAGCATTCTGGTAAAGTTACTTCACAAGATTGCAGCTAGTTTTGAACATATTAAAATTTCCATTTTAGAGGGGTGAGATGAAATTTTTAAATTTAATTTTGAGGACTTTAGAGGCCTCAAAATGCCCTAAACGTGAGTGTAAATGGAACATAGCGGCTTGCAAGGCAATAGAGCACTTCACGAGCTTGTTGGCGCTTTAAACGATTCGTCAATAGGACACACAGTTCTCAAGGTATGGCCTCCAGAAGTTTGTACTCCTGAAATAGGAAAATGAGTTATAAAAGGCAGGGACATGTATTAATGTGTGTTTTAACATGCCATATGGAATCTAGAAGAGAGATAAGGTCAACTCTACTTTATTGGGTGGTTTTAGCCCATGGTTTTGTAAAATTATTTTACGGTTTCTTGTATTGTATCTCCTATATATGAGGTGCATGAGATAGAGGTTGTGTAATATTCTTATGATGATTGAGTTACCTTTGAGTCTCTAATTAGTGGTACTCGTGCGAAGAGCTTTCTCCGCAAGTATATTGTAATTTGTTATTGATTGTTGAATAGTATATTGAGTTGATTTTGGAGTGTGGGGATTTTTCTCCCGAAAGAGGTTTCCCCACATAAATCACTGTGTTGTTGTGTTGTGGTATGCATGATAGTTTGACTATTTCTATTGAGTTTATGTAAGTATTGTAATGAACTATAAAAGTTTTTGCATTATCCTCCTCTCAAGGTTAGTGTAGGAAGTTGTTTCGCTACTTAACTTCCTTACAAGTGGTATCAGATCTTGATCACCTTTGGTTTCAGTTGTGGGTTGTTGGGTTTTTTTGAACTAATCCATATTTGAGTGGGAGCTTGTGCAGAAGACACTTTTTGATGTTGTTGTAGGAATTTTGAGATGGCAAGTTCGTTGATAAGAATAGAGGTGGAGAAATTTAATGGTAGTAATTTTGAGATGTGGAAGCTAAAGATGGAAGATATGCTAATAGATCAAGATCTATGGGATGTTGTTGATGTGAATGTCTCAAGACCTGCAGATCCTACTGTAGTTGCTCAGTATGCTATTATGGACCGAAAATCTAAGGGTCTAATCAAATTATGCCTGACAGACTTCATTCTAATCAATATCCATGAAGACAACACTACAAAGAAGTTATGGACTAAGCTTGGTGAAATGTATCAAGTGAAATCCTTATTGAATCAGATTTTCTTGAGGAAGAAATTATATTCCTTGAAGATAGAAGAGGGTGGATGAATTGCAGACCACCTGGAAGCATTTAATATGTTGGTGGCTCAATTAGTATCTTGTGGTGTTAAGATGGATGAAGAGGATAAATGCCAAATCTTGTTTTTTTCATTTCCCAATTCGTGGGATTCTCTTGTTATGGCTATTGGTAGTACTTCTGTTGTTTTGAAGTCTGAAGATGCGGTGAGTGCCCTGCTTGGTGAAGATATGTGAAGGAAGCCCTAACTATTCATGGAAGACCTAAGGAAAAAGACAAGAAGAATGAGAAGTGTAATAAGTCCAAATCCAAAAGGAGATCAAAATCTCTTGGAAAGTCCAAAGTCATACGTTGTAACTATGGTAAACTAGGTCACATCCCTAAGGATTGCAAAGAAGAAAAGTAGAAAAAAAAGAAGAAATTTGATTTTGATTTTAAGTGTGAGAAGGAAGATGGTGGTGCATTCATTGTAGCTTTGGCTACTCATCCAGGTAATGATGCATGGTTAATTGACTCAAGTGCACCTTTTCATATGATTTAGCTTCCAATAAAGATTGGTTTTCTAAATATGAAGAATTTAATATAGACAAGGTGTACTTGGGTGATGATTCATATTTAGACATTTTTGGTCGAGGTAAAGTTAGGATCAGGTTTCTTGATACTACAATAAAAAATATTAGTTGTGTGTTGCCTATCCCTGGTTTAAAACAAAATTTATTATCTGTGAGCAAACTGATAGATGCAGGTGTACGCGTAATCATTTCTGATGCAATATGTAAGATGATTAAGGATGTTATGGTGATTTCTAGATGTGTTAGGTTTGGCACTTTATATAAGCTAGAGGCATACACTGTTGAGTGTAATAGCACTTCTTTAAAAAGTAAATTTGTGGATACTCCGTCGGAAGATTTGAGGGTTTCACCTTAAGCTCATGGACATGGTTTTTGGGTACCTAAGGGTGCTCTTTCTTCTGAATCAAAATTACCTACAAAGAAGACTATGTTATGGCACCAAAGCCTTGGCCACATTGGAGAAAAGGGTCTGAGGACCTTGAAAAATAAAAAACCTTGTTGAAGGTTTGAATGATTGTAATCTTGACTTTTATTTATGTGAGCATTGCATTTTTGGAAAACAAACCACGTTCAATTTTACTCGAGTTCACATAAATCTTGTGATGTGTTTGGTCCTGTAGATGTTCCTTCGATTGTAAAATCCACAAATTATGTTTCATTTATTGATGATTTTAGTACAAGGTTATGGGTATAGTTTTTAAAGAGTAAATCTAAAGTTTTCAGTCATTTTAAAAAATTTAAAGCAATGGTTGAGTTGTAGACTGGAAAGAAAAATAAATGTTTGAGGACTAATAATGGCGGTGAATTTTTCTCTAATGATTTTGATAGATGATGTAAAGACTGTGGTATTAACAGACATAAAACAACTCTATACTCTCCATAGAAAAATGGAGTTGCAGAAAGAATGAACAGGACACTGATGGAGAAGGCTAGGAGTATGTTGAGTGGTGTTGATCTAGAACAAACGCTTTGGGCTTAAGTTGTTTCCACTGCTTGCTACGTGATTAGCAAGACTCCTACATCAGCTCTTGTTGATAAAATGTCTATGGAAGCATGGTCAGGTCAGAATCCTTCATTGAGACATCTTAGAGTTTTTGGTTGCAATTCATATGCACATGTGCCAAAGGAGAAGAGAATAAAGTTTGAGAACAAGACTATGAAATGTATCTTCATCGGTTACAGTTATGGTGTGAAAGGATACAAGCTTTGGGACCCTGTTGCACAAAAGGTAATTCATAGTTGAAGTGTTATTTTTAGATAAATTAAGTCTCCTTTTGTTACATTGCAACCAGACAAAACTAAATAGAAAGATGTGATTCAATTCCCTTATACACTTGAAACAGTTGAATCGAGACTACTTGATAGGCAATAAGTTGAGGAGAGCTCATCCAACTCTTAATCTTCAAAAGAGGAGGAAGATCCTCCAACTCTGCTTGTTTGAAGGTCTACAAGACATAGACAACCACCTGAAAGGTATTCACCTAATGATTGGGGATATATTTTTGCTTTGAATACTAATATGGATGAACCTAGATCTATAGAAGAGGCATTAGGTATGATTGATGCAGAATCCTAGAAGATTGCTATGGAAGAAGAAACAACAGCTTTGAAAAAGAATGATACATGGGATCTTGTACCATTTCCTGAAGGATAGAAGCCTATTGGTTGTGTTGACTCTAAATTTTACCTTGAAAGTGAACAGCCTTATGGGAAATTCAGTGATAGGGGACCTATTGCGCAAAAATCACTGAATGACCTCCGGATTTAAGAAGCCGGCTCTTCCTTGTGATTGGGAGAAAAGGGGAAGAAGAAACTTAAAACAAAATGATTTAAACTATTTAGGCAATACGCCAGAACATTTTGGAAAAAGCATAAACAACATATAAAACCTAGACACATCCGATTTTAAAGCCCATTCAACAATCTATATATCTGAACAGAACCGCAATCAAGATACGACCAAGATTTATTTTCACATAAAGAAACATACATCATGCATCCACCAGATAACAAGTGCAAAACATAGTTTAATCGACGGAGTATTAGGCATATATTTCCAAAGTTATCAGAATCACAAGAATGCACAGAAAACTATCACAACATATTGAAAGACAGGCATCACAAAGGCCACAGGCACAATTTGATTATCCTTTCCTCAGAAAACAACAATAGCTCCAAGGCTTAATTCCTATCTAGAATACTTAATTGTCTCTTTTCATAAAAGTTATGAACCCCTAAAACAGGAAAAACCAAAGCATAAATAGATCTGTCGACTCAACTAACATTTCAAAACCTATCGTGGCATCCTATGAGAATGCATACAGCAAAACCACCTTCGAGATTGTTACTTCCACCTTATCGTGGTGATCTCCATACCTACCCAAATAGAAAACTTTGATGCGAACCACAGCCTGAGGGACAAGTCACTATGGAAAACACGCGGTAGCTCCGGGGACATCTGCAAAAGAGTAGAGAAACAAAAATAGAACGAACAGCGCAGAGACACCAAGTGTCCCTATCTTCACACGATATGGGGTGGGGGCCAAAGAAATGCTCGATCATCAAAACTCAAGCCACTTGGCAAATCCACGTTCCCCCAAACTTCAAATAGAAAAAGCAGGCCATCAGGAACAACACCAAGACGACATCTGGCCAATGCTTTTTGTACACTAAGAATTGTTGGAAAGTCACAGGAAAGGGGTGCCACCCGATCAAAAATGCTACCTACGAATTTTACCTTAAAATAATGTTAACATTTCTTGGCCACTAAAAGGGGGCATTCTGCTTGCGGAATGTTATAACCCAAAATTGTTAGTTCGGAGACCAAACTTCATGTCAGGATAGGGCAGAGCATATCAAAGACTTGTTGTAATGGGGACCATTCTTCCTTAGAGGGAAATACCTGTGCTTCTAGGTTTTGATAATGTTGATCCAAACAGATTATCTCATCGAATGGCAAGCCTATCGGTTCATCATGGACTAGTTTCAAGAGTGCGTAGAGCTGGGATAGGGGGTGCAGGAGATGCTCAACCTCTTCCACTGAGATAGGATTGTTCAGGCGTTGTAGGAAGGTCTTCTCCTGCTGCAAATGCTTAGCCTGGTTTAGCACTTGTTCAATCCCCAATATAGAACCATCTGTGAGGAATGGAGAAGGCAAGCCCAATGAAACAAACCTCTCTATGTGTTGCTTGATGTTCAAGACTGAGATTTGTAATGGCTCAAGCACCACTGATACGTGCATGATCACTCTATGGTGATTGATGAAGACATTAGTCTTCTTGATCAATTGACGGTGATCTGTTGTTCCCTTCGCTCTCAACTCTTCATCTTGAGCGGCATACAGCATCTAGATTAAGTCTTGTGCCACAGAGATTTTGGGACCAATGATAGTCATGGAGCTATTGATGAGGGCTCCTGCCTTGGTGCAGAGGTATTGCGCTTCTTTGATGAACCTGAGCATGGGTTGCAAAGAGGGGTTGTACTGCTTAATTCTTTCCCAATGGGAAACATACAATTCTGCCAGGATCGGAGAAAAATCTTGGGAGACCTCTATGGTAGGGAGAATATTTAACAACCGTGAGACCTCCTCATTCTTTGTCATTATTTCATGTTGCATCTTTCTACACCTGTCTTTCTCAAGAACCTCTTGATCCTCCAGAGCGAAGATTTTGGCACTTTCGTCTTGCATAGTTTGTTGGAGTTGAGACACGAGATCTTGTTCTCACTGCAATAAAACCTCCACGTCCAAAAATTTCCTCTCGGCTTTCTCTAGACTATCCTCTTTTCCACCCAGCTTTTTTTCAAACCTCGCTTTCTCCTCGAAAATCATGACCTGGGTGTCACTCAGTTGCCGAGTGTACTCTTCTTTCAGACGGATCTCTTCGCGTAGCTGTGCTTGCATTTGGGTGGCATCTCTAGAAGCTTCCTTTAGCTGTTGGATTTCTTGGTCTTTCTCTTGCAATTCCTTAAAGGCTACATTCCTTGTTGTCTCCTAGCCTCTCAACTGAGAACTCGCATTATTAAGGGAAGACTGCAACTTTCCTTTCTCTGAGTTAGCTTGCATCAACAAACCCTGCAAGCGATTGATCTCAACAGTCCAAGCTTTGTCTTCTTTTCTCTATTGGGCCAGAGATTCTTGGAGGTTCACATTCTCCACTTGCATCTTCCCCAAGCGATGACTCTTTTTAATGAATTCCAAAGACACGGCCTTTGAAGTTTCTTCCATCATTTCAACCTTGTCAGACATTGTAGCATTTAGGAGGTTGACACCAATAGCATGCAGAGTGTAATCATTGGGTCTCATTTGGGCTTCCGGTTTGTCAACCTTGGGGAACATGGTTGCAAAGAAAAGACTATCTTTTTCCTTGCTGAAATGCGTCTACAAGTGCAGACGGGCTGGCATGGCACCATCTTTTTCTTTTCGTTTACACTTCTTGCCAATGCGAGCGATCTTGGAATAAGTAACTTGTTGTTGGAAATCATCCAGGTTGGCAATGACTTGGCCTACAAATGTTGCGCCAGGGGGAATTGTAAAGGGGAATTGGGAAATAGGACCACCAAAAGTGATCTGAATAGGGAGTGCAAGCGTTGTTGGAGAAAACAATGGGACGAAGGGAGAGACTCCTGAGGGGAACAGATCAGCAGACGTTGCCCCAACATTTGAGGGAGGAGTGGACTCTCCAAATCCAAGCCTATGCGAGACGGTAGTTGTTTTAGGCATCTATGAGGAAAATGTCATAGGAATAACAACAGGGGTCAGGAATGGAATGGAGACCTATGGAAACGCTGCTTGAGGGTCAACCGGTGTTCCGACGGGTTCTAGTGTAAGGGCGGTGGGAATCTGGGTATGCATCGTAACAAAATGGGCAGCAATAGAAGGAACAACTTGAGCAGAAGGAAAAGGAAAAGAAGGGCATACTTGAACCATGGAAGTCAACAGTCGCTGAGGGGACCTCTGGGGCTTCAGAAGATGAGCTTTTCTTTGTCAAATCTAGATTTTTCTTCTTACGAGGAGGGTCAAGCACCTATTTCTCGTCTCTTACCCTCCTAGGAATGAGGTCTACAAGTAGAACTGGCGAGAGGAAGAATATGAGGCTCGTTATCTTGCTCTTCAATACTTATAATCTCTACGTCTTGTCATTGGGCCACCTCGAGAGACGAGTACCCACGTGGGGAACTATCACCTGTCTCTTCATCAGATTTATTGCACTGGCGCCATTCTAGCTTGAAATGCTCATCCAATGAGGCATTCCCGATATTAGCCCTAGGTTGAATCACTTTCTACCAGAAGATCCAAAATTCCTCCCTCTTCTTTGTGGGCTAGGAATCTAAAGTCATGGCTTCTAGCATTGCCCGGGGAATGGGCTTTGCGGGGTTATATTTTTGCATGACTGAATAGAAGCTCAACCATGATGGTCACTTTAGGGTGAGAAAATCATTGAGACCCACATACAGATTTGGGTCATCCACCTATGGATTTGTGCGTCCTTTCCACGAGCTCTGTGGTTGATGCTTCACTGCATTCTTCCTTCTACTAAGACACCCATCTGGGTTGTAACTCCAAGAATCGTCAATCACCACTAAGTTGAGTTGCACCAGCTTGGATGTCAGGACTTCCTCCGCAATGTTCCTCCAGACCAGAGTGATGGGGCCAATTGCCTTGTGGTCTTCAGTGATGGAGGTGTCATACTTTCCCGCCCCGATGGCCCTTTTGATTCTTACCAATTGCCACACAATTTCAAGCGTGAGGGTCCTTTCTATGACATAAGTAGGTAGGCAGAAGGGTTCTTCCGAGAAACCATACACTCGGATAAAAGAAAAATTGCTACCTAGGAACCAGTCGCAGGGAGTGCGTTCATTGTACATCCAGTTCATTTGAATCTGAGAGAAGCGGGCAAGCGGTACATTACCAATTGACCCGAAATCCTTAAGGACAGGAGTTAAGAAACAGCCGAAGAATTGATAGGCATCACAAGAAGCTAATAGAATGGACATCCAAGCTGACACCGGCATCTTGTTCCCCAACTCGTCGCAGATAGTCAATCACATATATTATTTGAAGAAGGCCTCATTTTGGTGTAGGAGCAGATGGACAAGGACCGAGGTGAATTTGAAGTGCCACCACTACTGAAACTCTGATAGCTTCTTTACCATTGCTCTGGCTATGAAGACAGAGAAGTCAAAATGGAAAGACCCCTTTTGCTTCGAGCATTTGAAAAGGAAACCCATCATAGCAGCCATGATTTCGTGGTCATTTTTGTGACTGTATAGCCATGCAAGAGTGGATGAGATATCCCTTAGGTCATCATGCTTCAGGTCACTGTAAGATAGATGACGCCTCGGGAATCTGAAAGGAAAACTCCGATTGAGGGCACTATGGCAAAAAGAGAGGGCATCTCTTCTGGTGTTCCAAAATTCTTCCATAGAGGTCTCAGAGAACACCTCTATCCCCTCAAAAATGGGGTAACACATCATATCGCTTATGGCTTTCGGGGAGATCACTACTTTTAAGAAAGAGTCACTAATTAATCAAGAAGCAAGGTTGAACCCGTTAGAGAACATAGCCAAAAACTTTGGGCAATAAGGAACCATAGGGACCACGAACTGGGGGGTGCCATTTTTCAATAAATGAGCCACCATGGATTGAGGCTTGACTTTGTGATGAAGCATTCTACTGCATGCAGCCTCTATGAGGTTTTTTGGCTGCTTGTAGAGCTTGGGCTCGGCAACATTTTCATAAGAATATATTATTGTGGACGTGTTGCGAGCAACTATCTTGGACCTGGCCTTGGTTCTTGGATATTCCAACCTAGGCAGAATAGCGTGGGAAGAAAAAGAGAGCTCCCCAAAAACATCTACCCACAATCCTCCCTGAACAGCACCTGAGGAAGTAGCTTTTGTTTCAATTTTCTGAAAGAGAGCTCCACTCTGTCAATCTTTCAAAAGTCTTGGGCACTTAGATTACAAAAGGAGAAATAAGATGAATATCAGGCGGCCTCCTTCCTTTAATTCATTGCATGCCTAGATTTTTGCGAAAGGGGACACTTAATGACGAGTGTTCATTTGCATCTATGCCAATTCATTTTCCAGTCACAATTAACCCTGAAGAGGATGAGCGCTGCCATTTACGATTTCCAAGGGAAAACTTATTTATCTCTTCATTAATCGAAGCCACTTGAGGTGATTTACTTGTTCGAACAAATCCCCTCCTTTATGAAGGAAATCAAAAGCCAGCAGGGTTCGCACAAGTTAAGATTATGGTTTAAAACGCGATGTACTTACACATACGCATGGCATCTATTTGAATCATCTCTTTCTTCGAGGAACTGGGCAGGACGTTTGCAAACTCTAAATCAAATCTCACCTACTTGTGCGAATTGATGAGGAATGACAGGAGCATTGGAGTTTGGGAGTACTGGCGTCTTTACCACTTGTCACCTTGAGCCAAGAATTTGTTATAAATATGTCTTTTCAGACATTCTATTACAAAGTATCAGCTACAACGACGGAGCTTCTTTCAGGAAATGGATACTCATGTTAGACTCGTTAGCAGTAAGGCTCAGGCCATTATCCTTGGGAATATTTTTGACCGGAGGCTGCAGATGATGACAAGGCAGAAGAATCCCCTGATTATTGTTGTTATCAAATGGGTGCTTGGCCCAGATGGTACTGAATGGGTCCATGTCCCAGATGGTACTGAATGGTACACTAATTTCAGGGATTACATTTTTCCAAGGGTCTTGATGTCGCACATTCAACCGAATCTGGTTGTTATTTTCATGGTCGGGGTGCCTGGTGGCGTTTCTGACCATGAGTGGTCAGAAGGGGATGATACTTCAGATGATAGTGGAGACCCTGATTTCTAGATGGCAGACGATGAAGATGGAGAGGAATTTTAAGGAAATGGCAGCCTTGGTTTCGAGGGCTTCATCTTGCTTCTTTTTTGTAAAAATAGGTCGGAGGCCTGCCCAAAAATTGTAAAAACCACCCATAATATAATAATTTTCTTTTTGCTTAATTATGGTGCATCGTGTGGTTTTACTTTGCCTGCTTGAGAAAATGATTGAGGATAATAAATAAATAAGGCACACAAAAGCACTTATTTACATTATATACATTAAGAGAAAAACTGCTTAATGAAAAGGCTTGAGGTGGAACCCATTGACCGAGATCCTAAGAGAGTCCCCTTGCATATCTTTGAGGTCAAATGAATTGAAACCTTTGTAGCCTATGATGCGGAAGGGACCCTCTCATAACCCATCGAACTTGGCATTTTGACCGGGCTTGGCCGTTCTTTCATTGTATTTCAAAACAAGATCGCCTTGTTTGAATTTTGGGTCAGAACTCTTTTTACTATCAAACCACCTCATGACGGTTTGTTGACGGTTCTAGAGAGATGCAAACACTTCCTCCCTGGCCTCTCTTAGTTCCATAATCTCTGCCAACCTTACGTCCATGGGACCATTCTTTGCTACTTCGACCGACTTAAGTAACTGCAAGGCTGGGATTTCCAGAGAAACAGGAAACAGTGTGTCCTTACCATAGACCAGCTTATAAGGGGAGTTCTTTAAGACCTTCTTGGGCATTATCCAGTTGGCTCATAACACACTCCTCAAGTGGTGGTGCCACTCCCTCTTGTACTCCGAGCCTATCCTTTTAATGAGTCTGATGAGATTCTTATTAGTGGACTCGGCGAACCCATTTCCTTGTGGATAGTAGTTTGAGGAGGTTTTGAGGTAAATACCTTTGCTAAGGGAAAATTGGGTGATTCGTGACCCTACAAATACACGTGTGTTATTTGAGATTACAGTCTTTGATGGACCATATCGGCACACTAGGTCCTCTGGGAACGTCAACACCTCAGTCTCTGATGAATTCTTTAGGAGAACAGCTTCACACCATCTGGTGAAGTAGTTGGTAGAGGTTAGGATCCACTTATGTCCAGCCGAGCTTGGGGGATTGATCATCCCTATGAAATCGAGTCCCCCATTGGGCAAAGGGTTCCTCTACCATTATAGGTCTAAGCGGCTTCGCTGCTTTTCTAATCCTGACACTGTAATACTGGCATTCTTTGCACTCCCTTAACAAGGTGTGCACATCTTTGAACATAGAGGGCCAGAAGTATTCGGCATGAATGATCTTGATGATGGTTGTTTGTGCCAAAAAGTGACATGATGAACCAAAGTGGAATTCATGTAAAACCTTGCCATCCTAGGATTGGTTCATGTAGTGGAGTAGGATTCCATCAAAATTTCTTTTGAAAAGTATGTCATCCACCAAGTGGAAACCATTGTTCTAAAGTCTATAGAATCTCTTCTTTTTAGGGGGGAGACGTTCAAGAAAACTTCCTGTCTTCATGAAATGTTTTCGGGCCTCCATCCAGCACGTCTCTAATGGTTCGGAGGTAACCATCACGACTTCTTCTGCGGCCATCTCATCTTCTTGGGGCTCAAACCCTTGGGCTATATATTTGCACAAGCCTTTGCCACAGATTATTTTGGTGGGCCTAACATCAATGTCATACTCCAGGATTTTGGTAATCCAATTCGCCCTTTTCTCGGTGATGTCGCCTTCCATGATGTATTCTCTGACTGAAGGATGAGCAACATACATGGTAGTATTATTGTAGGCAATAAAGTGCCTAAATTTTTTCAGGCCCTTAACTATGGCCAAAGCTTTCTTTTCAACAAAATTATACTTAGCTTCATATTCTTTTAGAGTTTTTGAATGGAAGGTTGTAGGGTTCTCACTCCCTTTTTCCACATCCTTCTGGGTCAAGACCACAACAATGCTATTGTGGCTCGAGAAAACATACATTATGAAGTCCTTTGACATATCCAGGTTGGATAGCACGGGGGCTGAGTAGATAGCATCTTTGATGTTCTCAAAAACTTCTTTATCTTCAAGATTCCATTTGAAATGTGTTTCTTTCTTGAGCATCAGGGTGATAGGCCTTACCATTTCTGCAAAATCAAAAATAAACCGACTAACAAAGTTAACCTTACCTAGGAAAGACTGGACCCCCTTTTTATTGACAGGAAGGGGGAGCTCTTTTATTGCCGTAATTCAATCAGGGTCGATAGAGACTCCTTCCTTTGACACTATGAGCCCTAGTAATTTCCCTTGAGGGACTCCAAAGATACATTTTTTGGGGTTCAAAGATATCCCAAATTCTAGACACTTTTGGAACACCAGCTCGAGATGGTCTAAATGATCTTCTTTGTGCTTTGAAAACACCATTAAGTCATCCAAATATATAAAGGTTTTGTTGATAATCTCTTGAAGGCCAGGTCCATAGCTCTTTGAAAAGTCGCGCCAGCATTTGACAACCCAAATGGAATTTTTTGATAGGCGAATGTTCGCCATTTGGTTGTGAAGGTGATCTTATGTTGATCCTCTGGCTTCACCAAGACTTAATTATAGCCCTAGAAAGCGTCTAGCATTGAGAACATTTCCAATCCCACCACTATGCTTAGTAATTTCTCTATTGGTGGCAAAGGGTAGTGATCTTTTAGAGACACTTGGTTTAAGTCTTTGAAGTCTACGCAAAGGCAGATGTCCCCATTCTTTTTCCTGACTAGCACTAGGTTGGATACCAAAGTACTGTGCTTGATGGGGTATATGATTATGGATTCTATCATCTTTTTCAACTCCTGGGCCTTGAGGGACTCAATCTTCAAATTGACCGGTCTCTACTTCTGTCAGACCAATTTGGCTTCATCGGTGAGCTCAATGGTGTGTTGAATGATGTTGGGATTGTAACCTTTCAAATCTTCATAGGACCACGCCAATATGCCCACATATTTATCACAATATCGGGTCAATATTTTTTGGTCCTCTGGAGGAACCTCCTTTCTGACTTTGAGCATTCTCCCACCTCCTACCGATATTTTGGTATAGTCTCCTTTATCAATTGTAAGCTTTCGCTTATCATTTTTGGTGTCATCATGGTCGAACAAATTTTCCAGGGTGATCAACCCATTAGGAAGCTTGTTGGATCTCAGATGGATGATTTGGTTACCATAAGCCTCTTTCACTTTAGGTTGCAGTTGATTTGCAAACTCCCCTGAGTTTTGAATGAACAGGGCAATCTTCTCATCATTTTCGAAGACTTTCTAGTGGGAGTCATTGTCAAGAATAGCTAGCCAAACAGCTACACATACCATCTGGGAGTTGGTAAGCAGGTCCATAGCAGGGTCAAATTGTGATCCAATTGTAGCCATCTGATCAGCAGCAGCATTTTTTTTTTTAGGAACTCTCTGGATATCAAAAGCATTGAAGATTTCAATTAGATCCCATGTTCTATGATGGTAGGACCTCATACGAACATGCTTGGTGCTAGAGACTCCTCGAACCTGGTGCACCACTAGCTCAGAATCACCCACAACTTTCAATTGCTTAATACCCATCCTCTCTACCAAGATCAAGCCCTGGATCAGTGCTTCATACTCTTCTTCATTGTTTGAGCATGTGAATTATAGATGCAAAGATTTCAAGATCCATTCAACTGAAGGTGAAGTGAGGCAAATCCCAGCTCCTGGACCTACTTTTCATCGTGCACCATCAAAGTGTAGGGTCCAGAGTACAGAGGACAACTCTTCTTCAGAAAATGGTTCCTTGGTAAGTTTTGGGATGACCTCATTTTCATAAAAAATGCAATAAGTACCTAGGTCAGTGGCATGGTAGTTGGAGTATGGATCATATTCTATGAATTCATTTAGGAAAATCTCCTAATCGGGTGAAATAGATCCAGTCACTTCTTCATCCTCCAGGAGCTCTATGGTTTTCCTCTCTTCGTTTGAGATGGAAGTATGAGTGGGTTCAAAATTGAGCATGGCCTGATCTGCTACGTGTTCAGCGTGAAGGGGATCTGAAATGATTTTGAGTTTGGCACCATGCTGAGTGCGGAGGATAAGGTGGGACCAATCTAAGGACAAGTAACCTCCTATTTTGGCGGTAAAATCTTGAGAAAGGCAGAGCCCAAAAATAGGCGGGATGTCGATGACTACCACTTCTTGGGGCATGATGACACTAGGACATGCGAACAATATCAGTGAAAGGTTCTTGATAAGACCTATGGTCTGGACTTTATTCCCGTCTAACTGCATAACACCTCTATTTAAAGGATTGTATTTGATATTCAAGACCTCAGCGATTTGCTTAGGCATGACGATAGTGCTGGCACCAGAATCTATCATAGAATTATGCAAGAGTTTATCCCCAACTATGAGGGTCATGTACAAAGGATTTGATTTGTTTTTACCTTCCATTTGAGACTTAGGAGGCGTGGCTTCATTAGTTAACATGATTGGAGAGCATGATCTATCTGTAGAGGGCTAAAACCTTTCTTTGTTGATCTGCAGAGCTTTGGTGGTGTTTCCACTTGCATTTTTCCCGATGTTGGACAAGGCCTCTTTTAGTCGATTATTTTTCTTTGGGATACTAAGGAGATCCCACAAGGAGACGTTGGTTGGAGCTTTCTTCATTTGTTCCACCACGTCTAGTATTTTTGGCACTAACATTTTTGGCTCTCTTGGTTTATAGGGGATAAACTCCTTCCTTGGGTATGTGGGAGCAACAGCGGGTTGTTCAAGAGCTTTATCTGTGGACATTATCCCTGGGGTGTTTTTATTCTCCCCAGTGACGTGCCTTTTCGAGCAGAGGTTGTAATCTAATTGCACGAAGGGGGGCCCTTCCTTTGAGGTATTTGCGCCATTGGTGAGCATGGCATCTTTGTCCTCCATCTAAGAGAATAGTGTGTGGTCTGGAGCTATCTCTGCCTCTTGTTGCATCGACATACCTTGCATTTGGGCAATGAGAGATGCGTTATCCATGCCAGGAGACGCATAGACCAACTCATCTGGTATCATGCCTAGGCTCTATTTCTCTATGATTTTTTACTGCAAATTACCTCTCAAATAATTTCTGGGATTATGAGCATTATTGCATGGAAAACACCAAGAGTTAGTGTCATCCACTAGATTATTTTGCCCCATTGTCAACTCCTTATTGGTGCAGGGGTAAATGATCTACGAAGGATTAGGGATCAGGACTATTTGACCATTTGGCTGGGTGGATTTATCAACACGGTTATTTGCATACTGGTTTTATTAGTATGTTGGTCTATTCCCTTGGAAATTTTGTTGAAAAGGGGGTCTACCGGGTGAGATTTGGGCCCTTTTCAGATTGACAATCTCGTTGGAAAAAGTTCTCAACAAATTCTTCATGTCACTGACTTCCACGACCAAAGACGATTGCGGAGGGGCATATTCTTGTTGGGGGCTGGGTACATATACATGGATTGAGGAGCAGATGTGTTGGACATGGCCTCTTCAGAGGCTTGGTTAGATAGCTCGAGAAAGACTGGCATGAGGGGGCGTGGTGTGAGCTTCCCTGCATCGATCAGGTTATTTTTTGCTTGGACTGCTATTTTGAATGCTTGCGGTAGGGTATTGCCTCCTAGAGACTGGATCATTACTGATATGTCAGAATTGAAGGCTTTCAGATAAAAGACGAATGCCATATCCATAGGAGGGTGGGCGGATAGAAGTATTCTTTGCCAGGTTCTCTGGAATCTTAAGTTGAATTTCGTCAGTGCTTCCTAAGGGACCCTCTTTATCGTAATCAACTAGTGCATCAACGATGATCTATCAGCCTTGTCAGAGAATCTCTGAAAGAAGCGGTCACCCAATTGATCCCAATCCGCTATAGTATTCGGACCCAGGGATTTGTACCAATCTAGAGTCCTTCCTTTGAAAGAGGCTATGAGCAATCTTAAGGCTACATGTTGCTCAGTGATATCGTAGATGGTGCAGACATTGGCTATATCTTGTAGATGTTCCTCGGGGGTCATGTGACATTCTCTGGTAAATTTAAGGACGTCTTTTAGTGTGGTAGAGGGAATTGGCCCCCATACTGCAGGTGGAGTGGGGGGAATGAGAGGGCTTCCGTTATTCCATGTCTCAAAATTTCTAGGAGGGACATGTGTCATTGCTGCAAGGGTGGTTGTAGGGAAGAGAGGCAAGCTTTGTGAAGAAGAGGCTGTAGTCGAATGGACGTTTACCAAGGGCGGAAGGAGTAAACTGGGATTCATGGTTGTTTGACTCTTAGTAACGGGCCTGTGACTCATAAACTAGCTCAGGATTTTTCAAAATTATGGTCCCACCAGGTGTGCAAGAAAAAAAGTTTTGTTGACTCTAAATTTTACCTTGAAAGCAAACAACCTTATGGGAAATTCAATGATGGGGGACCTATTGTGCAAAACTCACTGAATGACCTCTGGATTTAAGAAGTTGGCTCTTCCTTGTGATTGGGAGAAAAGGGGAAGAAGAAACTTAAAACAAAATGATCTAAAGTATTTAGGCGATGCGCGTGAACATTTTGAAAAAACCATAAACAGCATATAAAACATAGACACATCTGGTTTTAAAGCCCATTCAACAATCTCTATATCTAAACAGAACCGCAATCAAGATACAACCAAGATTTCTTTTAACATAAAGAAACATACATCATGCATCCACCAGATAACAAGTGCAAAACATAGTTTAATCGGTGGAGTATTAGGCATATATTTCCAAAGTTATTAGAATCACAAGAATGCACTGAAAACTATCACAGCATACTGAAAGACAGGCATCACAGAGGCCACAGCCACAATTTGATTATCCTTTCCTCATAAAACAACAATAGCTCCAAGGCTTAATTCCTATCTACAATACTTAATTGTCTCTTTTCATAAAAGTTCTGAACCCCTACAATAGGAAAAACCAAAGCATAAATAGAACCCTCAGCTCAGCTAACAGTTCAAAGCATCAGCCATCCTCCCGCAACCGCTTCTGACTGGAAAAACTATCATGGCATCCTGTAGGAATGCACCTAGCAAAACCACCTCCGAGATTGCTACTTCCACCTTATCATGGTGATCTCCATACCTGCCCAATTAGAAAACTTTGATGTGAACCGCAGCCTGAGGGACAAGTCACCATGGAAAACACGCAGAAACTCTGGGGACATCCATAAAAGAGCGCAGAAATAGAAATAGAACGAGTAGCGTGGAGACGCCTAATGTCCCTATCTTCATATGATATGGGGTGGGGGCCAAAGAAATGCTCGATCATCAAAACTCAAGCCACTTGGAAAATCCGTGTTCCCCCAAACTTCAAACAGAAAAAGCGGGCCATCAGGGACAACGCAGAGGCGACATCTGGCCGGCATGTTTTGTACGCTGAGCATTGCTGGAAAGTCACAAAGAAAGGGGTGCCACTTGATCAAAAATGTTGCCTACGGATTTTACCTTAAAATAATGTTAACAAGTTGCAAATGGGTGTTCAATAAAAATATTGGTTTAGATGGAAGCATTGAGAAGTATAAAGAAAGGTTGGTTGCAAAAGGCTACTCTCAGATTGAGGGTATTGATTATGATGAGATATTTTCTCTTGCTGCAAAAATGACATCCATAAAAAATTTTCTTTCTATAGCTACTGCTTATGATTTAGAGGTTAAGAAAATAGATGTGAAAATTGCTTTCCTTTATGGTGATTTGGAGGAGGATATTTATATGACACGGATGGAGCACTATGTAGCGAAAGGTAAAAGTAATTTGGTTTGTAAATAAAAGAAATCTTTGTATGGCCTTAAACAAAGTCCTAGGATTTGGTACCGGAAATTTGATACATACGTGTTGAGTTTGGGATTTGAGCATTCCAAATCAGATCATTGTGTTTATTATAAATCTGATGGTGAACATTTCCTATACATTGCATTGTATGTTGATGATATGTTATTCATTGGTAAAGGGAAAGGTATGATTTCAAAACTAAAGTCTCAAATTGCTGCTAAATTTGAAATAAAAGACCTTGGTGCTGCAAAGCACATTCTTCGGATGGAAAAAGGAACAGATAGAGTGAACAAAAATCTATGGCTAGGCCAGAGTAAGTATGTGAATTCAGTTTTGCGGAGGTTCAACATGCAAGATTGTAGACCATTATGTGTTCCTTTTGCAGTTGGAATGAAATTATCTGCTTCAAATTGTCCTACATCCCCATTGGAGATGGAAGACATGAACAGAGTGCCTTACCAAAATGAAGTTGGAAGTTTGATGTATGTTATGGTTTGTACCAAACCATACATTGCCCGAGCAGTGGGAGTTCTTTCCAGATATATGTATAATCCTGGTAGAGTTCATTGGGATGTAGTCAAAAGAGTCTTCAGATATTTGAAGGGTACCTCAGAGTATTATTTGTAGTATCATGGTAATTTGGTTGGAGACGTGACTTCCCTTGATATTCATGGTTATGTGGATTCAGACTAGACATGTGATATTGATAGGAAAAGATCCACCAGTGCTTGTGTTTACTTTATTTGGTGGTGCAATTAGTTCGATGAGTAACCAACAAGCTATGGTTTCTTTTTCCACTACTAAAGCATAGTATATGGCAGCTACTCATGCTTGTAAGGAATCCATTTGGCTTAAGAGACTATGTTCAGATATTGAGATAAGGTGCAGTGACAGTTTATTGCGACAGTCAGAGTGCGATCTACCTTAGATAAAAACTCGATATTTCATGCCTAGACCAAACATATTGATGTTGTGTATCATTTTGTCAGAGATATGGTCAAAGATGGCAGGGTGAAGCTAGTTAAGGTAGAAACTTTTATGAATTTTTCAGATGCTTTAACTAAGGTTGTGAGCATAGATAAGTTCAGATGGTGTTTGGAGTCTATGGGCCTCATGGCCCCTAGCAATTGATTTATTGTGTTGATACTCCCTTTACTCTTGCAAGGTGTTTGACAAGTGGGAGAATGTTGGGAAAAATGGTGTCTCAACCTTGCATTTACATGATGTTACTATTTATAGTAAGTTTTTGTTTGAGCACGAAATGATGTGAAATTCTCCCTAAAGCTTCTGGTTGGCTAGATAAGCATTCTGGTAAAGTCATGTCACAAGATCGCAGCTAGTTTTGAAGATTTTAAAGTTTTCATTTTAGAGGGGTGCAATGAAAAGTTTCAATTTAATTTTGAGGACTTTTGAGGCCCCGAAATACCCTGAAAAGTGGGCATAAATAGCATATCGATTTACGAGGTAATAGAGAAATTTGTGAGCTTTATGGCACTTTAAATGATTTGTCAATAGGACACACGTATCTCAAGTTATGGCCTCCAGAAGTTTGTACTCCTGAAATAGGAAATATAAAATGTATCAAACACATAAATGAGCTATAAAAGGAAGGGACACTTGTTAATGTGTGTTTTAACACATCATAGGGCATCTAGAAGGGAAAGGTCGGCTCTACTTTATTGGGTGGTTTTAGCCCATGGTTTTGTAATACCGTTTGACGGTTTCTTGTATTGTATCTCCTATATATGAGGTGCATGAGATAGAGGTTGTGTAAGAGTCTTATGGTGATTGAGTTACGTCTGAGTCTCTGATTAGTGGTTCTCTTGTGAAGAGTCTTCTTTGCAAGTATATTGTAATTTGTTATTGATTGTTGAATAATATATTAAGTTGCTTTTAGAGTGTGGGGTTTTTTCTCCTAAAAGGGTTTTCCCCACATAGATCATTGTGTTGTTGTGTTGTGGTATGCATAATATTTTGATTATTTTTGTTAATTTTATCTAACTACTGTAACAATTTGTAAAAGTTTTTACATTATCCTCGTCTCAAGGTTAGTGTAGGAAGTTGTTCCACTACTTAACTTCCTTACAGTTGTAACCTCAACTGACACTTTGGGAAGTACTTCAAAAGAAACACAAACAAAGCAATCGTAATGGTTGGGTTTATATCCCCGCCCACCATCAATAAACTCAACATAGTGGGAATTAGGGGTACAACACCGATCACAACCATGTTAAAGAAAATGGAAGGAAATATGGGTGGCGGGACTGTAACCCCGCCACACATCAAAATATATGCATATAGTAGTGGCCAAAAATGATGTGTGAGTCGGGTTTGAGCCCGACTCATATCATAGCAATTTGATATGGTGTGTGTTGGGTTCAAAACCCGATTCAACACCACGTAAAGCAAATAATGAAACAAAATGAAAAATGATGCGAATTGGATTTGTAAGGCCCGACACACATCAAAGTTGAGGCTTTGGTGTGTGTCGGGTCTTACAAACTGGCTCAACACCAAGCTAGGGCATAAATGTAAATGCATATTTAAATTTAACAATATGTATATCGTGTAAAACCCCGATATGCATGCCTATTATCATTAAAATCAACTTGATAAAATATTTCAAGGACAAAACGATAACGTACTAGGTTGAGCGAACCGAATCTAAACCAAAAATCAACACCACAAGAACCTTGACCAAAACAATGAAGGAGAATAGGGCACAAATCAATAATAAAAAAACATAAAGAAACACAATAGGATTCAAACTCTCAAAACAATAAATGAGAAATCGTGCATATTAATGATGTCAATCGGACTTATAGGCCTAATAAACACTATAATACCAAAAATGGTGTAAACTGGACTTACAAGTCTGATTGACACCAAAAATGACCTCCAAGGTGTAAATTTTGGTTTAAAACCCAACTTGACACTGAAAAACCAAAAATGGTGCAAAATCGGGTTTAAAACCAAAATTTACACCAAAATAGGAAATATAACTTTTAAGTTAAAATTTGAAATTTTAACCAAAAGGAGGGAAATTCCAACATCGACTACCTAGTATTCGAAGATAGAGACGACAAAAATGTCTCATTACTCGACTTAAGAGAAAAGAAAATGAATTTGACTTGAAAAATTGTAGGAGTTATCCTATTTTCACAAAAATAAAAATGAGGACAACAGGGTGGAAAAAGCATCACCACCCAACCATGTGCTACCCGTAGGCCCACCCCTTGTGCTAGGAGATAGACACAAGACCCCAAACACAAAGAAACAGGCTAGGGAAGACAAACTAAACATGCATGCGTCCAAAAGATAGAAGGTACCATGACACAAGAAAGAAAGTATAGATAACACACACAAGGCCATCAAGGACATCTAATAAATTCCTAGAGAGTTTCATGTAATACTGACACAATAGGCAACTATGGCACACAAAAGGAAGAGTGTCATCGCATAGCCTCGACATGGGTTACCCTAGTAGTCTCTCTATACCTCAGGCCCCATTCAACAACTCATACAGAACCATACATTCATTTCATGAGGATAAGGCAATGCACAATCTTCCTAGCTCAACATCTCAATAGATGGACAAGCCTTCCCAATCTCACCCTTTGCCTATATGAGCACACAAAGCATGAGTGGGGCACATAATTATCTTGTTAATGTGCAAACCCAACCCAAAGTTTATTAATGTTATCACTTATTACTAAACTCACCTATGAGTCACCCTGGAAGGCACTTCCAGGGCACGGCCCCATAGTGATCCACTCCCCATAAGTCTACCTAGCTAACCTATCACCTAAGGTTAAATTAAAATTCAATCCACAAATAAAAGAGCCAACATAGACACAAAATCAAGCTTAGTTGACAAAACTAAATAATGACTTTCATGCAAACCCAAATCTTGCAAATAACAAATAGAACACAATCACATATGATAAATATAATTCAATCAAACCCCAATTCCCCCTAATAATGATTTAAAAATCAAATTACATAAATCAAGAGTAAAACAAATACCTACTTGAAAACCTATGAAAGAAAAAGAGAGAACAGAATGTCGATGACAAATTCTGAAACATAAAATCTTCTCAAATCAGCAAACAAGTCTTCAAAACATTCAAGCTCAAGAAATTTCAAAATAAGGCTAAAAATCTAAAACTGTAAATTCATGTCCTCAAATTTTTCTCCCAAAACTTCGAAAAGAAAGATAATCATAATCACCTCCCATCAATTCTCATAAAAACTTAATATATAAAACACAGTTTCCTAAATTAAGCACACAAAAAGCAAAAACCCTAAACCTAAAAATATTAAATAAATAAATAATAAATAATAGAATAGATTCTAAAATAATTATATTTCCCATAAAACAATTAAATAACATTAAGAAATAACAAATCACCAATTACAAATCTTCCATAAAAAGTCGACTCCTCAAAAATGGGAAAAAGAATAAATAAGTAAATAAATAATTAAAATATATTTATCCACAAAATAAGACAACTTGTTAGTTCCACCTCGAGGCAAAATAAATAATAAAATATCCACTTGCACAATAAACAATAAAAAATAAACAATAATAAACAATAATAATAAACAATAAACAATAAACAATAGACAATAAACAATAAACAATAAACAATAAAAAATAAATAATCAACAATAAAAAATAAACAATAAACAATAAACAATAAACAATAAACAATAAACAATAAACAATAAGTAATAAAGAATAAATCATAAATCGTTTATTAAATATTATCCAATACTAAAATATATTTATTAAATCAAAATTACATTTAAAGCGACAATAATTATTAATTAATTATTAATTTAATTTACAACACATAGGCTATAATTAATATTAATAATCACATAAAATGCATCACACTCAAACAAATTATAAAATAGTGCCAACATCTAAACAAGACTCGTCACCGACAATTGTGTAATCAAATATTGTCCACATGACAAAATTTGATGGGATAAAATAAAAATTAGATAATTGTCCCTAAATTAGGACAATTGCTAGGGTTAGGTATAATTTGGGTCTTGCACTATCTCCTTTTACCACCATTGGGAATTATAAAGACACCCTCAGACTTGTGATACCGGGTGGAGTTGATGTCTAGTACCTGCAATCCTGCACCAAAAACATGTTGTATATATATATATATATCCAATCCCAACTAGTGATAGGAAATCATGATGTTGGAGCTCACGAATGAGTAATACGAAATCATTCCTATCACCCTAAACCCCAAGAAAGCAATGCATAGAATCACACATCATCAATAATCAAATGATATCCTCATAACATAGATTAATATCACGTAATGCATCAAAATAAATCATCAAAATAGAATTCATGTCACAAGTATCTCAATTCTAACATCAATATCCAACTTAATGAAATATAGCAATAGTCATGTCCTAAAATACATAAGCAACATAACATAGCCTAACAACAATGATCACATGAATGTAATCATTCACATAGATCAGTGAAATGAACCACACAAAATGAATCAAACATATTCCAATAAATCAAAGTAACATGTGTTTGAAGAAAAACATGGACGGGTACTACATCTAGGAATCTTTTGTCTAGAAAGCCTACATGCAAAGTTGGCTATTTTTTAGGGCCCTTTGTGGGCATTGCCTACTTTGCCACTTTGATCATCGGTCTAATTTGGTAGTTTGTCCTTCTGGGTTGGTTTGTCCTTGCCTAGGTGGTGTGGTGCGGTGCTTTCTTGCTCCCTTGCACCCTATCCCTACGTCGCTTTGGGGTTTCTTTATTTTTGGGGTCGTTTCTCAATTGATGGCATTGTGGATTGTCGTGTTTGATGTCTACGGTGAGATTTTTCTCTCCTCTATGACTTCGGCTTGGTTTCTTTTGGTCTCGCCTTCCACTACCCCATTGTTTTTGTAGTTGGAAGATGTGTGTGTGGTTTCAACTTTGTATTTGTTCTCCGCTTTGTTGCTTGCTTGGTGTCTTTGCCTTGTGTGGTTGGAGTTGTACTTTATGGTGGCTTTTTGTCCTCACCATGTGGGGGAGTTCATGTTGGTAGCGCTCTTCGAGATTTGTGTTGATCCGTGGAGTTGGGGCTCGTTGGATGCTTTGAGCAGGAAAAGTCGTGGCTATGTTCTCTCTATTATTTGTGGATGGCTTTTTGTTTCCTCTTTGCTAGTGTTTTTGGTTTATTATGGAGTTGTTCTTGCCCTCTTGTTTTTGGCTCTGGGCGAGCTTTGTTCTGTTTTTGGCCATGGGAGGTCTACTTGGTCATTTTTCTGAATGTCTCCTTTGTGTCTCCTCCTAAGGTTGAGTGCCTTATGGGTAAGGTTTTTTATGCACCTCAAGCTTTTAATGTTTTTTTATCTCAAGTGGTGCTCCATTATGGGGGCTCTCTTTGGCCTTTTTATCCTCTATGCCTTGGACTCTGCTATTGAGGTGGAGAGGGTCTAGTTAGGTGGTTTGGTGATTAAGTTTCAGCATCACAGATTTTCTTCAGATCGTCCTATAGAGGTGGTGTCATGTTCTTTTGAGGTGAAGATGGTTTGTTCTGGGGGAGTTGTGTGGTTTTTCTTGGGGGATATCAGTGCCCTATTTTTTGGTTATGGGGAAGCTTTTGATGCCCCTCTCTATTCCCTCTCTCTGTTGTATCCTTCGGAGGTGGAGTTCATGAATGATAAGGAGAGCTCTATTTTGGAATCTTTGAAGATGAAGGTTATGGGAACCTTGTCAAAACCCATTAGTTTGGTAGAGGGAGCTTGGAAAAACCCTACTCTCATGGTTGCTTGAGTTGTCTGTTTTGATGGCTTTGGCCTTCTTGTTTTACATTTGAGCCCTTAATGTTTATCATTTGTTGTTAGGTTGTGGTTGGGCTATAGGTTGTTGTTGATGTATCATGTTGCAACTTTCTTTCTTTGGGTTCCGGATCCATGCAAAATCTAAGGATTTTAGGTCCCTTCAAAACCTATTGTAAGGGGTTCTAGGTCCCCTCAAAACCTGTTTGATCTTTAATCAAAAATCAAAAACATATATGAATTCAATAACATCAAATTTCATAATCTAATTAACTCAAATTATTCCATTATAAAAGAACTACATTGTCACAAAACCTTTTTAGTGTAAATTCTATAACAACTCATGCTTCTCTTAGTAGATCAATATCCCATTTAAAAGACAAAATATGAGCCTTTTAATATGATTATAATTGTCATAAGTCATGAAATTTTATTGTCCTCCTCTCATGTGAATTGATTATATTTTCATCATGAATACATTAATCTTCAAAATATATTCTTATCATCGATCACTTTTAATTTACAAGACAACAATCTTAGACTTCAAATTAGACAATTCCTAATAATATAATACTTAAAAATGAATCTTTATAAAAACAATATAAAAGTTGAAGTGTTTATAAATTTTTTTAAAAATAGAAAGGCTCCTTTTCTAATGAAAGGCTCTTTTAAATTTACACCAAGCATATTACATAGATAAATACTAGCGATCACACCTTGGCATGCAATGGGTACACCCAAGAGGCTTGGAAGGTCAATTAAGGAATGTTTTGGTCTATTTGTCTGCATACAAGTGTTGTAATGTGGTCGATTGATAGGGAGATATATATGAGTAAAAAGAGATGGATAAACAATGAGGTAGAGATAGAGGGAGATATGGACAAACAAATATGGAGAGGGGAATAGATCGATATAGATGTGTAGGAAGAGGGAGAGGGATAAATATGGATGGATAGAGAGAGGCAAACATGTCCAAAGATAGAGGAGGAGAGATAAAGAGGGGGTGTGGGGGGGGTAGATAGATGTAGAGATGAATATAAAGTGAGAGGGAAAGAGGGAGATGAATATAAAAAGAGATAGAGAGACACAGAGGGAGACATAAAGATAGAGACAGAAAGGAAGTTTGAGAGAGAGACAAAGAGAGAGATATAGAGGAAGAGGGAGAGGGAGAGGGAGAGGGAGATAGATGGATAAGTAGAGAGAGAAATAGAGAGTAGACATAGAAATATAAAGGGGACGATAGAGAGGGAGAGAAAAAGATATATGAAGAGAGAAAGGGAGATATCGGTAGCGATAGAGAGATACGGGAACAAGAGGGATTGAGGTAACTTACATCATATGAGACTACTTCGGACTTTTATTTATAAGAGAGAGGAAAAAAACATTATATGTACCCTACCTCTACAAAATTCAAACCTATAACCTTTCTTTAGAAAATGAAATTTGGCAAATGGCAAGTGAATATTTGTTTAAAATGCCTTTAAAAACATAGAGTAGAGACATGGGTCCTTATCAAAATAGTGGCAAAATTACCATTATTTGTAGTAATCAAAGCATTGAGGGACATAATTTGTTTGGAGTTAGAATATTTTTCCCACAAAGCTCCAAAATTAGGAGGAGGACAGAGACAGATTGGGGTTTTAGTCCAATTTGGAACCAACGGTATGGCCCTCTAAAGTAGACATAACCAATTGTTTATAAAGCCAAGCTTTCTGTGGTACATTTTCCAATTGAGCTTTCTAAAATAAAAGGAGTTTAAGGATTAAAAAGCGAAGGAAATTCCTTCACAGACAAAAAATAGAGGAAGATATATATAGAGAAAGGGAGATATACAAAGATAAAGAGGGATAGGAAAATAGATAAAGAGATAGAGAGATAGATAGATAGATAGATAGAGAAAGGTGCAGATAAAAAGAGATAAAGGGCAAAGAGGTAATGATATATGGAGAGAGATACAAAGTGAATAAGAGATTGTGTGATATATATAAAGGGAGATATAGATAGATAGAAAGAGATAGATAGATATACACAAATATTGGGAGATAGAGACCTGGAGAGATATTGATAAAAAGAGATAGAGAGAGAGGGGGGGATAGGGAGATACATATAGATGTGGAAAAAGTGAGAGAGAATGGTGATAGAAATGAGAAATAGAGAGAGAGAGGTGTAGAGAGGGGGGAGATAGAGAGATAGAGATGGGGAGGGAGAAATAACAATCTGTGTAAGTGATAGAGAAATATGGAGAGAGAGGGAGAGATATATAAAAATAAATCTAGAGAGGGGAGGGGGAAGAGAAATACAAAGAGGAGAGAGAAGTAGAGAGATATATAGAGGGAGTGATTGGGAGATAAGGATAGCAAAGGAGGGATAAGGATAGAAAGGAGAGATAGAGAGATGTATAATTTGAGAAAGATAGAGGGGGCAAGAGAGAGATAGAGAAGGTGATGATGAGATATAAAGATAAAGATATAGAAAGCAATATATAGAGAGAAATAGAGAGCAAAATATATATAGAGAGGGGAGTCGAGAGTGAGAGATAAAGGAGGTGATAGGGACACAAAACAAATATTGAGGAGAGAGATAAAGAGGGGGTGAAATAAAGAGATAGATATAGAGATAGGGAGGGAGAAACTGTAATTTTTTTGTGTGAGTGAGAAAGATATATATATATAGAGAGAGAGAGAGAGAGAGGAAATTATATATTATAGATTTTTATATATTAATTTAATTTTATACTATATAAAAACATATTATATGGTATTTAATATTTTTTATTATAGAATCTAATACATAATAATAAATATAGTTATAGTATTATTTTTAAAATAGAGTTATTAATCTACATTATATAAATACAACATATAATATTGATACAATTTATATCATATAAAATATTATATATAATACTAAATATAATTATGTTGTATATTATTTTAAATGTTTATATATTATATTAAATTTATATTTTAAAAAAATTATTATAAAATATAATATAAAAAATTAAATATTACTAAAATGGTATTTTTCAAATGAATTTAAATTATATAATAATAATAATATAAATTATATTTAAATAGATATAATTTGGGAATTACAAGCTTTTATTTAATTTTTCAAATGTGAACCATGGATTAAATTTGTCAAATTGCACTCACAACCATTTTGGTATAGTTTTAGAGTTTATAGATTCTCGTTAGACCTTCAATGTCCTAAATATCTTTTACGAACCAAAAAAAGTAAAAATAACACAAAACTTGGAAAGGACATAATAGTGACAAGTGTAATATAATTTTTAAATAATTTTATTACAAAAATCAAGCATGCATTTTTTATTTGATCCTTAAATAATTGTAAAATAAATTAAATTCATATCTTTCATATTTTTTAAATTAAATATTAATTACAAAATAAATTATATAAATTACTCTTAATTTCTTTTTCTTAAATATTTTTTACTAATATAAAATAAATGAAAAAAAATAAAATAATAGAAATAATACCACTCCATAAAATGACCCATATTATTTTTATTTATTTTAAAGAAAATTAAATTAATATTGACATAAATTTAACAATAGCTCCATGATCTTTGCTCAAAAGAGAGACAAATAAATTTAATTGCATTGGCTACCGTGAAATAAAATTTTGAAAATGAATTTTCATTTTATATAATAATATAGGTTGTATTATATTAAATATATTTTCAAATAACCGAAACTTAGGTGATTTATATGTATTTATGTATGCTAGTTAATATTCTTTTTATTGCATCGCATGGGACCAACCGCTCAAAGTCAAGTTGCCCTGCTCACTTTACTATACCACACACTTCACTACAACTTGCTCCTTCGGACTCACAGAAAATACATTTCATAGTATGAAAGCAAATACCAGTGGTTTTCATTAAAAACGTAAATAAATCTGATGGGGAAGGGAAAAAAGTACCGACGAATGAAGGGCGAGAACAAAAACGATGATCTAACGGATCTAATGGACGAAACCATTTCAATGGTCTTGCATTTTGTGTAAAGCATTTTGCACCGTTGATATTTGAAGTAAGTTGCTCAACTTCATATAGGGAATGAAGGGTGAGAACAAAAATGATGATGTAATGGATCTAATAGACGAAACCATTTCAATGGTCTTACATTTTGTATAAAACATTTTGTATTGTTGATATTTGAAGTAAGTTGCTCAACTTCATATAGGATACACCTTTAGTATAAAGATATTCTACTATGTTAGTACTCATATAAATTTGTATAGAAAATAAATGTTATTCTCTTCCTATTACTTATGAACCTCACTCATATAATTGACATTGGAAAGACACACACCTCTTCATTGCCAAAAGGCACAAGTGTTGAAGTGCATGTGATTGGTTAGTTGACCCATTTATTTATTTGCGGGTAGCCTTATATTTGTAAGCGACTTTATCCTATTGGTTGGCCACCTTTATTTGTTACAAGGCCCTAGTACATGTCGCTTTATTACATGTATGGTCAGACGTAATTTTGTCTTGTCAACGCATATAAACTTTTGTAGGACACATTTTTATTTTTTATTTTTATTTTGCAATGTATGTGTTAGCATTTAAATTTGGTGGTCAGTGCCTTTGTAAGTGGTGCTATCAATGGTATAGAGTAATTTCCACATAAAATAGCATTTTTAAAAAAATCAGATTTGTAAAATATAATATTTTTTGTGGGATTTTTTGTAATTTAATAGTAATGGGGATGTAAAGCATGAAGATTTAACTCTTAAAAATTTCACATAAAACTTTGTGTTTTGTAATTTTTAGAAATCGCACGACGAACCGTTTTGTGTGAAATTTAGCCACTTCCCTAATGACCATTGATCCTAGCAACCATGAGCCCACTATCTGCTACCATTTCAAATCCGTTCTTTACATGCTTCCACTTGTTCATACTAAAGAGTCACATTTCAAACCTTAACAACTTCAAAGTCTCAAAAAAGTAAATTCCTACAAGAGGCTTGCTTGAGGTATTCATGTTTTTATTTCTGATGTAGATGCAGCTAACAACACTGGCATCATCTAAGTTTTTTATGATTGTCCATATGTTCTGGCTATTATACAAACCAAATTATTTTTCATAGAAAATATTTTCTAGAATCTGATTGTGTTGACATTGAATTCTCTTCCCACCAAAATTCATAGACTTCATGGAGACATCCAGGACCAGAGGTTTAGCCCATTAGCCTCCTGCTTCTCCTCCTCAGTGTCAGCATAGCGTTCCCTCAACAAAGAGAGGGTGAGTGCGAAGCTGTGTAACACCTACATATGGAATTTGTTCAGGCCCACCATTTGGGCTTCCCAAGTATCCATCTTGTTCTTGAGTTGTTTAACCTCATCTTTGATAGACTGTAGATCGAGAACAGGGTTGAGGTTTTCAATTCTCTGTGTGATGTCTAGCACTCAGTTTTTCCATTTGCTACAGAGTAGGGGCCTCCTGGGGGTTCTCAGTAGCCAAGTCATCAGCAGTTCCAGTAGTCTCTTTGGGCTTGCCACCAACAATGGAATTAGCAGTATCCTTACCCATGTCCATCAGAGGGATAGATTGCATCACCTGTTCAGCCAAGTTTAAATCTGTATCCAAATTTCCAGGATCTAGAGCATTGTTGTCAAGGATTTACACACCCATAAGACCCTCAGTGTCCGTGTTCATAGGGGTCGTATCTTTATCATCAATGAGTTCCTGGGTTTTCCTTTCAAGGGTAGTCATGTCAACAGCACCAACAGTGGTCGGGACTATGGGGTCCCTAGTCATATTTTTTTTTTTTTTTTTGTTATGGTAGGTTCATGAAACAACAGCATAAATAGATGCTAATACAAAATATCATCAACAAAATTAAGTAGCTACAACAATAAAATATAGTAAATAATTAAGTATATTTTACAACAAAATTACAAAGAATATGAGAAAATTGCTACTAAGAATCATAGCAAACCAAAAAATTTCTTAGCTCGCAGCAACAAGAGGCTACAACAACCACAAAGGAGAGAAATATCAGTAGTACAACTACACTATCACATAGCAAATCAGCAAAAACTGAACTCCTTATATAGCTGGAATGCACCACACAAGTAGAAATTCTCCAAACATAATATCGACTTTGATACAGCAACTTCTTCCGAAAAAACTTAGCCTTCATTTTAGGAAACCATATAGCAGCATGAAACCTTTTCATAAGATGCATCTCATTATTTTGGAACAAGACAATATGATCATTAATCGCTTAACATATTACCCTATCCACCATTCCTACAATCAAAGCCAAAAGTATTTTCCTCAAAAGCATTGTATGGCACTTGAATATTGCTAAGGAAGATCTTGAGATCTAAGTTATTCTGGGTGACGGACTACAAAAGTTTGATATGGGGGGACAATTTAGCACAAATCATCAGGTATTCCATTTGAATGGTATAGAATGTCAGGGAGAAGGAAGCCAGGCATCAGAATTTCCAAATAAACTTTCGGATGATTTTCCTGATGTTGAGGCGCAACATTATGGTATTAGGAGAGGTCGAGGATAGATTTCCAAGTCCAAATCTGTGGGCAATTTGAGCGATGAATCGCCTAATTGACTGAAGTTGTCCTTGTAGAGATATGAGTTGGTTGATGTTCTTTGGTGGTCGCATCTCCATAATGGCTTGTACTTTTGTTGGATCCACTTCAATACCCTTAGCTGAAACTATGTAGCCTAGTAACTTGCCTAATGTAACACCGAAGACACACTTCTTAGGGTTGAGCCTGACTTGGAATTTTTCCAATCTTTCAAAAATCTTTACTAAAATGCTTAGATGTTTTGCCTGGGTAAATGATTTAGCTAGTAAATCATCCACATAGTCCTCCATGAAGGTAAGCATCATGTCATGAAAGATTGTTGTCATTGCTCATTGATAAGTTGCCCCTGCATTCTTTAAGCCAAAAGGCATGACATTCCAATATTACGTTCCCCAAGGACAAGTAAATGTTGTTCTATCTTGATCCTTTGGGGCTATCTTGATTTGATTATAGCCTGAAAAACCGTCCATTAGTGATAACATTGCATGGCCTACTATGAGGTCTATAATTATGTTGATACTGGGAAAAGGAAAGTCATCCTTTGGACAGGCTTTGTTGACATCTCTAAAATCAGTGCATATTTTGATACTACCATCTGGTTTTGATACTGGTACGATGTTGGAAATCCATTCAGTATAATCAATAGGTCAAATAAATCCGACGTCTAATAGTTTCTTCAGCTCAGCTTTAACCATGAGTGCTACATGTGGATTCATTTTTTGCAATTTTTGCTTGACTGGCTTAGCTCCTAAAACAATGGACAAATGATGCATGATTAATTGTGGATCAATCCCGAGCATATTTGCATATGACCAAGCAAAGTTGATTTGCTTTTCTTTGAAAAATTGGATAAACTCTGATTTTTCTTCCTCTGTCAAAGATTCTGCAAGGTGTATATTTTTGGCTGCTTTTGTAGTACCAATGTTGATTGATTGAGTGGGCTCAATCAATATGGGTGATCGCTCATGATAATGCTCAGGAAGAGTGTCAAGTCTCCCATCTATAGGTGCCTTAAAAAAGTTTTCACCTTCAGATGCGTCCTTTATTTTTACTTTTTCGTGATCTATTGCTGCCATGGATTGGTTTTCAGCAGTAGATCCTTTATTTTGTTCATTTTTGCGACTAAGAGACTTGGCACTCCCCTGATTGAAGATGTCGTTACTTTGTTCACTGGTAGAGTCTATTTTCGGGTTAACGGTACACAAGTAATAGATAATGGATTCATCATTTGGGAAATTTGGTATATCATGAGTTTCGGGTTCGTCCCAGTCTATGAGGTGGTAAGGAGTCATTAGGTGGATCAAATTCAGTTGTTGTAAGTGTCAGGATGGAGGTATCATCATGGTTGGCCTGGGTGTTAAAGAAGTTAAGGATTTCGTCGAGGTCTTCGATGGTATCATCTTCTGTGTAGACTTGCTCATAATGTCGCTGCTCATTTTCCTTGGCATCATAGATATTTTGTGGACCAAATTCAAGTGGTCTAGATTTTGTGTCGTGTTCTTCTTGAGAGATGGGTGTATGGCTGTCATTTGCACCAATATCTTCAGTAACATTAGAACAACTGCCCCATTCATATTCATTGGAATCAGTCTCAGAGGTATTATCCTAGATTCTGGCAGTGCTATGGACTGGTATGTTGTAGGGTGAGAAGGGATCCTTGATGATTGATACAAGTTTGATAGCTTTCTCTGATTCTGTGTCAGATCATGCTTCCACTCTTTGTATTTGTTCATATATTGTCTCTCCTTGGGGAGGAATGATGTTACTAAGAGGTGATTCCTCTTTGTCGGATATTGGTTCTTGAATATGATGTGTTTCTGTAGTAGATGCTTCCTTCTTTTGCTTGATGGGCTTCCTTTGATATTGTTTTCATTCTTGATTTTCACATTCTTTGCGTATTGTCTCTGCTGACTCAAATAGTGCTTCCTGCCAGGAGTCCTCCTTGTATTTCTTCTTTGCTTTCCATTGAGGTTTTTGGTATTTGCCTGGTGTCTTCCTTGGTGGTAGAATGTATTCATAGCCCAATCCTATTTTGTCTTTACTAAATTGTGAAGGAGGATCTAATGGTTCTGTGACACCTTCCTGATGTTTACCAATAGGTCATTTGCCATTGTATCCCATTTGTTGCATGATCAAGTAGCATTTTCCATACAGGTGTGTTGGTATAGCTACTTCCACAGTAGCCGCTCTATCTTCTTCCTCATCCTTGTATAACCAACTAAGGATGTCCTTTTCCTCTGATTCATGTGCTAGAGTGCCTAATTGGATAAATTTGTCAACAAACTTGGTGATGGGCTGGTTTGCTTGATGTGTTGATGTTGTAGGTAATCCATGAGATTTAGGCAATGTTGGTAAGTTGTCCAAACACAAGGGTTCCAAAAAGTATTCTCCCATGCCTTTCTCCTTGATTTTCATTTTCTGCTTGAAATCCATAGATAGTGATTTAGACTTTTCTTGTTGAAGATCTGGTGTTGAGTAACTTTGTTTTTCTCTATTATGTGGAACCAAGCTGTCTTGGGCTGCCCCCATAGCATTACAATGTTGAAAAGGGTTATGATCTGCTGATATAGAAATCTCCTGCCCATTGTAGGGGAACTTAACACACTGATGATAAGTAGAAGATCTCGCTTGCATTTCATGTATCCAAGGTCGACCCAATAAGATATTGTATGTGAGGTCTATGTCTAAGACTCGGCACATAGTGTCCTTTTGTATTGGTCCTACTTGAATTGGCAACATTATTGTTCCTTTGGATGATCTCTCTTCGTCATCATATGCTTTGATAGTGATCTTTTTGTGTGGATCAATAGATTGCTCAGAGAAGCCTAATGCACGGATAAGTTTCAAGGTACAGATATTGAGGCCAGCTCCTCCATCTATTAATACTCTTTTGACTTGATGCTTGTAGACCAAGACTTCAATGTGGAGTGGAGTATTGTGTGGATGGCTCAATGAGATATTATCATGCTCAGAAAAGGTAAGGTTATGAGGCCCTGTCATATGAGCCACCATGGCTTGAAATTTGTCAGCATCCAGATCTTGAGGTACATTTGTTTCCAATAGTACTTGTTCCAAGATGTCTTTGTGTTTTGGCAAAAGTTTTAGCAACTCCAGTATAGATATTTGAGTAGGAGTTTTGCGCAGTTGACTGACTAGATCATATTGAATTTTGGGTATGGTGTTTGTTGTTGATGTATGCCCCTTCAAGACATATTTTTGAGCTTTGGTTGTTATGTTGACGGATTCATGTTCACGCTTGTACTTGATTGTGATAACATTTACTTGATTGTCCTCAGTTGATATATGATTGATGGTGGTATTGTATATATGATTGATATGAGCTCCACGTGTATCGTTTGATGTTGAAGCTCCATCCTTGTTGTAGTTGGGAAGAGGATTCTTAAAGGCTCCATGGTCACCATTTGTCTTGAGACCATCGACTGTTAAATCGCCTCTATCAATCATGTCTTGAACAATGTTTTTCAGTCTCATGCAATCATTTGTTTGATGACCTTTGTTGCGATGAAAATCATAAAAGTGTGAGTCATTCCACCATGGTGGTTTGATTTGTGGTTCAAAGTTATTGATCGTGGGTAAGGAGATAATTTTGTTTACCAGGAGTTCTCTGAACGCTGACTCCAGTGATTTCCCTAGTGGTGTGTAAATGTGTTTTTGATAGTTGTTTGCGTTACCTCGTGAGTTTGTATTAGGTCCTCGATTGGTGTTATTGTTGGCGTTGTTTGTGTTGAGTTGATCTCAATTGGTATTTGGTGCATAAGTGGTAGTACCTTGATTAGCACCTTTGGGATTCTTTGTAGCTTAAGGATTACTTGATAACGCTAGCACATGTTGCTTGGATTTTGCATCATTTGATTCATTTCCTCCTTCATTTCTAGTGTTTTTATTTCTGGTCCAGAATCTGGATTTGTCTAAGTTGTTGTTGTTTTGGTTGTTGTAATTGGATGAACTTGTTCCTTCTTTGAAGAATTTCAATGATCCTTTCTTGACACATGCTTCCTCCACTTGGATGTCATTTTCAATCAATTTGGCAAAAGATGGTATGCATTGAAGTTTGAGTATGTAACTCATCTCACTATTCAAGTTGTCGATGAAAATTTCCATCTTTTCTTTTTCAGGTACATCTCGAGGATATCTCGAAACCATATGTCGCCAACGTTGAAGGAATACCATGAAGGTTTTATTGTTTTCCTGTTTGGTATTGCAGATATCTAGCATAGTGATAGCATGTTGAATGTTGTAGGAATATTGAGTTATGAATTTGTTGACTAATTCATCGAATGATCTGACAGGAGGTGTGATTTTGGATAACCTTTCCATTGTTTTTCCTCCCAAGATTCTTGGGAATAACCTCATCAAATAGGTGTCATCATGGGCAAATTCAAGACTCATGGTACAAAATTCCTGAACATGATCATGGGGATCGCTTTTCCCATCATATTTGTCAAATTTGGGAATATCTAAGTTTGGGGGAAAAGGCACCATGTTTAATCGTCTGTCAAAAGGATAAAGACAAATTTCAGTTAAGGAGTACCGTATTGTTGTCCCTTGTTGCATGTCTGGCATTTGTCTTTGTAACATTTGCATTTGTTGAGTGAGAGAAATCAAAGGTGCATTATTTTGTCGAGGGAAGAGTTCTTCTCTTGTATTAGTTCTAAGCTGAAATGGTGTGTGGAATGGTATGTTTTGCTCTGGGATGTTTTGTTCAGGGATATTTTGCTCCGGTAGATTTTGCTCGGGTATGTTTTGTTCAGGGTCACGTGCTTCCTCCTCTCTTTGTCATTCTTGATAGTCATTATTGCAAGATCTTGTTCTAAATATATCAATGTCAAAGTCTTCAGGGAGTTTAACTCCTTTGCTTGTGAGCATGAGTAGATATTTTTCCTTATCGTTTTCCATGAGTCTTTCCATAAGTTTTTGAAATGAAGCACTTTCTTGACACTCTTGGAGGAGTTCCTCAGAAATTTTGGTGTCCTCTAGATTTGGACACTTGAAAGGATTTGATAATCTTCGATTCATGTTGGACTCTGGTTGCATTTTGCTTTGTTTGTTTCATTGAGAGCGAGTAACAGCAGGCATCTAATAAAATCTTTATGTGACAAAAGGAATGAACTCCTCTTCGATGTTTTGTTCAGGGGTTGGTGGTTCAAATCAGGGTATGTTGTAAGTGATGCACTCTCTGGGAAAGAAGGTCGGATTGATCTTTCCTCCTTGATTTAGGCGTTGACTGAATGCTGATTTTTGACAGAATGCTCTACTCCTCAATGGTTCTTTGTCAAATTCGTTTGTTTTTTCTTGAAGATACAAGCGAATATGACGAAGAAATGTTTGATGAGATTTGAAGAGTTGGCGATTGATGTATAAAAATTTATTCCATTTGGCAAGTTTCAAAGAACTGGGTTGTTGTTTCTTCAACTTAGTGTTATGATAAATACTCTTTCTTCTCAAAATATGAGGATTACTCATGCACAAGCGATCAATGGTTTCCTTTGATTTGTTTTGGATTTAGTTTAGCTTGTTTTGGAAACTCAAGATTTACTTTATCAAATGAAGGTTTAGATGCCCCCTCACGACAAAGCGCGTCAAATGATATGGAATACGAGCTTTCCTAATATGGAAACTCGATTTGACAACTTGGAATTTTAAAACAAGTGTGTTTTTGGATAGAAATCCATTTGATTGAAGGACCTGTTTGATACTTGTGATGAGGTTTTCTAATTTTGATAGGAGAGATGTGTTTTATCTTGCGACTAGTTTTCAGATTTTGGACAACTTTGTTCAATGGAAACCTTGCTTTGAGAATAGTTTTTAATACTCTGTTTTGATTTTCTGTTTGATGAAGTTCAGGTTGAGGAAGGAAAGTTCCCTAAATTGTTTTCAAATTTTTCAAAAATGACCTCTGTTTTGCCCCCTGTTTTCTTGGTTTTTTCTATGTGCTAAGACAGAGATGCAATGCGCTACATAAAGTCCTTAATGCGCTAAGCTGCCCCCTGTGACGCGTTAACTGGTTTTCTTTGATTTTGTCTTGGTTTAAAAGGTTATGCACTAGTATGGTCCGCCAATGCGCTGACTATTGATCTCTACGCGCTAAAGTTTGGTCTCCACGCACTAAGTTGATGCTTCAACGCGCTAGACAGTTTTCAAAAGGCGCTACTTTAAACTACTAGTTTTGGATTTCTATGAAGCACTAATGTTAAGACTTAATGCGCTAAGTGAAGGTTGAATGCGCTAAAAGATGGTTTCCACGTGCTAAGAGGTTGCTCTTACGCACTAAACTACCCTGATAGTTTGACTTGGTTATTTTTCTGCAATTTTTGGAACTTTGTTTTTAGTTTTCAGTGATGATGGATGATTTTATGAAGTAACAGATGAAAACACAGCACAAAAGAGACAACCATTTTGCCTAATCTAAACAATAAGTGTATGTTCTACGAGGATGTGTTCAAATCCTCAATGTTTTAACAGGTTTAGATACAACATGCACTTCAGTCGAACTCTTTATTCAAGGGTCATAAGCAACATCATAGCCCACTAGTCTCGTTACTCTGTTAGCTCAAACAGTCGTGTCACCCCCTAGGGGGTGCCTGTTTTTTGGCTTTTTGCCAGAAATTAACCCAAAGTGAATTGCTTCACAATTGAGTAGTTATCTTGGGAGATATATCGTGAGCGATCTTGGGGGTGGATTCTTCCCCATCCTTGCACTATGATATTACAAATGTCTGGATACTGACTCGGCTCAAAGTTTTTATGCTAAAGTTCGTAATCAGGCTTCTCGTTCGGCCGTCAGTGATAAACTCCCTCAGGAGACTTCCCAACCTTTAGAACAAAGGCTTTACGTATCTCAAGGATATTGGGGGAAGGCTAATCATTGCGCGCAACCGTTGAAAAGGACTTTCGTCACTTTCCACTTTTGATTATAGTGGGTTGGAACACTTGGCTTCAAAGTCATTCCCCACTTAGGTCGTTCCCTTCACACCGGCCAAAGAATGGCTTTAAGAGTTTTCCAACCCCTTGGGAAGGCAGGCCTGCTAAAATATTTAATGTAATATCACTGAAAGCATAAGAGTGGTTTGGCTTTTTGATCACCCAGTTAAGGGGAGAGCATATACCTTCCACTTTCGAGACAAGGCAAACAAGGTTCTTTTTATCCTTCAAGGCAATGATTTGCTAAAATCTATATGGAGATGTTGCTCCACAAAAACATGGTGTTTATTTTACCCCTTTAAAGCAATGATTTTCTGATCTATGAAAAGGAACTGGTCAAGAAAGCAAATTCAATGTTTGGTCAACAAAAGAAATCGATCAAAAAGGGAAGATCTTCCCTCTTTAGTTGCAAATGACTTTGGACATGTGTGATTCTTTTTCTTTGCAAAAATTTGAAGTGGATCCTTTTATGCACCAAAGGATGGTGAAGTTCTTTTTAAACACCTTTGTTTGCAAAAATGAAAAAAATGCTTTGTTCTTTTTAGAGCCCAAATTAAAAAACAATCTCCTAGAAAAGCAAGAAAAGATTGTTTTTGTGGTTCTTTTTATATCCCAAATAAGGTGAGTTCAATTTTATCTAGCAAGAATTAAAAAGACTCTAAATTCTAACTAACTTAAATAAGTTAGTAAAAATTTAAACTATTTATAATTCTAAAAATAAAACTAAGCTCCTCCCTACAAAAAAATGTTAGAAATTCTGCAAAATACTGATTTAAAATAGTTAGAAAGATTTTTTTTCTTGTGGACTTCTACAAGTCTAAGTTTTATCTTGGTTGCAATTTAATTCTTTCTTTTTGTCTGTGATGTGCTACAGAAAGGACTGTACGCGCTACAAGATAACTGGGATGCGCTATCGGAGAGACCTAATGAGCTGAACTGTTTTTTGAATGCGTTGCTCTATTATTTTCCTGCACCAAGACCTACAGGAAAAATGTTAATAAATTTTATGTGCTAAGTGATGGTCGGTACACGCTGGGGAAAGAGTCCCACGCGCTAAACAGTGAGCCGGATGCGCTAGAATGTTTCCAAGATGCTCTAAGGGATGTTCCCTACGCGTCGATTCTTGTTTCCCACGTACCTGCAAAAGTGATTAGTTTTAAAAACCGATTTGATTAATGGGGTAGAGCCCCACGGTGGGCGCCAGAAATGTGTGCGGGAAAAGCAGGTCAATGATGTTAGAGTTATCTTGTATTAGCTAATAATTATTTATTTAATTATTAGTCTATTAAACTCTACGCTTAAGCTAAACTTAGGCATTTAATAAATATTGTAAGTATTTAATAATTATTCTAATTATTAAATACACATTATCCCTTTAGGGTTTCTTTAGGGTTGCTATTATCCTTTTATAAGGATTATATTGTACTTATTCATTCAAACTGATTTTCTTTCTGAATGATAATTTTCTTCTTCAGAGCATTTATGCTTTTTTGCTTTATGTGCTTCCATTCTTCTCTTGTGACAAGTATTTGCATGCAGGTGTTCTTGGGATCTCTGAAGTTGTATTTCCTCAACTTCTTCATGGTATCAGAGCCTACATCTACTACTGCTTGTTCCTAATTTTTCAGAAGATTTTTTGGAGGAGGGTTTTAGTTTTTTCAGAGTTTTTTATTGGATCTGGGGTTTTTGTTTTGTTTTTTATCATTTTGGGCTCAAACGGACCTCATCGTTGAGTTCAAATGCCCTAAAACCCCCATTTCCATATAAAATTTGTCAATTTTTGACAAATTTGGGTTCTGAAATTTTTTCTTTGGTTTTGCCTTTTTTTGGCATGGATTTCGAGAAATTTATCAAAAAAATCATAGCAGTTTGGGCCAAAACGAACCTTACTGTTGGCTTCCGAAGGGCATTTACATTCATTTTGATATATAATTTGACCTATTTCGGTGACAAGTGCATCTGGGCCATGATTTTTTCATTGACATGCTTTACGAGACACAAAAATCCATATGGCTGTACCTACAAATGCGTTAGAAAATTTTCATCAAAAAAAAAATTACCCTTTTTATGCCCAAAAAGAGGGGTTTTTTTCTTTTGGCCATAACTTGGTCATACGGAAGCGCTTTTTCAAAAACCTTATATCGTCGAAAAGCTCTTTCCGAGCTCTCTCTAGATCTGCAGGTTTGATCTTCTGATTTTTATTTTTTGATGGTTTTTTTTTCTGTCAAAGCTAGAAGTTCCTATTTGCACTCTGGGAGACATAGAATGAGCATCTGAACTCTATTTTTTTTTTAAATTATATCATTGGAAATATTGTCCTATGTCATTTCCAGCCATATGAGTTTTTTTTCCAAATTCTGCTCCAGGAATATTTTATTCAGTTTTTTGCTTTTTAACACTCTGGTGGATATCTTGGTTGTTTCAGGTCCTGGGATCTCTTCTCTGAGTAGGATGTCTCAGTTTTGGTTCTTCTTTCTGTTTCCAGTCTTCTTATCATTGTAGCTTTTATTTATGCAAACGCACAGAGATAAAGTGTCATCATGCATTGTTTACTTGGGATCTTGCACATCTTGTGCCTTATTGTACATGCACTTCTTATAAAGTGCCATGGGGGGTTGGTGTTTGCCTTTTGTTTGTCATCTACCTTTGTCACGTGAGTGTTCCTTCCACGACATTAACCTCATGATGTGTGTCAAGTGAGTGTTCCTTCTACGACACTATGTACTTTCTCTGCACCTTCGATGTTCCTGGTTCTTCATCATGCAGTTCTTGTTGGCCGTTCTTTTCAGTGTACCTGTCCCTCTCCATTTTCAGCATTATGGGGAGGTTTGTCCTATTGGTTCTAATGCTTCCGTGGTTCGATTGATCATCTCTTCAGGCTTTGGTGTTTTCATGCCATCTATATCTTCGATTTCAGTTGTTTGCCTTGTTTGCCTTCTGATTCGAGTAGTGTCATTTGAGGGCACTCATACAGATTGTAGTCTTCTCTACCTGGTCATGTTCTATTTCAATGGAGGTTCTTTAGATTAACAGTTACTCTTCGGCAGTGTTTGCAGCTATTTCCTGCTTCAGTGGTGTTCTTCTTGCTTTTCCATCTCTTTTTGGAGTAGAGTTTTTTCCCATGTGGTTTTCTCTATTTCTCCAGTTCATAGATATTTGGTTGTGATTGGGTACCTCATCAGGTCTTGTTGTCAGAACCCAAATTTGCCTTCACCATATAGTTGCATTTTTTGCTTTATGCATTTAGTTTTCTAACTATGCCCTAAGTTCATCTTAAGGGGGGTGTTAAAGTTATCTTGTATTAGCTAATAATTATTTATTTAATTATTAGTCTATTAAACTCTACGCTTAAGCTAAACTAAGGCATTTAATAAATATTGTAGGTATTTAATAATTATTTTAATTATTAAATACACATTATCCCTTTAGGGTTTCTTTAGGGTTGCTATTATCCTTTTATAAGGATTGTATTGTACTTATTCATTCAAATTGATTCCCTCTCTGAATGATAATCTTCTTCTTCAGAGCATTTATGTTTTTTTTCTTTATGTGCCTCCATTCTTCTCTTGTGACAGGTATTTGCATGCAGGTGTTATTGGGATCTCTGAAGTTGTATTTCCTCAACTTCTTCAAATGAAACTTAAAATGTGAAAATTATGTTCAAAGGGACTTGTCCACACACCCACAGGACTTCTTGGTGCAAATTATGGAGTCATGAGGAATGACTCAACTTCCCAAGGTAGGTTCCATGGTTCTCTATCTCACAAGGTCCCTCAAGCCAATGTCTTTGCTCTCAGATCACTGAACAAAGTGACTTAGGGATGACGAATGCAAGAACGAAGGATGCTTTAGATTGATTTTAACATGAAATGCATCTTATCTATGCATGATTCTACAAATGAAGTAAACTAGATTATAAAATGACAAAGTTAGTAGCAATGCTATCCTAACATGATATACTAGTTAATGATTTAAGCTAATGATAAAGAACATACTCTAAAATGTTTATTAGATTAATTCCTATTACAAAGAGAAGCTAGATGTATTGATAAATTTGAGCATAAATGAGATACTAAAAGCTTGGATGGATGTTTGAATGGAGGAATGAGAGCTCTATTTATAGTGAAATAGGGCAATGGAAGGTCAGGATTGAAGGAGTTAATCAAGGGTCGGGATTGAAAGTTATCAATTCATGTTTACAATTTTCAGCAATGAAACGGTGACAATTGTCAACATAAGACTACTTGAGAGGAGATGTAAGAAGCATTAAATGCTTGAGAAGACCTCATGGTTACCTTAGAAGGTAAGGGTTAAGGTTAGGTTAGGGTTATCCAATGGATAAAGCTTTTACCCAAGGGGTAAACTCTTGTGCAAAGGTTAAAGGGATAACCATGGTCAAAGCAATAAATGCTTGATGAGACCTCTGGGTTAGATGAGGGTTAAGTTAGTCAAAAATTCTCTAACCATGCCACTGAGGGTTAGTTAACCATTAATGGTTTGAAGACTTTGGGGACAAATTTGTAAGAGTCCTTCCAAATTTGGGGGTATTCAACAAGTTAGCTTGTTGAAGGCATAAAGGCTTTAATGCCTTTTGAAGACTTTACTCCAAATTTGAAAAATGACCTCCTCAAATTTAGGGAAAGGGGATAATTGATGGGTTTGGGTTAATTGATTGGGATTAAATGGATTCTAGAATAATTTAGGAAGGGGATTAGGATGCAAGTGGGAGATGTAGGAAAATGCAAGTGGATGAGGAATAATTAAAATAAATTGCTTTATTTCAATTTGGTTGCAAGTTGGGAAATTAAATAAATTAAATTTATTTAATTGGGGTAAACTATTTAATTAAATGTAAATTTAATTAAAAAGTAGTGAGAAGGGATTTAATTAAATAAAATGATTTATTAATTAAATGACATAAAGAGCTTAAGTGAATTTAACTAAATAAATTGAATAATTTATTTAATTAAATAGAAGAATGTGGGTGATTTAATTAAATTATATTTAACTAAATAGAGGAATGAGAATAAAATGAACATTGAATATTCATTTAGGAATATGGTCATTTTTATACGTCTATAGAGGCAAATACCTTGAGTGTAAGGGTCAATGACACCCAAACCCCCCTTGTCTTTTGGCCGAATGCAATGGCTCCGGGAAATAATAGGCAAGCCTCTTTTATTGCCCCACTCAGCTTTAAAGGAAGCTTCTAATAAGCTGAGTCAATTGACTATAGCATGCTTTCGATGGAAGCTAACAAGAGGAAATATAGACATGGCTAGCAAGGAAGATTTTGTCGGTCACTTGAATTCTCCCAACCATGGAAATAAATCTATTGGTCCAATTGAGGAGCTTATTTCTATTTTTGACGAAGAACCACTTCTACATATCTTTAAGAGAGACTCCAATCCTAAAGGGTATCCCATGATATCTTGTGATGACACCATGTTTTACCTCTCTCCACTCATGGGGAACCCAAGGAGGGCAAGAGGAGGATCTTGTCTTTATAAATTCAATTTTATGCATGGCAAGTTTAGATCCCAAAATTAAATAATATAGTTCCAAAATATCAAACATATTGGCCACTTCATCCGATGAGTATTGGATGAAGATCAAATTGTCATCATCAAAATGTGAGTTAAGGGTTGTAGCATTTCTTAGAAGCATGATTTCTCTAACTAGCTTATTGGCAATGGCATGTTGGAAAAGATATCTCGATGCATTAGTAGCAAGCACATATAGGTACAGAGCTACAAGACACCCTTGAATGAATTTTTGCAAGGAAATTGAGGAGAAAGAATATGTATAGCCACTCTAGCATTAGCATGCATATAAAGCATTTTAATTTGTTCATAAAATTTTGGGCCAAAACCAAGCCATTTTAGCATTTTGAGGATAAAAGGCCAACAAATGCAATCATAGTTTTTATGAAAGTCCAATTTAATGATAAGAGCATCTTGAGCTAATTGTTGGGCCCATTCCATAGTCTCCCAAGCTAGGACCAAGTTATCTAAAATGAATCTTCCACCTAAGAAATTAGTCTACTCTGGACTAACAATTTGTTGAGTGATATGTTTGATTCTTCAAGCCAATGCTTTAACAATGATTTTGTAAAAGGTGTTGAGGAGCGTAATAGGCCTCCAACCATTGGCAATGTCCTCCTCCTTCCCTTTAGGGATAATTTTAATCAACACTTGATTGATAATGTTACCTAAGGTCCCAGTTTCTTTTCCTTCAAGGTAGACATTGTAAAAATCCTTACAGATGTGAGGCCAAAGAGTTCTATAAAATTCAATTGGTAGCCCATCTACACCTAGACTTTTTTCCAAAGCCATGATTCATCAATTTCCTCTATAGTGAGAATATGCTCAAGGAACTTGCTATAATCAGGGTCAATTTTCTTGAGAATGTATTTTGCAATGCTCTCTTCAAGAATGGGGAGAAGGTTGTCATCTTTGGATTCATCAGTAAAAAGGTTTCTAAAGTGCTCATAAAAGGTTTTCAAAATGCTAGCATGATTGGTTTGCAGCATACTATCAACAGTTTTAATAGCATGAATATAATCACGTTTATGTTCGTGTTGAAGATATTGAAAGAAAAATTTAGAGCCCTAGTCACCATCTTTAATCCATTATAGTCTGGCCCAAATTTGAGCACCTTTGCCTTTGTAAATGGCCAATTTACGAAGCATATTTTCAGCATTGATAACAAATTGCTAAATGGTACTATCATGTGGATTGTAGGCTAAAAGTGAGCAACCATGCTCCAATTGGGCTTTAAGAGGTTTCTCAATTTTGCGGTGTTTAGTTGCAACTCTCATTCCATAGTCACAAGGAAAGGCAGTGAATCTAGCAATCACATTTTCTCACCGACTTATCCATTTGTCAAGCTGAGGTTTTGGTTATGCTTTCCAAATAGCAAGAAGACCATCTATACAATCTTGATTCTTAAGGTTGGTAACATTCAACTTGAAAGGGAGATCTTTATTAATGGAAGTGGAGTCAGAGAAGTTTAGGGTAGTAAGGATGGGAAGGTAGTCAGAGAGGGTGCCAAAAAAATCAAGGGAAACAAGACGGCCACCCAAAGAAGGAAGAATGAGGAAGTTGGGAGAAATGTAGAAGTAGTCCAGCCGACTCAATTTCCTAAAGGGTCCTTCACAACAATTGTTCCAAGAATACCAGTAAGGCATTTGAAGGTTGCTTTTCCCAAGAAGAGGATCATGAATGCCAAAAGAGTTTTTGAAGTCCAAGCTTCAATACTGGTTTAGATGAGCTAGCATAAGAAAACCAACTACGGTCAACAAGGTGTTCAACCATGTTAAAGTCACCCCCAAAACCCAATCAATAGTCTGGAGTTTATTACACATCCATTCCCAAAGGGTAGTTCTTTCAATAGGGGAATTAGGAGCGTAAATAGAGCAAAATACTAAAAGCATACCCTTAATGAGGGTGATGAACCAAACACAATGGTTATTTGAGTCCACACCATAAGCCACAATATGATTAGCAAGCCAAGGGGAGAGGCCCAAGACCACCCCACCACCACCATCAATATGATTGGTATGCAAGAATTGAGCCCCAAGCCAAATAGTGGCTAGGATCACATCAAGGTGAACAACACCAACTTTCACTTCTTGGAGCATAAGAACATCAATCTGATTATTCTAAAATGATTTCTTGACATGAAACTTACGTGAAGGAATAGTTAGTCCCTACACATTCCAAGATTGAATTATGCACTTCATTAGGTAGGGTCGGGGAGGAATTCCTCATCTAACTATAACACATTGAATTGGTTCATTAATGCACTAGCATGAGTGGTCATCATTGAATAATTCACATGGTTGTCAATAGAGGGATCATGATCCATGGGAATTTGCAAAGCATTTTGGGGCTGCATCTCAACATAATTATGAAGTGGGGGGGTAGAGACTATGGAAGGATCGCTTCTGCTAGGAGGGGTTTCTTTTTTCCTTTTAGAGGCTCTAGACTAAGATGACACCACATCTATAAAGGACAAGCTTTCAGGTACTTGGGGGGAATAGTAGGAGAGGTGGGTGATGGAAGTGAAGAAGGGGGGTTAGGGGTGGGAGGGGTCTTGTGATGGTTTGAAAAATAGAGGGGTTGTGGGGGGTGGGACGCCTTAACAAAAACTTGCAATCCATCATCAGCGGGAGGAGTGACAAAAAGAGTATTCTCATTGCAAGGAGGGGAAACTTTGGGTTTATGGAAGGCACATTCGTGGATAAGATGGCCCTCCCTGTGACAATAAAAACAAGCATTTGGCTTGTTAGATAAACAACATGTTGTTCAAATTTAAAACCTAGACCAAGAAGGTTGATTGAGTTGGGAAAGGGCTTAGTAAGGTCCATTTCGATACATGCTTGAGGATGGGTGTGCAAACTTGCCCATTTATCTGAATGGTGTTTACACCACAAAACCTTGCCTAGTTGAGCTACAATATCTTGAAGGAAGGGATATAAGGCAAGGTTCAGGAAAGGGAATTCAACCCACATGGGATATTTTGACTTGGATATGCATTCTGAGTAAAATTCAAAGTCCCAGGCTTGCATGTAGCAATTTTGACCGCAAATATTCCAAAATCCACATTGTAAAACTATGTGGACATGATTCGAGTTTGAGAAAGTACAAGCGACATAACCTTTGCCCAACCCCCTAAAAGATTCAATGTTCCAACCGTTGAGCTCCTAGTTGTTACGGGCCCATTTAAAGAAGTCTTGTTCTAAAGGCATAATTTCAGCCGGTAAGGTAAATGAAATAACCTTACATTCCTGCATATCAGTGGGTTCGTGTTGGATTATAGGGTTGTTGAGGTGGAGGCGGAGGCGGCATGGATTTTCTAACTATTATTTGTTGGGTGCATAGACGACTGCGAGGACCCGTGAGAAGCTTTGGTGGGCATGTTTTCCATGTTTTAAACATTAGCCATGGTTCTGGGGGGGATTTGATGGAGCTCTTTGTCAGCTTTAGACCCAACCTTTTTCGGGGCTTTCTTTTCCATATTTTGGGGCTTGACTTTCAACGTTGTGTGGGCTCCAAGGCTGGTTGCCTAGGCAATACGAGCTACTTCCAATTCCAGTATAAACCATTGCAAAATTGAATGTAGATCTAGTGCTAGGAAGATTGTTAGGGTTTCAAGCAAAGAACAACGCGAATGAGGGTTTGACTACAATATGGATGATATAGCACTAACGTGATGCTACAAGGAGGCCATCAAATATTAAATTATTGATGAGTGCTAGACACTAACAAAATAATTATATAAGACTACAATTTTTGTGGTCCTCTCCCATTATTTAATTTGATGGATTTAATGCATTAATTTTATTTGAATGCATTTTGTATAATGTTGTACAAAAGATATGTTTTTTTAATTATTATCTTTCCTCATTAAGAAATTATCAGTGTTCCACGGGGATGAGTCCCCCCCCACTTTTTGGCCGCGTCTCGGAGACGAGGACGTCTCCGAGACGGGGAGATGGGGACGCGATGTCCCCTGCCACCGCCACCCAAGCGTCGTCAAAGACATCTCCGTGTCTCCCAAGGAGTCGTCTCCACGTCTCCTAGGGAGATGTTTGGGCATCTCCACGCCCTTCGAGAGACGTGCAAATGTCTCTTGAGGGATGGGGAGACACCCAAACATCTCCCATCGCCCCCACGTATATGCAATGTTTAAAATTTTAAAAAAATAATAATAATTAGAAAATTGACATTTTGGGGGGTTAAGGGGTAACCCTAATTGGACGTGGGCTAATAGAAAAATAACACCCGACGCCTTAATAAAATAATAAAAGTATTTTTGGCCTCGCGGGGCGCTACTCCTTGACCTCGCCCTGTATTGCGACAGGGAGCGCACAAGGGGCGTTGCCCCCAAACCCCAGTCAAAAAATATAGGGGGAAACCACACTGATGGAAGTAGGGAAAATTTAACCTCCGAGTTTGATTAAGCTCCATATAACAACATAATCAGCATTGAAGAAATATTGGTATTTAGATTTAGTATTTCAAATTTCCTATAGTTTCATTTGAAATGTAATTCTTATACTATTATACTGTCATACATCTTTTCAAAACTAGTTTTTCAAGTACTATATGTATATGTATAACTACATTAGCACCACCACCCCACCACACCCCCACCCCCCCCGCCTCCCCCCCCCCCCCCCCCCGTCATCGTCCCCCCGTCGTCCCCAAACTTAGGCTCTTGCTCCCCCCGTCCCCAACGCCCGTGGAACACTGGAAATTATAGGAATCTATTTAAGTAATACCAAGATTTGAGGATTATTTTGGGAATTTATCCTAAAAGGTAGCTTTAAGAACATTTTTTTGGAGGGCTTATACATATAATTATGTATCAACATTTAATATGTAAATTAACATGGAGTGTTTTTTTTTTACCTTAAACTACATAATTAGTCTTCTAAAGTGAATTTCCCTCAAAGAATACTCATTCTTGTTTATTATAATGGAAAAACTCAATTTCTTTTACTAAAACAACAAAGATGACAAGCTAAATCAAAAAATAAGGGCAAAATTTTGAAAACACTTACACATCCATCGAAAAAATGGAATGTTCTTAAACTTTCAAAGCATCTCTTGACCACTATACTTTATCATTCTCGAGTGTTACTTTACCTAAATTTATTGCATGTATAATAAGCCTACTTAAAATGGGTGGCTATTGTCATAATACACTGTTCGAGGAGCAAGCCTAGAAAGGATAGCTCACCCATTGCTTAATTTTTTTATGGATCATTACTATATGTAGCAGCATGTCTACTTTTGAACAAGACAATTAATTATTCATGCTTATAATCATGAAAATATATGTTGATCTCCTTGCTACTTTTATGAGGAATACTATATGACTTTGGCAAATGACAAATGCCTAATATTATGGTTTTTCTTTGCACCCCGAATCAAGTTTGATCGATTACTATGTTACTAACTCTATTGGTGATTCTATTATAGATTATGCCTTCAAAATATATGGTTTGGGTACTATTGCATGGATGGTGCAATTCTTTAATAAAAAGGCTTTCTATGTGTCTTTGAATTAAAAGGGTGAAATATGAAAGTAGCTATTGAAGAATCTATATAGCTTTGAAAATGTATAGAAGAGTTCTAACTACATACATGTAAAAGTACCATCTAACTTGAAGTTCATTTTATTATTTTCAAAGAATATCATTTCTAAAGAGAGAAAAGCATGTTGAAGATCATGGGCACCTCACTAAAGTGAAAGTATTTCATCATAAAAGTTCTCTCCAATTCGATCATAAAAGCACATTGAAGATCAAGGGCACATGTTCTATATTGTAATCTTAGCCATCACTTATTAAAACCTTTGTGCAATGATTGGCTTTTAGGTGATACCATTCATGGGGAGTGTATAGGTGATGCCATTCAGGGGGAGTGTACATGACACTGCCTAGTAGCTAAATCGTAGATGTAAGACCTAATAGGCATAAGACCTTTAGGCATTATATGCTCCAAATTCATACCAAATGTTTGGCCTTAGGTGATACCATGAGGGGGAGTCTGCATGTCAATGACATTACCTAGTGGCTAATTTCAGTTTTAAATCATACAGGTAAGCATAAGTAAGTCCTAATAGGTATAAAATAAGACCTATATATGCATTAGTAAGTCCTTTATTGTTTTAAATACTGCAACTAGGGATTAGTAAGTCCTATAGGAACATTTGTGCTAAAGTCTTGTAGGCATATTGTAAATTCTTCTCCTTGTAAATCTTCCACTGTAAAAGCATTGTATTAAGTCATATGGGAACATTTGTATTAAGTCCTACAAGCACTATGTAATGAAAAATAGGGAGAGGCTAACTTGAGAAGACTAAGACTCTAATATATTTTTTTATAAGACCTCATAGCATTATTTTTAAAACACTAAGATTATAAATTATGACAAGATGAGTTTCATGTAGTTCGAAATACACGATCTTCATGTTGTCATATATGTGTCCCTATTTATCATTGGCAAAGAAGACCTATGTTACTGGGGTACTTCATTTTTTCTTTTATTGAAATCGACATGTGATGCCCCCTTATTAACATTAAGGGGGAGTGTTAGAACATAATGTTATTAGGTGTCATACCCTTATGACATCTATATAAGGTTATAATATAAGGTTACAAAATCTTATATATTATAGGCTTTATAAGCATATCCTATTTGAAATAATTATAATCTAATAAATATTAGATTATTGATTATTTGTGAAGGAGGGTTGTTGAAAAGGAGTGACTAATGTTGCCACCCTTTTATATTTAAGGAGGTTCTCTCTCATTTGAGAGAGAGTGAACTTGAAGATTTGTAGTGAATTGTATCATTGTGCACAAGAGGTATTATTGGCCATGTGGAAGTATTGGAGGAGTGTCCCTAGGTTCTAGTCTAGTTAATGATAGACTACATTTGTAAGTGTTTTAATAAAATGATGCTTTATGGGGTTTTTTACCTAAAAAGGCTTTCCCCATGTATATCATGTGTAATGTGTTAATTTACGGTTAATGCATTTATTTTATATCTTGTTTATAATTATTAGTATCCTAAGATCCTAATTGCTAACATGTAACAATAAATGCCTAAATGAAAGAGAGATGTAGAAGATCACTTAGCTATTTCGTGTTTGCCTTGATTGATGCAATCTAATTGATGTGAAACCTAAGACTACAAAGGTGTATAGATTGTCATGACATACTAAGTTTTGATGTTCTACAGGTCAAGAAAAATTGTGTTTGAGATGCAATTTTGACCACTTGCTACAATTGCATCTTGTTGATGCAATCATGTCCTCTATACTTGCAAATATGAAAAACTAGTTCACATTCCCATGATATTTTAATACAAAATGCAATGTTGACAAACACCTTCAAGAGTCCACAGTACAAGCGTTTAAGGTCTACACTTCCTTCTAAGTTAGTCAAAACTTTACTTGTTTCCATGAGATTGAAAGCACACAAAACAAGGATGCAAGATACCTAGAATGAAGCGTCACCACAATAATTGTCCATGCAATGCTAATGCAAGCAAAATGATACTGATTCATTTCTCTCTTGATGTCTCTTTCATATGGCACTAATGACATAGAACTTATCTTTAAATGCACAACCCTAAAAACCAAATTAGAATAAATTGGCATACAAGTCGACAAGAAACAATTGAATTCCAAATTTGTCTACTATAAGAATAATAAAATATGAAATTTGGAAAGCAAAAAACACAATCACATGGGCAATTAATTCCAAGACACATTATCACAATCACAATTTAATCCAAGAAAAAAATCTTTTGAGATCAAACCAACCCAATTCTAAAGATAAGGCATTGTAGCAAAGAGGTGAATATTAAATTCAAAAGTACACAACAATCGAGCACTAAAACAATATATTCAAGACAAGGCCAAATTGGAAAAAAAAAAGAAAACACATTGAGCTTAAAGGGCTCTGTCACAACATGGTAATTCCCATCAAATGTTTCTTCTACCAAACAATGATAGGGCCCATCCTATGTGTATGTGTTTGTGTGTGCATGTGCGCATGTGTGGAGGTGTGTGTGTGTTCCTATGTGTGTGTCTGTGTGTGCATGTGCACATTTGTGTGTGGAGGTTTGGGTGTGGGTGTCTGTGCGCGCGCACGCGCACTACAAGACAATCTAGTACTAAAACAATATATTAAGCCAAGGCCCAAATTGAAGAAAACTAAGAGCCAACATTGAGCTTAAAAGACTCGATCAAAACATAGTAGGGCCCATCAAATGATTCTTCTACCAAACAACGACAGGTCCCATCTTTTGTGTCTGTCTGTGTCTGTGTGTCTGTGTTCGTGTCTCTGTGTGTGTTTGTGTCTGTGTGTGTCTGTGTCTATGCATGTCCATGTGTGGTTGTGCATGTGTTGTTGTGCATGTGTGGGTGTGGTTATCGTTGTGGCAGTGGTTGCATGTGTGTGTGCGAGCATGCCTTTGTGTATATGTGCATGCAGGTGGGCATGCCTTTGTGTGTGTATGGGTTTGTGTATGCATGCGTGTGTGTATGCGTGTGCCTCATTGTGGGTATGTGGGTGCCTCTATGAATGTGTGCGTGTGCGCACCTCTTTGTGTGTGCCTGAATGTCCCCGAGTGTGTGTGCCTGAATGTGTGTGTGTGTGCGCCTCTGTGTATACGTGCGTGTGCACCTATGTGTATGTGTGCATGTGTTTTAAATGAGCATTACCGCATCTCACATTTATTATTGGATACATATCTCTTATTTTCATTAATGGTGATTACGTATGTCAATTCAGGTCTTGTCTAGTAACTCAGAAATTCAGAATAATGCTGATATGTAGTTAATTTTCCAATTTCAACTGCTATGATATTTTAGCAATCACACTTAACAGCTTTGTTGGCCTTGGATACTTAAAAGCAGACACAAAGAGATGGATTTGAATAAAAACTCAACACAAATCTTAAACGTTGCCTCGTCTAGCTCTTAAATGTCTTAACTTCCTCCGTCTGTCGGACTCCTGTGAATTTTTCACAATCGACTCTATTTATTGTCATCAGATATTAAGAAAGTCGTATATAGATCTGGTTTAAATAAATTTATTCAAACCAAAAGAACTTCAGCCAAAATCTTTAACTCTGCAACGCATCTAAAACTTAAAATACTTGCATCAAACAATAGAATATGTTCTGCTTTGATTTGTTCAGATTCATTGACTTTCTGTTTTAGTGTCTTCATATACTAGGAGACGATCATATTGAGTAAGGGCTCTAAATAAGTAATTCAAAATAAAAAAATTAAAAAAAAATCAAAAAGCCTGCCACATCAAACATTTATATTTAGCTGCACCCAAAAACATTAATTCGATGTACCATATATCTCTTACTTTCCGTAAGATTGTGTAGGCCAATTCATATCTTAGAAGAATTTATCTCTCTTCCAATTAATGCCAGGTTTGAAATGTTGCCAACATTTATGTATTTAGCATCTACTCTGACGAATCTGAACGAAATTATTATTTAACAGACTTATGCTGCAAAGGGCAACATTGAGCACAGCACTATGCCATGAGACGCAATGAAGAGTAGCTGCCCAAAGACTCCATGACATGAAAAAATGTATCCTAAATTCTATGTCTACTTTTCATGCACAAGAATTACTGACAAACATTATAGTGACACAAAAAAAGGATCAACTTTTCCATTAATCATATCAATATTATGATCGATACATCACTATTCATTCTCTCCTCTTCCTCAGGAGATCACATGCACAATGCCCGAGATTCCTGATCGCAAAAAGCATTCTTAAAAAACAGGCAATTTCCAGCAGATCAATAGAAATATGACATACATGAAAAGCAGATCACGTGAACAATGCCAAGGACTCCTGATTTGGAAAGCATTTTTACAACAGGCAGATTCCAGCAGATCAATAGATACATTAATTTGCATGAAAAGCAGTTCATGCAAAACATTGTGTTTCTGACTTCAGTTCCCTGGAAAATAAAATTGCATCCCCTCACAAAATATCACATGCTTCCAAATGGCATTGAACAGCGATGAACTACTGTAAGTTACAGTTTCATTTTATCCTTGGAAATAGTAGGCAAGCTTCCAAAAAGCAGCCCTTTACATAGCTGAGCGCATTTGCTTTCCTCACCTTTTGTTTGCTTTTCTCTTTTGCCCACATGAAGCTCCTTGTGGTAGAAATAAAAAACCAAGAGTTCATAAGAATAGAAAAAGATGAAATAACCTGTGGTCATCAAAAGAAAAACTTGAATATAATTTCATTACAAGTTACCAATAATTTAAAAATGCATACAGATGTTTTATTCAACTGCATAGTTTTTGAGTCAGACTTATTGATCCATATTTCATGAGAATGATTATCAAATATGGGCCAATGAGACTGACACAAAAACTAGGAGTCGAGTTCTGATAAAACATCACATCTGAGTTTTTAAACTGGAGCTTGAACGCCATCTGAATGACCTCTTCAACAACCTGCATGAACCTGAGAGGTCACACATTCAAATCTAGGAGGTAGGGTGGGTCGTATGCGTCACTGAATGATAAGTTAAGTAATTGGAAGCAATCCTTTTGTCGACTTCCACATGGGGGCTCTCATACACCAAATTGGTCTCGTTTGGCATTGACCTAAAAATTACCTTTAACTTTGCCTCCAATTAGATAACACTTTAAATGCATCAGTAAAGAGGTATACAATATGCTTTCTGCTATAGCTTTATATTTGTATGCAATCATTGCTACCTGTCACATTTACTCTCCATGCTAATTAGCACGAGCCAATTGTTTGATGTTTCACCTTAAATTAAGCATGACAACCATGCCATGCTTTAAAGTTTGGATCTATTTTGGTCAAATTGGGTCATGCATGCAAGTGAAATATGGTAAGCTTCAGCTGCTACGCTTACCAGATTTACTTGTGTTAAGAGTCAATGTAGAGGGTCATATGAATTTAACAGCTGTTATCGCACCCCTGCAACAAAACCATTTAGATTGTAACTCCATAGACAGGAAGAGAATAATGGGGCCTGATCCTCAAGACCTTTTATCAGCTAAGAAAAAAAATTCCATGTACTTTAAAGTTTTGTTTGTGTGTGCAAGTCTCTGGGATGGGAGAGAGAAAGAAATTTACCCTCAGTCCTTTTTCGTTCCTTGTTTGTATGAGAGATCGACCTTCAGTCTTTTTTTTACTTGTTTGTATGAGAAAGAGATTGACCTTCAGTCATTTCTTGTTCTCATTTGTATGTGTTTTTGTGTGTGTGTGTGTGAAATAGAGAGAGAGAGAGAGAGATTGCCCTTCAGTATTTTCTTCTTGTTTGTATGATATCAAGTTCAACTTCCATTCAAGGGGCTCACTGATTTGGAAATGGGTTCCCAATTGCAGCAAAACAAGCTTCAAGAAAACTAATTATAAATGATGAGTGGTCAATTTACTATACCAAACAACATATCTTAAAGCGTTTCATATTCTCTGCTTTCTTTTCCTTGCAGTTCACACTGCTCTGTTTCTTCTATGGTAATGAATCACACAAGTAATCGAAATTAATTTAAAACATATCCAGGACCTGTGCCATACTGGTTTGACTCAGTTACATGGATTTTTCAATAAGCAGATCAAACCAAGGAAAAAGGGGCAATTTTATATAACTGAAAAACACACAATTTTGTCACCCATTACCAGCGTTTTAAGACTCGTGGACTCGCCACGGACTCGCGAGTCCATGGGAGCCACGAGTCGACTCGCTAAGGACTCGCGAGCGTTTTAAGACTCGTGGACTCGTGGACTCGCTAAGGACTCGCGAGTCCATGGGAGCCACGAGTCTACTCGCTAAGGACTCGCGAGCGTTTTAAGACTCGTGGACTCGCCACGGACTCGCGAGTCCATGGGAGCCACGAGTCGACTCGCTAAGGACTCGCCTACGAGTCGACTCGCTAAGGACTCGCGAGGCGAGTCCTTAGCGAGTCCATCTGAAAGACTCGCGAGGCACGAGTCTTTTGCACGGACTCGCGAGTCTTTCAGATGGACTCGCGTGACCCAGAAAAAACATCATGCAAGCTTTAAAAGTGAGTTTTTTTAATTTTTTTGCCCTCATTTGGCATTCTTGCTTGGTTATGACAAGTTTGTAGGGTGTGGAGGAGGAGAAATACAAAGAGGAAGATGTAGTCTTCTTTTTAGTTTGTTCATTGTTGTTTTTCACATTTGGAGTTGGACATATCATTATATGTAATTTTGTAAACATTTATAAACTTATGCTGCTATTATACATTTTAGAGTTGAAAGTTGAAACTATGAGTATGAATGATGAAATTTTAAATAGTGTATTTGTAGATCATATGACATGTGTAATGTTTCAATTATGGCTCTTATGTTCTCTAAATGCATTAATTTCTTTATGTTTTTTTTGTAAAACTACGGGTTTTTTTTGCCGAGTCTTTCGCGAGTCTTTTGCGAGTCCGAGTCCAAGTCCAAATTTTTGGTTTGCTGAGTCCGTGGCGAGTCCGAGTTTTAAAACTTTGACCCATTCCATAGGTTTTTCCTATTAAACCCTCAAAAATGATTTTTTTCTCATTTTATCACTTTCAGGCAGCAGCATATAGTTAAACAAATGGAATTCAATTGCTCGCCTTTATTTATAAATTTTGCTTTTGCAACTAATTTAATGTTAGGGCAATGGTGGGAGTACTTTGGCCGTGAGGACAAATCACTTCATTGGGTGGCAATGTAAATTCTAACCCAGCAATGCAGTTCTTCTACTTGTGAACGCTCTTGGAGTGCATTTGAGCACACCCTAAAAACATGATTGAACCAATAACAGATGAATGATTTGGTCTTCATGCACCACAACCTTTGTCTTAGCTTGAAGATATAATTCAAGATTATAAATTTTCCAATCATGGATTTCAAAATATTTCTATTTTTGTAGCATACACTTATAGGTTGAGAAATTTATGTGTTCATCATTGCGAATCTCAGGTGGTGTTGAAGATGACCAACCAATTGATCTAGCTGAGAGTGATTCTAATTCAGAATAGATCACAGCTGAGGAACGGCCTACATTTAATAAAAGAGGATTTGGATATGCTAAATGAGGTTTTCGATGATCATAACTGTGCTCATTTGGAGCATCTGGCTGCACATTGACTTCTGCTTCACACATCTACTCCTGGCTACCTTAGAGGCTATTTGAATCTTGAATTTGTATTCTCCTTTTTTGTTTTGTATAAAACTTACTACTATGAGTAATTAGTCTATAACAATATATACTCTTATGACTAGAATTTTGATACTGAGAATTCAAAATTAATTGACAACATTGAATATTTACTTATGTCTTATAATTGACATTTGGACTTTGTTTCTTTTTCTACATGCTACATTTTTGTGTTTTAATAAGAATTTTCGTGTCTTTTAAATTGTCATGCCATTGCCTTGTAAATATAATGCAACTATGGTTTCTCTAAAATTCTTCTCCTTGTAGTTAAATTATCAACCCAGTTTCAACTCTGTATATTCCCTTCCTAGTCTCCTTGCTAGATTCACAAGACAACAATCTAAGCAAATGAGATAAAGTCAACTCTAAGCTAAATAGAAATTTTAATGAACACTTATATAATTAAAAAATAATAATATTTATCGCCTTTAGGTTTTTACAGTTTAAATATACAAACATGCTATCAAAGCAACATATCAGCATGCTAAATGTATCAAAGCAGAATTTCAGCCCGCTTCAACTTCATCTGAGATATCTTCTATTCTGCCAGATATGATAAAAACCTCCATATCTCTTATCTCCTTCAACTCCAAAACGGAGTACAGCTCAACAACTGTGATTCTTTAACATCCAATACCATTACGATAGCAGCATTGTTCAATATAAAATAAAAGCCTGTTGAGAGTTTTGTCAAATATGTTCATTCAAAGTTTTTGGAAACTATATTCAGGAAAAAGGATATATTTTTAAAGGTCTCTGTGTCACTGAAATAATTCTGGCTATGAAAGCTTTCCGAAGGCCAGAGAAGATTGCTTGCAGGGTGGTTTGATGGTCAGTGAGATATGCATGTTACATGCATAGCAATGGTCCCTATAGGATTACTCAGGTTGGCAGCTAATTGGGTACACAAGGGACCTCTAACCCATGGAATAGATGTTCCAATGCATGAGAAGACTTTGACAGATCTCCATTGGATAGTATCTTATAGACTTTAAAAAACAGTTATAAATGCAAGCATAGAATACCATATCACTCGCATGAATTTGTTGTTATTATGTTAGTGTAAATATGCTCCAAAAATTATATCAACACTGTTATGCTAGACAAGTAAATTTAGGAAATATGAACCCCTACGACACTTGGCAATTTTTTCCAGGGCATAGCCTGGTTGAATATACCTCCTGTTTATTATTGCAAAGGAAACATTGGCCTATATATACTTCGATCATTTCTAAACTTGCAATATAAGTTTATAACCAATTCTGAGAATTGTTTGCAAAATAACTAGAGAAAAGTGTATATGGGTGCTTCTAGTCATTTTTAAACTTGCAATACAAACCAATTTTAAAGATTGTTTACAACATCACCAAGAGGATAATTATATGGTGATTTCGATCTCTGCTAGATTTTGTTGAGGTCTTTGTTTCATTAAGAGATCTTTGAGCATTTGTTTTAATTTCAAGTACCTTGGGTTACTGGATTTCCCTTAATGGCACCGTGTAGGGGAGGACCCCATTCCCCCACTCGTTCTTTCAAAGATAAAGTATCTGGATCAGGTTCTTCCATTCTGAAGAAAGAGAGATAAAATATTAGTGGCAAGAGGCAAAAGAAATAGGAGTCAATTAGGCAAATATTCTAATCCATGCATGTCAACTCCTGAGGATTCTCAGATAATTAATTTGGATGTATTGGAATTCCATAAGAATGTATCCACCTTCCAAGACAAAAGTTTGATCTGTATGTTTCTGGGTACCCAACTCTGTATGGAAAAGTTGTACTTCAACAGAAAAACCAAGGGGAAATGTGAACTCTGCTCTGGTGCCAAGGCATATTTGTAGCTATCTTTGTCACTTAATCATATAGAGATAGACGTCTTTGGGAGGAAGGCTATACTTCTTCAAAATGCCAATCTTTTTTGACTTGGGGGTTTCAACTCAGTAGAAATCCCCACAACAGTACCAATGCAGATTCACATGTACACTCTCCACCAAGAATTTTGGTCCCCTTATGTCTGCAAGATGATTGCAAAGTCTCTATGGGTGGAAAATGATATATCAGGACCATATCATGGCAAAGACCTGAAAGCAATTGACTTTGAATGGATCCAAGCTTTAGATTATGAGAGCTTGCTTTTCAGACATCGGAGATGTCATGAATATGTTTATCTTACTTGAGAATGTCCTACTTTTTCAAAAAAGGATCTAGAAGGATAAGAAGGAAGATGGAATGACGAGATAAGGACAGATTCATAAAGCCTGATAAGACACAAACAGCAAGAAGAGAAAACCCAGAAGAAAAAGGTCATAAGGACATAGAAGGAATGAATGTTAGAGGACTGTTATTTTAATGGAGATGGGAAGAACTCTCGGAAGAGTCAATGGAAGCCCAAAATCCTCAAGACCAAGGAAATAAAATAAGGGCAAAGAAGCCAAAAACTAGCATTCACTATAGAGATGGATCAAGATAAGGTTAATAAGAATCAAAAAATCCTGGACAGATCAAGCTCTCAAGAGGAAGGGAATAGTCAATAGAATATCTCTCTCCGGCAAGAATTCAAAGAAGAGAAATGGAGATTTTGATAGCAATAAAATAGAAAGGTTGAACAGGTATGTTGCCTTATAAACGCCAGCCCTGGCAGATTCAAAGAAAAGAAAAGAGGATATCTTTCTTATGTATTTCATGTTAAAATAGAACAAATTAAACCTAAATTCAATCTAGTCAGCCTATTCTACAACTAAACCAAAATAAACTAGAGCTGAGACTAACCAAAAACAAAAGATATAACTGAGAAGCATAGATTTGGAAAATGGAAACAAGAAAATGTGAACCAGGATTAGGAAAAACAAAACTGTAAAACAAAAGAATAAGATTCTCCTAGAAAGCTGATGTTAGAGACTATATGGGCTTTGGAAACGCTTAAGAACTAATGGTCCAAATCTGGAAGCTGATGTTAGAGACTATATGGGCTTTGGAAACGCTTAAGAACTAATGGTCCAAATCTGGAAGCTATAAGAGGTTCCCTCAGCTAAAATGGTGCTGTGTATGGTGGAAGTGTCCAAACAAGGGCACCAAATGCATTAAGTGGCCTAAATATCCTGCAGGTGCACTATTTAGGTAAAACGGCACAGGTGTCCTATGGATATTGGACACATCTGCCCCCTATGCACAAATCAACTCACTTAAATTTTCACTATAGCTGACTTTTCAGGTGTACAGGTTGAGCAATCAGAATGAGGTACCTCTGACACACAGATATAGAGAAACGAAAGCAAAACCTACTATGCTAATCTTGTAGGAAGAGAAAGAAATCACACCAAAAAAATATATATTCACCTGATGGAAACTAGAAATGATGACCTGTATGGAAGTTAGAAGACTGGAGGAACCTTCTGGCTAAATTTGGGCTCTATAACTGGTGGAACCCAGCTAAGGGTGCGAGATGTATGAAATAGTGCATCTATCCTACAGAGGCACTAAATAGGCAAAGTGGACCTTTTGAAAAATGTTTTGAATATTTCAGAGATGCTCCATCTTGGCCTGCTGCACATTGGCCTGATTGTTGAATAGGCACAAACTCTCCCACAATTTACCTGCAAAAAAATTGACAAGGAAGCCTCCAAATTGGAAATGTTAACAAAATCTGCAATTACAAAATATAACAAAAAATGTGCTTCAGACCTAAGCTATGGCAATGGCCCATGGCAAAAGATGATAGGAAAACAAAGCCCTAGTGGATGCAAGATATGACTAGGTTCAAGAAAGACATAAGAAACACACTAAAAAATGGAAAGAGGAATCACAAAGAGACTAGAGATTATTCTAGGGGTGTAGATGAGGCAAAGAGTGTGAGGATGTGATGTGCCAAAACTAAAAATTTTGGAGTTTTACCAATATCAGCATGAAATGCAACACTTTCACACTTGTGATCACCCAAAACCCGACGTGGGCAAAGTGAGAGCATATTGTAATCAAGATGCTAACCTAGGTCCTACTAATATTTCTCAACCTAATCACATTTATGTTTAAGATCAAGGATAACTTCACATGGAAACAAGCTTCTTTCTAACAGAAAACTTGAACTGCAATAGCATTGCTTATATAATGCCATGGCTAAAGCAAAGACATGACAAAACTATGGAGAATATTGTTCTACATTCATTGATATGTGAATGTAGAAAGAGTAAAAACGATCACGGCAGAAAGTATTGCCCATGGTAAGGTGGTGAGTTAGCGTGTATATTTAATTTGCCAAACACCCTACAGAAGTACAACTCATAGTAATGATGATTTTGTAAGGCTACAAGCATAGACCTGTAACGGACCATGTTCTGGGATGTGCTGTGGAAAAACTCTACCGAAACTAGACTGTATTTATACAGTGATTAGCAACTAGGAGCTCTGACAGGAATATGGGTTAAAAAGGCAGGCACAAAAATGATCACCTACATTGTTTCACTATGCAACAGCTATATAAGTCTTGGGATTTCACTTTTCAGCAACTCTGAAAAATTATCATGTTCTGATTTCGAATTCAAAAGAGGTAGTTATAATGCTTGGTCAAACAAATCTGATATAAAGATTAGATCGTTTCACCATTCCATATTTCCATGTTAGAAACGACTCAAACAACCTTTACCAACCTTTGCAATTAATTGACTAAAGTGAGCGAAAGGAAGAAATCAGTAAATGAAAACAATAACTAAATCCCAGCTTTTGCTGGGAGACTTTCCAAATTCTTAACAAACATACTTGTTTTTGTATTTCAAATCCTAAAACAATACATGCCAAAAACACCAGGGTCCTGTGCAGCTGCTTAGCTAATTCTGTTTAGCATGCACTGCTCAAATTTTTTAAGAGCCATGTATTTTTGTTTTAAAAAAAAAGGAAGGAAAAATGTGCAGCCATGTGGCACATTTGTAGTTAAGTAGTGGCTGCATAGTTCTATTCCCCCTTGTTCATCCACAGCTGAAATTCCAATGCTACTGTACTTTTTTACAAGAAGATTCCAAATTATATGCATTTTGCTAAAAAAAATGGAATAGGACCACCTTTGCCTCCAAATGTTAAACAGCATGCAGCTGAATGGGACCGTGCTATTAGAGTCCAACTGACATGTGCCTTGGCCTAAAATATCTCTGTGATGACTTTTTGATCTTCATTCTTTATTTATGCACTTTATAAACAATGTTCTCCAGATTTATAATCATTTTGTTTAAAATTAGTTGACTTCTATTATGCATGTTGATGTCCTTCGATTGAAACATGTAGCTTCAAAATGCAGCTAATCAACCAAACCTGCTCTTATATTAACATGTGGACCTACATAACATATGGTCTTAGCGTGTTCTAGACGATAAATTACAAAACAAAACACACTTACTCTTTCACAATCGAAAAGTAATATCCCTTTAATTTGCAGTGACAATGTTTTACCTGTTTTTTTTCCATCTCTACAAGTCTCTGCTGCAATTTCAGCTGCTGTAATAGGTTTGTGAATCTGCATAAATAGAGCACACTGAATGATCAACCATTTAACATAAGTAGACATGAGAAAACTAGAAATCCGAAAGCAGCATCCACAACATAATGACAGAAATACAATTTTATGTGAAATGTGCACGGTAAACAGACAAACTATATATTAGAGAACAACTTACAGCATTTGCAACAGGAAACCAATGGAAACAGCAATTAAAAGTGTCACTTTCTGAAGGCATGTTATCATGATTCCAGTAAGTTATATTCTCAAAAGATGCAGTTGCATTCCAAGCATCAACTCCCTCCTTTTCTAAATTAGAAGCTCTAGCAGAATCATTATGGTCCTCAGGTTTCATTTTTTCCAAGACAAATCCTTCAGTTTGTCATGCATCCATTGAAAGGTATTGTTAATGCCAAAGTCACATATACTGTACTAAAAACATACATACATAGAACCAATAGAGTAACTAAAAGGATGATACTCTAAAATAGTGAGAAAAGTAGAACAATAAATTCGGCGTTCTATATAAAAGAAAATATGCAAAATCTAAAACAACTCCAAAAATCAATCTAAAAAGAATATTGAACTGAACAACCCAATGCATTAAGAAACAATTATATTTTTTGCAAATTGTAATATTATTGACTGTATTTGGGTGCATTATCACAATCCATGAGTTCTATGAATATCATATTCTAATACATGATATAGGAGAGTAAAAAAGTTTTATATGGAAGGAAATGGACTGTTAATTGTATCTCTATAATATCTCATGTCACTGCATTTAGCATGTAAAATCCTAAAGATAAGAATAATAACAGAAAGTTGTTTCCACACTGTAAAATGCAGCAAAATAATGTTATCTTTACACATTTCAATAAAACACAACAGAGGTCCAAAAAAGCATTTGATATTTTGGTTCTTCAAATTTCGATCAAACTACTGATCCTCGTGTATGTCAACAGATAGTACTGTCAATTTTGATCAGAAGCTCTCAAGAAAGACAGGCAGTTATCAAAGTCAATTATCCAGTCAGACTCTGCAGCTGACATATAAGTACACTGAGAGTATGTACATATAGATAAGGACATAGATGAAGAAACAGTGAAAAATATATGGCACAAATGACTAATAACCTTCAAAGCATTTGCAATCTCTTGTACTTCGAAATATAATAAATTGTCTAGTATCTTAAATACATATCTTTTTGTTACAATTGACATGTTGATGGCAATGACAATCATAATTTGATTGTATAAACTAAGCTACAAAATTAAGCTTCTGATACATGTAACTGTGCTCTGGTCAGCCAAAGAACCGGGAGGGGTAATGAGATGGACATTTGAAAAAACAAATCATGTGAAATGCATAACATAGAATCTCCTTCATTTAAAACGCAAGAACTAAGAAGATGAACAAGAAGTGAATCGCCCATGAACAAATCAAACAACAGCAGAACTGAAACATAGGAAACATTTTTAAAACTATCAAGGAAAATGGAAAATTCCATTGAAGGAAGCCCATTATATAATTCTTCAGAAGATTTTCAGAGAGAAATTTTTGGAGAATGTACCCTTTACATTAGTTAAAAACTTCAAATATGAATCCAACAACTCCAGAATGAGATCTATTTGTTGATTGATTTCTATTATTATCCATGATAATGATGTGACATGTTTATTATGACCCAAAACATAATCTTTAGATGATAGACAAAATTCTTCAACCAAGTGCAAGGAGTATACATACCGAAAGAGGATCATCCAAATGGGCATAATGACATCACCACAGCAATGTGATGGCATCATTCTTAAACTGTTATCATTAATTGTGACATCATAATAGAAAAACTGAATTATGAATAGTAATTTGTATTTACAATGCTTGTGTCAACTTGGCATTATAAACTATATGTTGCCAGTTCAGGTTCAGAGTCTGCTGATTTCTTTTCCCCAGTTTAGAATGGCCAAGTTCAGCCATACAGTATCTATTATTAAAAATATTTAAATATATCAAAATAATCATAATACTAATGTAAGCTCATTTTGGATTGTCTACCCCCTTTAATCTCTGATGATATGAATAACCCCCTCTAATCTCTAATGATATGAATAACTTACTTGTGGGTCCCATCTCCCTTAAGGAGCTTGAACTACTTGTGTTCCAAATGAACAATAGGAAAATCCTTGGCCCAGATGGTTTTCCCATTAAATTCTTTCAAAAATTGGAACATATTGAAGCTCGACCTTTTGGAGGTGGTTTCTGAATCTCAATCTGATAAGAAAATACTCAAAACAATCAACACCACTTGATTCCTAGAAAGGAGGGGGGAGACTCTCTTGATTTGTTCCACCCTAATACTCTTTACAATGTTACCTATAAGATCATCACTAAACTCATTGCAAATCATCCGAAGCAGATTTTGGCTTCTTTCATCTTGCCGATATACAATGGGATTTGTGAAGGGGCACCAAATCCTTGATGGTATCCCAATAGCCACAAAGGCCACTCGCTTTATTGTTGAATTTTAACACTTTCAGATTAATCTAAACTCAGAAAATCAGACTTTAATTATTAACTAAATTGATATGTGAACAAATAAGAACAAGGAAGGGAACAAAATAAGAACAAGACACGGTTACCCTGGGAAAACCTCCTAGGAGGAAAAACCCAGCCTGAAAAGATCCTCAGATCTGATTATGAATTATATTCATATGAAGGTTACAACACTTATCTCATGTACTTGAAGGTGATTGCATTTAGAACTGATAATGTCTTCCACAAGACTGCACTTTCACAAGCATCAAGTAGTCACATCTGCACCTTTAACCCTTCCAACAGCAATCAGGTTCAAACCCTAGGTCTGTAATATGTGAAGTCTGCTCTCCTCCAACCTCAGTTTGCTTTTCACATGAATGAATTTCACACTTTCACTAGTAGATGTAGTTCGCTGATGTAACAGAAGTATTTCGCTGTAATGGCAGATATAGCATTCCTCCTATAACTCGCATTTAGCAGAACCATATATTTCGCATAGGATAAGATGAAAGATGAATGTATGTTATTGAGGTGAGAAGTGTCTTTACTTATATGATGCATTGACCTTGTATGTCGGCTTGTGTTCATGTCGGCTTATCCTTTTAATTTATATTCTTTTCCCTTTAATCCGAAATGCATTCTATATAGGGTTGGCCCTATTTTAATTTATATTCTTTTCCCTTTAATCCGAAATGCATTCTATATAGGGTTGGCCCTATTTTGTTTGGCACATTAACTTTCATGTGGCGTGGAGTAGCGTGGGGTTTTTATGATGTGCCGTGAGGTATAGGGCCCAGCCCTATACGTTGGAGAAGGGGCTGGCCCCTTAGGCGGATTCCAATGTTGCCCAAGGCAATTGGAATCCGCCATCCCTAATTACAATCAACATTTATGTCAAGTTCCAAGGATAAAGCTATGTTTATCAAGCTAGATATGTCCAAGCCCTATGATAGGGTTAGATAGTCATTCCTTAGGAACATTCTCAAGACCTTTGGATTTTGCTTGGAATGGATCAAATGGTCATGAGTTGTATGGGTTATCCCTCCTCTGTTTTAATTAATGGTATCCCTTCCCTGCTTTTCTCTGCTTCCAAGGGGGCTGCAATAAGGCGATCTTTTATCTTCTTACCTCGTCATCCTGATGGCAGAAGACTTTGGACAGGCTACTAAAGCACCAAAAACCCAATGGTTGGACTATGTTTCATGAACATGACTCACAAATGCATCTTCAACTTGTTGATGAAGCTACTTTGTTCATTGTTGCTAAATTCAAGAAGACATCAACTCAAGAAAGCCTTAGATATCTATTTGGATGCTTTTGGCCAACAGATTAATGAGGAAAAGTTCAATATATTTTTCTTTAATACCCCCTTGATCATCCAACAAACAAGAACTCGTATCCTTCATTATGAAATAGGTTAGCTTCCATTGAGTATCTTGGTATCCTCTTCAGTTGGTACCCCCAAGAGAGATTATTGGAAGAAGATTAATGATAGATTTTGAAGGAAAGCTAGTCAACGGACCTTTCAAAGGCTATCTATCCTATAAGCTTTGCTTATCTACAAATTCCTTTTGTTATCTACTCCTAAAAGCTTTCCCAAGGACATGATGCTCTTTCTAGGAAATTTTAATGCGGGAGCAATGTGGATTCTCAAAATTAGAGTCTTATTAGTTGGGATCAAGTGTGTGGGCCTAGGCAACATAGTGTGTTGGGCCTCATGCAAATTATTTTCAATAGCCAAGCCTTGGCTGCAAATTTTTATTGGTAATGGTGTGAGCATTCAAATCAGCCTTGAGTGAGAATTATTAACTTCAAATATCTTGGAGTTGATGTTATTAAAATTCCGAGAATGGATCTAGTTTGAAAACGTTTAATGGTCTGGAGTACAAATTAACCAATGAGCTTCAATTGTCAAGGATGGTCTTTTTTGGATTGTAAAAAATGGTCAAAGGGCCCTTTTTTGAAATGATGCTTGAAATCTCCAACCACAATCCTCTATGTCTTTACTCCTCTTCAGCCCTTGAGCCTTTAAGGCAACAAAATGGATCAATTTGTTGACTTATAGAGTACTCTTGAGGGCGGGAAGGGGGAATCCCTATTCTATCATTGGAAAGACTCTAGCATCTTGCCTAGGGCCATGATCCTAAAGGAACTTCTACAGTGGCTCTTGGTTACAAGTCCCTAGATTTGAATACTGGTGAAAATAGAGATTTCACTTGCTGGAACAAATTCAACTGGCCTAAATGCAGTTTCTTTGTTTGGTTGCTCTCTCAAAACAAATACCTCACCTGGGATAATATCAAAAAGAGAGCATTTCAAGGCCTTACAAAATGGGTTATGCGTGGCAGTGAGGAATAATTGTTACTTGCCTTTTCTTCCATTGACCCTTCGCCTTCGGTATTTGGCTAAGTTACTAATTCCGATATGGGTGTGAGTATCAGAGCCCAATATGAAAGCAAAAAATTCCTTGGGTACGGGTACAAGAAAATATGTGTGTATGTATATGTATATGTATAGACATATATATACACATACATACATATACATATATATACACATGTATGCATATAAACATACATATGTATGTAAATACTATATATACACATACACACACACACACACACACACACACACACACACACACACATATACATTTATATGCATATAATCATACATCTATAAACATATGCACACACACACACACACACACATACACATATATTACATATACATATGTTGCATATACATATATACACATACATACATATATGTGTATGTGTACATATATATAGACATACATATGTACAAATTGGCCTATGTATATATATACATACATATATACAAATGTATGTATATACGTACATATATACAAATTAACAACTTTGAAATCATGCTTGGCAAAGGCTTGCAGAAAAAATCAGCAGCCAAAAATTCACAATAAACAAGACGATGCACACAACCCAATCTATGGCAGTAGAAGTAATAAAGACCCCCACCGTATGACCAAAATCGACAGAAACAAACTACAGCAACAAGCAGTATGACTGAACTCAGCAGCAACAGACATACAATATATACCAACCAGCCAACAGGCTACTGGATGTACAATAAACTTGAACATGTCACTCATTGTTTGACATATAACCAGTTTTCCATTTAGGACAAAGATATCACAGGTAGAATTTTCCAATTGTTAGTTGAACAGGCACATATTTTGAGGATAATCGAGTTTCTTATGTGACGAACCTTCATAACACATGCAATTTTCACAATTTTATCACTTAAGGGCGAAATTATGTATGCAGCAATTTGTCTATTTATAAAATGTTTTAAAAATTAAGTTTTTTCTATTTTTTTTCTGGGCAGCCCTTGGGTCCCCCAGTGTTCGCCTGAGTTCAGCCCAGCTTCACCCAGGGTCGCTCACAAGCACCCTAGGTTCTCTGTCGGTACTCACAGGGAACTCGGGGAGCCTAGGAGGGACCCTGGGTGAATCCAATGGGGAACCCATAAGGAAACAAAACCAAAACCATACCCACACAGATAACCGAGGGGTTTTAAAGGAGCCCAATAAAATAAATATTTGGGGGCAATGGTGGCAAATTTGGAACCAACTTGTCATTCATACTACTTCCTTGTTTGAGTTTTGGGGGTGCATGGATAGGTTTCTTCTTTGGCCTCTATTCTCATTGTCACCTAAGAGCTTGGTCCTACTTTTATCCTCTGGCAACCCTTGCTTGAATGGAATAGTTGCAACTTCCATGGACAGCAAAGCCTCATCTCACACATAAAGTAAAAGGTCATGGATTATATTAATGAGACCGTTTCTACCAAGTGTTCTAACAGTGAGAACGTGTCTCCCTCTAATCTTCAACTTCCAACATGTCTTCAACTTCTTTCTATTTTTTCACTCGTGCACTCCCACTTGGCCCTAAAGAATTCTAGAAAGGTAAATGGGGTTGGCAAATAGTCTCTTCCCACACCACAGCACCCCTGCAAGTTTCTTCAAAATAAATACTAATGTCTCTTCTCATGGCAATCTAGGTGCTACAAGATTTGGATGAATTGGTCATGCTAAAGATGGTATTGATCACTTCTTCTTCTCTATTGCTATGAGGATCAAAATTAACAATCAGATGGAAGCTCAAGCCATTCTTTTGGCTCTTGAAAAGGCTTGCAATAGATTGCAAAAAAGATTATTTGTCAAATGGATTCCTTAATCATGGTTTATCCTTTGTATAGGGACAAAACCTACAAGTCCCCTTGGCAACTAACAACATTAGCTAAACAAATTCTTCATCTTACTCCTAATTTTGAAGCTATTTTCTTTGTTCATATTACCAAGGAATGGAACTCAATTGGGTTACCGGGTTCACCTCTGGGCCCCCCTGGGACGGGTCCTGGTTCAACCGGGTCCGTGGTACAGGTCCGGTTCGAACTGGGTTCGACCAAGGTTCGAAAAACCCAGAGGTGGTTTGACCCTGGTCGAACCCAATCAAACCCGAGTGGCTCCTGTAAAGTCCAAAAATAATGCAAATTTAATTTTTTTTTCAATTCCGCCTTGTAAAAAGTGAAAGTTATAACCTAAAAGTGATTCTAAAACATTTTATTCACTCATTTCACCTCATTTGTGTTGCAAACAAAAGTTTTATGAGAGCATGTTGAAGAAAGGGTGAACAAAATTTGGCTTCCAAGATCAAAGAGGAGTTGAAGATTGATTTTTGAAGCTTCAACAAGTGTTGCAGCATCATTTCCATACATTTTCAAGCTTCCATTGCCTGCAAGAGGTAGGTTTTTAAACATTTTTTTCCAACTATTTTTGTTTCACAAATTGTCAAACATGAAACTTGATTTTTTTTTCATTATTTAGTTTTTGTTTTTGAATATGTTTATATTATTTCTTGCCATAGGAACTAGAATGACATCTACATCTTCCTCCATTGGCAATGAACAAATAATTGCAAAACAAAGAAATGATCCAAATTCTCCCTTATGGAAATATGTGGACATTATAAAACAACTTCCGGGAGGTGGGGGATTCCGTTGGAAATGCCATGGATGTGCTATTGAACATAATAGTTCATATTATCGGGTGGTAGGCCATTTGTGTGGAATAAAAGGAAGAGGCATCAAAAAATGCCTTGGAAAAAATGGTAAACCTATACCAAATGAGACAGTGATGAAATATATTAGGGAGCATGAGGCGGCAGAAGAGAGGGAAGCCTGTAGATTGAACCAAACCGCATCAAAGAAAACAAAGGGAATGCAAGGCCCTTCTAATCTCAGTATTGTAGTAGAAGACCACCCCTTCTTTGCCACAAATGAACCTCAAAGTGAACCACCCTTGACACGTAAAAGAACAAAGGGGCCTTTAGAAACCGCATTCCAAAATGAGAGTAGAGACAATGCTGACGAAGATATAGTAAGGTGCATTTATGCAAATGGGTTGTCATTCAATGTTGTTTTCTCCCCATATTGGAAGCAAATGATAAAAAGTGTTAATGAGGCTCCAAGAGGGTATAAGGGCCCCAATTATGAGAAGGTACGTGGAACATTATTGGAGAAAGAGGTGAAGAGGGTTGAAGATGCATTGAAACCCATAAGGGATTCATGGGTTGAGACAGGTGTAACAATTGTTTTAGATGGGTGGAAAGATGCTAAAAACCATCCCTTGATCAATGTCATAGCGGTGTCCCCTAAAGGGGCAATGTTTTTGAGAGTTGTGGATTGTGAGGGCCAAATAAAAGATGGCCAATTTATTGCAGAAATTCTCATCTCTGCCATTGAGTCTGTGGGACCCCGCAATGTTGTCCAAGTCATAACAGACAATACAAAATTGTAGAGCTGCTGGTTTGTTGGTTGAGCAACGCTATGATCACATCTTTTGGACACCTTGTGCAGTACATTCACTCAATCTTATGCTACAAAGGATTGGGCAAAAAATAAAATGGATCAGAGATGTGTATGCAGAGGCTGAGGACATTCAGATGTTCATCACAAACCACCACATGTATCAAGGGATTTTTAGAACCTATTCGAATTTGGAGCTATTGAAGGTAAGTGAAATAGTAATTTAATTTTACATTTTCTGATTTTTTTTTAAATTTTCAATGTTCATAATATCATTGTGTAAGCTATATTGTGTATTCTTCTTTAAAGTTTGGCTTTATTTTTTAATCATTTGGCATTAATTTGTGTTATAGGTTGCTGAGACCCGTTTTGCATAAACACAATCGTCTTAAGACGACTTGTGAAAGTTAGAGTGGCACTATGCAATATGGTGATCAGCACCAATTGGATTGTATGGAAGCAGAGTAGCACTGAGAGGGCAGAAAAAATTAGGGATAGAATATTGAATGAGAAATGGTGGGATCTTGTTACATATCTCCTAAGTATCACTAAGCCCATCATGAGCATGATTCGCTATACAGACATGGATAGGCCTTGCATAGGTGAGATTTATGATGGCATTGACTCAATGCTTGAAAAAATAAAGGTCACTATAAATGAAAAAGAGAATGATCCCCAGGAGAAATTCTTCAAAGAATTGGAAGTAATTATTGTAGAAAGGTGGAATAAGATGACCACTCCTTTGCACCTTCTTGCCTATGCCTTGACACCTAAGTACTATAGCAATCAATTTCTTGATAAACCAGGAAGGATTCCACCATGGAGAGATCTAGAAGTATCTAATGGGTACAAGGCAGCATTTCTTAGACTATATCTCGATGATGATTTGCGAGATGTTGTTACAAATGAGTTCATAGAATTCACAAATGGGAATGGTCTAAGTGTTGATGCACGTCGTCATAGATCAAAGAAGGATGCTCACAGCTGGTGGTACTTCCATGGCACATGCTTCCAACACCTACAACCCCTCGCTATAAAAGTTTTATCACAAGTAAGTTTAATTAATTAAAATTTTAAATTTACAAGTTTTAGTTTATTTATAGTTTACTTTGTCTTCATAGGTTGCTAGTAATTTTATTTTTATTAATGTATAACTTTAATTGTTTACTTTGTCTTAATAGGTTGCTAGTTCATCTGCTTCAGAAAGAAATTGGAGCACATACTCTTTCATCCACTCAGTAAAGCGCAATAGACTGCTATCAAAAAGAGCAAAGAATTTAGTATATGTGCACTCCAACCTACGTCTTCTTTCACACAAACAACATGACTACACACAAGGGGAAACGAAGATGTGTGATATAGAGCTAGAGCATACTGATTTGGATGCTCCTGCTTCTCAGCTTCTTGCATTGACACTTGATGACTCGGAAATTGAGCCAACTTATAGTGCAAGTGGCATTGGCTCATCTAATGTCAATGTCAATGAGGAGGAGGAGGAGGAGGAGGAGGATGAATTAGATGATCCATTTGATGATTAAACTTTAAGTTTATATTGTTGAAAGTTGAATCGATGATACTTGAATATTTTGTCATTTTGATATTAAACTTGATGTATATGATGCTATTATGGTATGATCATGATGCTATGATTACAAGTTCATGTTTGTTTTGTTGTTTATATGATGCTATGTGACATGCAAATTTTAATTCATGCTTATAGGCTTCACAAATATCAAAATATATATATATATATATATATGTTTTTGTACTAACGAACCCAAACCCCTTTTCAAAATTTTGCCGTACCAGCGTACCGGGTTCTTCGAACCCGAACCGGTGAACCCAAAAATGCTACTAAGGAAGTGAGAGTCCCTATCTCCTAAAAAAATTTACTAAACTTCTCCAACTTATTCATAATGATCAAGCCTCGCCCTCCTTTTTCTTCTTTATTGTGACTAAAGCTCTTGATTGCCATCCTACTTGGATCTCTTCTTCAAAGGCCCTCTGTTGGTATTATAAGAGGATTTGTGTTTTCAAAGAGTATGGTTGTCAAATGGGCTCTCCAAGCTCTTTTTGGAGTTGCAATAGTGGAAAACCTCTCTAGCTTTTTTCTCTTCTGACTTTATTTATTTCTCTAGCCATTTGGAAATCTCTATTTTGTAAAGTATAACAAATTCCTTTCAATATAATTCTCCTCGTTAACAAAATTAAAAATTAAAAATTTTAAAATAAATGTATATGCATTAGAGAACTCATGTCTTAACAAACTACGAGACTTGAACTAGCAGATTGAACATGCGTGAAAACATATCTCTTTGCCCACCTTTTGTAGCTAATTCCAAGGCGATGAACTTTAACAGTAGTTCCACTATTGGGTTTATATTTTATTATGAATACATTATATAAATATCTAAATTGCCAATCTTGGTATTGGATCCTGATCCTTGTTTGAGTTCATGGATCTGGGGAAAAAAAATTGGGATTGGGTTCATTTAAGTTTTATCCATACAAAAGAAAATGTAAAAATCATAAACATATATCCATATATATTTGCAGCCTAAAAGGCTAAAAGCAAGAACCAAGTTTAGAATACCACAAAGCATAACATAATCAGTAAAACCAACATAAACTCTAATGTCATTTAAAACATAATTGATAAATAATATCAAATGTTCATTGTGTTGGGTCTCAAATCAACAGATTGGATAGGTTCTAAGGAAATGCCAACTCCTATGATCAAACCCTCCAATTGACTTGGCCAACTTATAGAGTAAACCTATTTGGTTACTGACTCTCTCACTTTAGGCTCTGCAGGACCTAGGCGGGTATACCTATTCACTAGTTGTTTTCAAAGATTAGTGCTTTTTATAGCAGATTAAGTATCTTGATCTGGCTTCCTCCGATCACAGAATGGCATAAGTTCCTAGGATGGATATATAGCAAATGAGTTCAAGATTGTTGTTGTGGAAGCTATTTGATCTATGTGCTTAGAAATTTATATGTATACACTATTGCCAACTTACTTTATGCTTCCTACTCAATTACTCCTATTGTAAAATAAAATATGATGAATATGGTGATAAGTTGTAATTTACAAATGGCCAGTGCCTTCTTCGCTGTCTGGGCTACAGAGTCTTTATATTGCCTTAGGACTTATTGTGTGAGCTTGTGAGACAGTTTTTAAACCCACCCCTTTTATGGATATGTCAGTTACTATTTCTTATGAGATCAATTGAATGCCTATATTATAAGTTGCTTGAATGAATTTAACCCTACCTTTAAGGGACCATCCAAGTAAGCACTGCAAAGAACAATTATAATTCACAAGCAAAACTTTTATTTCAACCTTATAACATACAACATAAATTTCACTCAAAGAATATGAATAACCTTATCTTCTTTAGATAATATCACAAGCAATTGCCAACAACGAATGAAATAATCCACAGCACATGTGCAAAGAAAAGACAACTGATTATATTATGTATCCGCCAAAATTTGTGTAATAGGAAACTTACAAGCTATCATATACCACTGTATTCTTGCTCTCATCTTATATCTTTTATTACAAGAAACCTTTCTCATATATATATGAGAGCAAAGGCTATTTATGAAAAGACATGTCTTTTCGAAATACTAACTGTCAATTTGGACATTCTTAACAAACTTAAGTAAAAAGAGATTAAGCATCCCTAAATGATGAATGTAATCATCTTCTTTAAAAGTCTTGATCTTGATGCTCTGTTTATTTAATTCTTCTCCCTGTGAAAGGTATTCGAATATCATCTGGTTGACGGTAGGAGCCATATCTTTGCTTCGATCCAATCTTGATAGAGCCCGATCCCTGATGCTCAGAAGTTCATTCCGCCATTCATCCATAGACATTAATTCTCCTTCTTTATAAATCGAGGGCATTCCAATAGGGTTCCCATCATCTAATTCTTTAAGATCTCCTTTTAGCACATCTTCGAATTTAACATGATTTTCCATATACGAAGTCCCTTCTGTTTTCTCCTCTAGCGTCATCACATCAACACTGTTTATCACTTCATGCAATCGTGTTTTTAACCTTTCATGCTCTCTTAATGCCTTTATGGTCCCAGTGTACACCCTCCAATAATATTCAACATGGATGAGCATGGTATTGAACCTGTGTTCAATGATATCATTAACCATTTTATCCATCTTCTGTTGAATATTACTCACCTGTTTGGCAGCCTTCTCTGCTTGATATTTCCAATACAGAACATCAAAGACATCATCCAAGCTTCGTCCTGTGGGATATGCAGCATATTCATTTAAAGGAGTCCCTGTCTCAAATTGCAATATCCTTGTTTGTAGCCTTTGATTCTCCTCTTTAGTCCTTTCATATAAACCCTTATAGGTAATGTTTTCCCTGACCAAAAACTCTGTCTGATCCAAATTTAATTTGGCTACATCCAAGTTTAATTTTGTAGTGACCCTAGGGTCAGTCTTTCCTACCTGATGGACCATAAGGTGTCCAAAGGTTTCTTCAACATCCACAATAATTGGTCTTTTTCCTCTCGGATATAGTGCCCATTGTAGGAGAGCTTTTTGATCAGGATCATACCCCGAGCCCATGAACAATTTATCTACTTCTTGAGGCAATACCTGTTGATTTGTGTCTTGCTTCTTCAAGAATCCATCAAACAGAAGTGCTGAATTTATATCCCAACCTGAAAATATGATAACTCCAGCCTCCTTTAATATTTTCCTCCCCTTCTCAGGGGTCATATCTTTCATGAGAGCATCTATCTCATCTTGTAGCCTTCTCATCTGTTCTTCTTCTGATCTTCCAGTCATACTTCGTTTCACATGAGCCCCTTTATACTGGTACAAGAATGAAAGGAATTCTCTTGAAGAAGCGAATCCGTCATCTGCAACAAAGTTTTCATGTTCTGTCATCCTTATATCAACTATATCTCGAATATTAAATTCACCAGTGTCCACATCTACCTCTGCTTCAAAACCAGGGGGATAATCCTCTCTAGGGGAGTCAGCAGGGATGCTACTAGCAACTGATTTCGGTGACATGTGAGCCAATGGTTTACTATCCTTTTCAGTGTTGACAAAATGGAGGAATTGTGGGGGTACTCTATTCATAATCTCTACCTCATGCTGAAGTAGTTTTTTGGCTATCTCCAAAGGATCTTGGAGGTTTCCAAGTAGATCTCCATCCACCATCCCTCTTGCTCTCTTCCACTTGAAGGCTTCCCAAGTCATCTCACTTCTTTCTCTCAAAACCTTGGCCTCTTCCCTTTCAAGGTTCCTGATTAAATCGTCTGGCATTTGAGCCACATGTATTCCGGCTTTTAGTTTCTGTGATGCCCTTGCAGCTCTTATATATCCTTCAGGATCAAAGTTCTCTCTAGGATCACCCAGAGTCATGCCATAATAATCTAATTTATTTTGAAGTAAATGATAACTTTTAGAACTTTTAACAATGAAATCAGAAAACACCAATAACCCTGGCACAATAGATTGTTTACCAAAATCTGTGAGATGTTTGGCACTGACAGCAGACAATTGTCTTACAATCTCTAGGCTAGCCACCCTGTTTGGCACTGTAATTGGAAGCATGTATGGCTTTCCTTCATACCCGAAAACCCTGATTTCTGTATGATTAGGGTGGCAATACCAATCACCCCAGTTGTGATCAATCTGAGACTCTGGAGAGAAGTCTTTTGGCCTGAGGAATCTTTTGATTTCAGGAGACAAAGCATAATTTCTATGTTGTCCGAAGGCTGCACTGAGTGGTTTTACAAAATATTCCTGAAAGTGCCAATACTGGTTGTTCATAAATCTTTGATCCCATGCAAACACCCACAATTGGACTGGCTTCTTCAAACCATTTTTATCATAAGCTCTGATGCTAAAATCGTCTGACCAGAAATTGACTTCTTGTCCACAATAAAGAATAATGTGCATTAATAAGGAATACAATGAGAAATGAACATTTACAAGATCTCCTTTTAACTTTTCCAACCCATGATTTAGGGCTTCTGCAACATAAGTGGCATAGTCAAACGGCCTAGGGTCTTTTGACTGTAGATCAGCACAGAGAACCATAACCCCAATATCCATGAGAGGATGAGCTTCTAAGCCTAATACTTGGGCTGCAGCATAGTATGTATACTTGAAATACGGATGAAATTGGTTGACATCAAAAGGCACCTTGTCATCTTTACTGAAAGGAACTAAGGACTTTCCCACTTTTGGCCGGTGAATGGGTAGTCTCCATTTCCTATAGATGTCCTCTAAATTGAAGAACTCTTGCGACAGCTTCTGTATATCAATTTTCTCTTCTACATCCCAGTCTAGATCAAACGCCATATCAATGGTCTGTTTGTTAATTACCACCATAGGATTCCCTCGGTAGTCACATATGGTTTTGGTTTTTGGATCATAACAATCTACTAAGGCTTTCATTAATTCGACATCCACAAATACATTCGGAACTGCCAATTTCCCCAAATTTTTCTTCCACAGGTTACTCACAGGCTCAGGAGCATCCCTTCTCTTGTAACCAAATAAGAACAACTCATGTCCTCTGATTTCAGTCCATATGTCTCCTAAATGTTCAAATCTATCTTCCAACCCTTCCTCTTCACTTTTGAATTTTTTGGACCTTACACTGGATGTCGGGCACTGGTCTAACAGATCCTGAGCTAAAGCTCTACCCTCCTTGTTCTGTCGTTTGGGCTTCTCTTCAGGGTTCAATTCCTTTCCTTTCCTACTCTTTTTAGAAGAAGAAGATGATTCCATAATTTCAATCAATGTGAGATATCACACTTACTTGGAGAATTGTCGAGCTCTTCTGACTGTTATTTACGAACTTCAGCTAACTCCTTGTAACTTTCCGTCTTCTGCACCAAAGTCTGGTTCTTATGAAAATTCGATCAATTCAGCTGTAACTGTGTGGGCAACTTGTGCAATAGTTAATGTCTCTGTGTTTATAACGGCTACTCAAATGTTCAAACTTAATTGCAGATGTGACATCCTCAACTTGAGCTTTTAATTCCTTCGCGGGAAGTACTATTCAGCTGAAAAAAGATTGTGAATCGAGATTTCGATGAAACCCCTGTCTTCGGTTGAATGTTTTAATCTTTCATCGAAAGTTCATTTTCCTCGATATCAACTCATCGGTGAATGGTCCTTGTCGAAAAACCATCTTCTAGTCTCCTCGAAATCATCCTCTCCTCGATGAAGTCTTTTTCGATGAGTTATTCGTGAGTCTCATCGAAATCATATTTCGATGAGTTTTATACTTCGGTGAAAGTTCACGCGAGCCCTCCGAAATCTTCTTTTCATCGATGTCCTTATATCGATGAAATCCCTCTGCTTTTATCGACATATTGTTATCGATAAGATTTGCTTTTCGATGAATGCTTTTTAAGCTTCCTCAGCAATTTCATTTCCTCGACTTCACCTTTTGTTGGCGTTTCACTTTTCGATGAAACTAGGATATTGATGACCGGCTTCCTTCTTTTACCGAAAGAGATATTCTGCCGAAGACATCTTAACTTAGTATTTTACACACTGTGAATAATTTCGATGAAACTATTCTTTCGGTGAAACTCATTCTGAGATGCTCGACGTGATATTTTGGCCGATGATCTTTTAGCTTTCGCGCCTTTGGGAAGATTTTTTTTTATTCAAATATACTGTTCAACACATTGTTCAAACTTCAAGTTCAATATTAAAATAATTTTATCAATTTTCAGTGTCATTTGGATTTTCTAAATCATCAGCATCATCATGACCGTTGACATTAGATGATACTGGAGAATTTTAAAAACCACAAGCAATACACTACCACTCACACTAAAAGCGTGCTCAATTTCACCCTTTCTCAAGTGCAATACATTTAAAGGTGGAAGCATCCAAGTCAGTTTTGTCTGGCTCCAATCCCACAACTACAAAAGGATATGGGGTTACTGCCCAGAAAGGTCGACCCACAATGCCCCTCGTAGGCATTTAGGAGCAGGCCCCCTTGACGGTGTTTGGAGGCAACAACTCCAGCAAAATTGAGGAGTAGCACACCATTTTCATTATTTTAAAAGGCAAATTCAAAGGTGAAAAAAAATTAAAAACTTAGAAAAATGGACAGATTCATCCTAGGTTCCCCTGATCCTTCCGAGTTTGTCCTGGACTCCGAAACAAACCTAACCCCATTTTTCCGGATCTTGCCTGTATCCACAAGTGGACCAGACCAGGTCACGGAAAAGGTTCAAACCAAACCCAAATCTGGCTGATCTACAGTGGGATCCAAATATACAGATAAATATAATTAATTAATTAATATGTAAACTAATTTTATAGACATAACTATTTACTAAATTGATTTATAAATATAAACATACTATATTTATATAAACTATAATGGAGAGTAATGAGTCTTCAAACACTTGCAAACATTTCGAGTGGGTCAAGTTGAGGTCTTCCCTATAACACTAAGCAGTAAGGCCTGAGAGTAGCAATCTGGATGTTTACCTGGGACAGAGTATCATCGTTGAGGAGACAGCCCTCCCAATTCAAAGTTTTTACCCGGAAGTTTCAACCCAAATAGAAATGTGCAGCATCAACATCTTTTTGGAACTCAGGCCACAAGTTTTTCCAAGAAATAGCAGCAAGGATTCAGAAACTTGCAAATATTTATGAGAAGATAATTT